>NC_047663.1:47418515-48018515 GCF_011762505.2 Arvicanthis niloticus
TGGTCTCCATGCAAGGGGAGATATTGTCCAGGTCAGGAATTAAAAAGTAACAGACAGAACAAAGTGGGTAGGTACCCCAAGCAAGTGCTGTGTCAGCAAAGAGACCTGGGGAGGCAGGAGATTCCTCAGCCTGGAAGGCATCAAGAGAAGCCTCAGAAGCCTATATAAGATGAGTGTTTCAGAGCCAGTTAAAGTGAAATAGGTGAAGGTTAGGGTTTACTTTTTTTTTTTCTTCCGATTTTCGAGACAGTTTCTCTGTGTAGCCCTGGCTGTCCTGGAACTCACTCTGTAGACCAGGCTGGCCTCAAACTCAGAAATCTGCCTGTCCCTTCCTCCTGAGTGCTGGGATTAAAGGTGTGAGCCACCACTGCCTGGCTAGGGTTTCTTTATGGAGTGGTGAGGGTGGTCTTTTGGTATCTGAGTGGGAACAGGAAGATCCCTCTGGATCTGCTCAGAGACTACTACAGCTTTCTGTAACCCATATAGCTGCAGGTCTCACAGTGCCTGAGAATGTCTTTGAGCTGTGACTGCCCAAGTGAAAGGGAGGCCCGCTCCCAGCATCAGTATGGGACACACTCAGACAGTAAATTCTCAGCACAAAGGAGATTTATTACCTTATAGGGTGGCTTTGGTTAGATAGCTGCAGAGATATAAGCCTCTCTATTATGTGCTTGATATGTTGTGGAAAGAATGTAGGGTGAGCTAAAAAGGCTCTACACTTGCAGAGGCTTTGTCAAGTCCTCTGTTCTCCTTAGAGGGATGATGGTGAGTGGGGGTTTGGTTATGGGTTTCCTAACTCATCTGTGCAGCCCTCCTTGTGGATGGAGAATGGCATGCAGGGCAGGGGCAGTGCTTTGAAGTAAGGAGTAGTGTGTGAGAAGATGGTGATGAGAGCGAGGAGAGGAGAAATGGGAGAGGGGAGAGCGGAAAGGAGAGAGAGAGAGAGAGAGAGAGAGAGAGAGAGAGAGAGAGAGAGAGAGAGAGATATCCAGATCTTACCCTCTGCTCTATGTGGTTCTAGTTCTGTTGCCTTCATCTTTCTCATATACGGGATAAAATTCAGTCCATTCGTTTTTGAAAACAGGACTTTGTGACTTGTTCTATTGACTACAGGGTCTTCAGTTCTGTAAGTCAGAAGACAGAATTTGAGGCTCTTCATGCTGTGGTTGGTCCATGGTTTCTGAGAACTGATGCTTGAACCTCAGTTTCATGAAGAAAGGGGCTGAAAAGGGTTATTTATTAGTTTTGGAGAGGCCTTGGGGAGACAATCCCAAGATGCTTACCTGAGATGAATATGGAACTAATTGCTCTAGTGTTACTATCTGGAGGCAAACGAATTGGGAAATGAACCTGTTTACAGGAAGTGAAACAAATCATTACCGAGGAACCTTCAAGTTTCCCTAGGAGTAAAGGTAAGTCAGAAATAAATGGCTCACAAGGCTTGAAGTTTGCTTGAGCCACTAGAGGTTTGGAAAACATCAAATGCTAGTGACTTCAAGTACTTAGTTAAAGCGGTTTTAAAAAACCATGGGCACAACTGTAGCTCAGTGGTAGAGTGTTCATCTGGCATGCATGGAGCCTTGGGTTTGATTCTAAACTTTGAAAAAAAATTGCTAAGTCTTTGCTAGATATGGTGGCTCATGCTTGCCATCTTACATCGATGATGCTGAGGCAGGAGGATCATGGACAAGGCTTGTCAAGGTCACATACAGTGAGGACTCACAAACAATATCAATGATAAAACATTATACACAGAGAAGATAAACTCACTTGAACTTCTAATTACTTCTCTTAAACATAATATCTAGGGTGTATTGAGAGAGAGGCAGACAGACGAGAATGTGAGATCTCAGAAGCATGAACCAGCATGGAAGGTGTATAGGGAATCCAGACAATGTAGCTGCCAGACACAAACCGGAAAGCAATGATGCTTATGGTTTACGAAGTACAATGAACTTGAAAAGTCAGTGAGAAAGTCTGATAAGCTGACTAGTCATGAACACTCGGGAAAGATCACAGTGTTAGCTTCGAGTCTATCTTGCTCATATACTCACCGAAGCACTGATGGAAACAACTAAACATTGGGAACAGTCTGAATTAATCAGTGAATGAGTCAATAAGATGTGATCCATATCTACTGTGGGATCCTGTTTGACTGTAAAGAAACCCCAAATCCAGCCACTTGCAGCAATGTGGATGGCACTGGAATTATGTTAACAAACCAGGCATGGACAGATAAGCACTGAATGACCTCACTCATGTGTGGAATTTAAACAACCAGGACTTTGTCTTTGCTTTTTTTTTCCTTCCACAAATCTCTTCCCTAAACTCTCTGGTTTGTTCTTTATTTGTCTTGACTTAACTAAGACTCGGCTTAACAGTACATGTGTTCAAATATTATGGACAGATTTTGGCAATACTGGTTACGGTGAATTAAATACAATGTTCCTCATAGTCTTGGACATGTGAACACTTGATCCCAACTGCTGGTGCTATTTGGAAGATCTGGGAGGTGTGGCCTTGTTGGAAGTAATATGCTACTGGAGTCAGGTTTTGAGGATTTAAGGACTTTTGCCATGTTGAGTTCTCTCTCTCTGTCTCAGGTAAGGGTTGGCCTTGTGAGCCTCTTTTCATCCATGCTGTAATTTTGACTGGCTTCATCTTGTGTAGATTCTGTGTAGATAACCACAGTTACCTTAAGTTCATCAATGCAACAGCCAGAAGATGGCATTTCATAATACTGCTCCTATTCTTTCCTCCTACTTTTTACACACTTGTTCATGATATTCCCTGAGATTTGTAGAGGGTTACTGATACCGAGTTTCCATTTAGTACTGGGCACTCATGATCACTTGTTCTTAGCACTTTGATTGGCTATGTATCTCTCCATGGATCACTGATCACTGAAAAGAAAAACTTCTCTTCTTCACCAAGACTGAAAGCAGCTCATATCTACAGGTATAAACACATTAAAAAAAAAAAACTAGTTTGACATTATTATTTAGCAAAAATAACAATAGTAGGTTCCCACCTAAGGACTATACCTTTCTCAGCCACAAAATTTTGACCAGGTTTACAGTGACAGAAGTAAAATTTCCTTATGTGGAGAAGGCTCCAAGTCCAATCAGGAAGGCTTGGTTCCTCCTTAACAGTTATGCCACTATTGAACAAATTAAAACATCTTGCCTTGTAGGATGGCATTGTAGTATGTAGAGGCCAGAACTGGGTAAGATCATTGATTTTTTTTTTCTTCTAGCTGCTTTAGCAACCCATTCTAGCACCATGAAAGATAACTAGCAGAGAGGAAATTTCTCAGTTGGTTTGAGGTTGATTACTCTATGTACTCTATGTACTGCAACCAAAGTGTGTGGTGTTTTTAGAAATAGAGTATTGGCATCTGGTCATGGCAGGCAATCAAGAACTTGTAGGGAGATGTCCCCCTATGCCTGGTATGAGATTTTTGTTTGATAACTTGTGTCTTCTGGAAGTAACAGTGTCTACCTACACAGGCTATCTCTGTTTACATTCAGCTTTTAAGAGAAATTATATTTTGTAACTATCTTTCACACTAGTAGGTTTCAATATGTCTTTTTCATACATCATAAAAATTGGGTGAAAACATCCCCCCTACTCTTATCTCTTCTCCACTTTCTTTGTGTCATCTCCACTTAAACCTGACTCCTAGTGTTCCCCACTCTTCTTGTATATAGCATGTTCTACTATCATCTTCAGTTGTAAGTTTTGATTACTCTCTTTATCTGAATCAACCTTCTTTAACTCTTCCGCTATTTTTGATTTGACATCTTTTTTTTTTTTTTCAGATTTACTTTTTTGGGGGGTTCCATTTGCTTGAAATACCTTTCCCTAGCATTTTACCATAAGGTTGTGCCTATCTTTGATGCCAAACTTCATTTCTCATAGACAACAAACAAACAAACAACAAACAAAAAACAGATGGATCCTATTTTTATTCCAATCTGCTAGTCTAGTCTGTGTCATTTCATTGGGAGAATTTAATATTCAAAGTTATTGTTGGAAGGTGTGTATCAATTTCTGCCATTTTGTTGATTTTGTGGTGTCTTTTGGTTAACTTTTTTTATATTGTTTACCTTTTTCTAGTCATTGCTTACATATTTTCTTATCTTCAGTCCAAAATATTTCTTCCAGAATCGTCTATAGGATCATAAATTCCTTTAGCCTGCTTTTAATATGGAAAGTTTTTCTTTACCCTTTATTATGACAGTTTTGCTAGGTATAATAATCTGTCTTGACAGTTCTGGTCTTTTAGAACTTGAAATGTATTTTCCTAAAATTTTTTGGCTTTAAAATTTTCTATTGAATACAGTTGTTATTCTGGTGGATCCGCATTTATATATGTCTTGGTCCTTCTCTCAGCTTTCAATATTTCTTTTTTTGTTCTGTAACTTTAGTGTTTTGACTTTAAAATGACAAAGTTAGGAGTTCTATTTGGTATTCTGTGTGCCTCTTGAACCCAAATTGGCATCCCATTCTCTAGATTTATTATTATTTTCCTCTATGATTCTTTTGGAAAATATTTTCTATGCTTCTGGCATGAAATTGTTCTCTTTCCTTTATGTCTGTCATTTGTAGATTTGGTCTTTCTATGGTGTCCCAAAGCTCTATTATATTCCATTTATATATCTTAAATATTAATCTTGAATGAATGACTCAGTCAACACATGACCTCAGTTTCCCTTCCCTTCTTTTCTCCTAGTCTCTCACCTTCCAACTCAACTTCCTTCTTTCCTTCACCCCATCTACTTCTCTGTTTCTTTTCAGAAAAGGGCAAGTCTCCCATGGATATCAACTAGCCATGGCATATCAAGTTGCAGTAAGACTAGGCACCTTCTCTCCTATTAAGGCAGGACAAGGCAACCCAGTAGGAGGAAAGGGCCCCAGAAGCAGGCAACAGAGTCACAGACAGTCCTTGCTCTCTGTGTTAGGAGTCCCACGCAAAGACTAAGATACACAACTGTAACATATGTGCAGAGGACCTAGATCAGTCCCATGCAGGCTCTCTGGTTGGCAGTTTCATCTCTGTGAGTCCCGTGAGCCCAGATTAGCTGATTTTGCAGGCTTTATTGTGGTATCCTTGATCCCTTTCCCACATGATTGCCCAAGTTCCACCTAAGTTTGACTGTGGGTCTCTGCGTCTGTTTCCAACAATTGCTGGGTGAAGCTTCTCTGACTACAGTTTGGCTAGACACCAATCTATGAGTATAGCAGAATATCATTAGGAATCATTTCACTAATTTTTTCTGCTAGTCTTGTTTGGTTTTATCCTAGGTCTTTGGGCTATCCAGCATCTGGGTCCTTGTCCTCCAGGCAGTGTCAGAGGTGGGCTCCATCTTTTCATTTCTGATTTTGTTAATTTGGATATTGTCTCTTTGCTTATTTTGTTAGTTTGGCTATGTGTTTAATCTATCTTGTTGACTTTCTCAAAGAACCAACTCTCTGTTTCATTAACTTTTTGTATTGTTCTTTTTTATTCTATTTTATCAATTTCAGCCCTAAGTTTGATTATTTCTTGGCATCTACTCCTCTTGGGTGTGTTTGCTTCTTTTTGTTCTAGAGCTTTCAAGTATGTTGTTAGGTCACTAATAGAAGATCTTATTAATTTCTTTATGGAGGCACTTAGTGCTATGAACTGTCCTCTTAGTAGTGCTTTGACTGTGTCTCATAAGTTTGGATATATTGCATGGTCATTTTCATTGAATTGTTGAAAGTCTTTAATTTCTTTCTTTATATTTTCCCTGACCCAGTGGTCATTGAGTAAAGAGTTGTTCAGTTTCCATGAATTTGTAGGCTTTCTGTTGTTGTTGTTGAAGTCCAGCTTTAATCCATGGTGGTCTGATAAGATATAGTATTTGTTGAGACTTGCTTTATGAGAGTATATCATTAATTTTGGAGAAGATTCCCTGAGGTGCTGAGAAGAAGGTACGTTCTTTTTTGTTTTGGTGAAATGTTCTGTAGATATCTGTTAGGTCTATTTGATTCACAACATTGGTTAGTTTCATTATTTCTCTGTTTAGTTTCTGTCTCTTTGATCTGTCCATTAGTGAGGGTAGGGTGTTGCAGTTTTTCACTATTAATGTGTGAGGTTCAATGTTTGATTTAAGCTTTAGTAATATTTCTTCTATGAATGTGGATGCCCTTGCCTTTGGGGCATAGGTATTAAGAATTGAGACATCATCTTGATGGATTTTTTCTTTGATTAGCATGAAGTGTTCTTTTCAATCTCTTTTGATTAATTTTGGCTGGAAGTCTATTTTATTAGATATTAGAATGGCACTCTAGTGTACTTCTTGGGTCCATTTGCTTGGGAAACTTTTTTTCCCAGTCCTTAACTCTGAGGTAAAGTCTATTTTTGATGTTGAGGTGTGTTTCTTATATGCAGAAGAATGATGGATCCTGTTTTACATCCATTCAGTTAGCTTGTGTCTTTATTGGGGAATTGAATCCATTTATATTGAGAGACATTAATGACCAGTGATTGTTAATTCCTGTTATTTTGTTTTTGTAGTTGGTTGTGTGTGCGTGTGCGTGTGCGCGTGCGTGCGCACGTGCATGTGAGTGTGCACTTTCCTTCTTTTGGTTTTGCTGGTGTGAGATTATTTATTTTTTGTGTTTTTGTGGGTGTAGTTAACCTCCTTGATTTGGATTTTTTTCTAGTATCTTCTGTAGGGCTGGATTTGTAGATAGATACCGTTTAAATTTGTTTTTTTTTTCTAGTATTTTCTGTAAGGTGTCATTGATGGATAGATACTGTTTAAATTTGGTTTTCTTATGAAATATCTTGTTTTCTTCATCTATGGTGACTGAAAATTTTGCTGAGGTAGCAAGTAGTCTGAGCTGACATCTCTTTGAGTCTGCAGGACATCTGCCTAGGCCCCTCTGGCTTTTAGAGTCTCTCTTGAAAAGTCAGGTGTAATTCTAATAGGCTTGCCTTTATATGTTACTTGGCCCTTTTCCCTTCTAGCTTTTACTATTCTTTCTTTGTTCTGTAGTTCAGTGTTTTGATTACTATGTGGCAGTAGGGGGGTGTGGATGGGGCAAGACTTTCTTTTTTGGTCCAATCTATTTAGTGTTCTGTAAGTTTCTTATACATTTATAGTCTTATCCTTCTTTAGGTTAGGAAAATTTTCTTCTATAATTTTGTTGAAAATACTTTCTTGGCCTTGATCTGGGATTCTTCTCTTTCCTCTATTACTATTATTCTCAGGATTCATCTTTTCATAGTGTCCTAGATTTCATGAAGTTAGATTTAACATTTTCTTTGACCAATGAATCTATTTCTTCTATCATATCTTCAGTGCCTGAGATTTTCTCTTCCATTTCTTGTATGCTGTTGGTGATGCTTGTGTCAGTAGTTCCTGTTCACTTATCTGGATTTTCTATTTCCAGAATTTCTCAGTTTATATTTTCTTTATTGCTTCTATTTCCATTTTTAGGTCTTGAACAATTTTATTCTTTTCCTTCAACTTTTTTTGGGGGCTTTCTTTACAGGACTTATTTCTTAAATACATTTCCTTCAATTGTTTATTTGTGTTTTCCTGTATTTATTTAAAGGATTTATTTATTTAATCTTTTAGGATCACTATTATCTCCATAAAGTTAGTTTTAAGGTCATTTTCTTGTGCTTCAGCTGTGTTCAAATATTAAGGGCTTGCTGTAGTAGGATAGCTGGGCTCTGGTGGTGACATTTTGCTTTGGGTGTTGTTTATTTTGTTCTTATACTGGTGTCTAGGCATCTGTGTTTGTGGTGATCATATGTCTAGGTCCTGATATCTGAGTTTATATTTGTTGGATGGATGTTTTATTCCTTGGTTTTTGTTCTAACTTTGCTCTTTTGGTCTTTGTGGCTTGGATTTCTGGCAGCCAGCATGACCTCTGGTCCAGCAGGGACTCTCTGTCTGAGTTGAGTGCTAGACATCTGGCAGCTAGTGACCTTGGTCCAACAGTGGGGCTCTAACAGAGTTTGGGGTAGGACTTGGTGATGAAGAGAGGAGTGATGATGGTAAATAGTGGGGGAGCATGAAGAGAATGGAGGAGGTCTGCTGGTGAGCCTTCTATCAGGGTTCTGGCAGTTGATGTGGTCTCCAGTCCAGTAATGAGTCTCTACCTGAGTTGGGGGCTGAGTTTCTGGCAGCTGATGTGGACTGTGGTTCAGCAGTGAGTCTCTCTGAGTTTGCCTATCTGTTCTTCTGGCAACCATGAAGGAGGCAGATGAGAAAACCCTTTCCTCTACCCAATGTTCTGATGTTCTCTAGGGAAGCCAGGGATTCCGTGCTGGTTTTCTCAAGTGACTCCTCAATGCTGACCAAGAATATACCCTGATTAACCCAGATACCCTAGAAAACCAGTGAGCTATAAACATAGCCTTTGTGATGCAGTCAGTCCCTGATATTCAAAAGATTTTACAAAAGTTGGAGGAAGTCAGGTCTGAAGTCATGAAAGTAGTGGAAAAGTCTTTATTATTTGGGAGATGGAGAAGAAGGAGAAGAAAAACAGGGGCAATAGGAACAGAAATAGGGACAAAAGATGTGCAAAGACAGAAAGTCAGAGTCACAAAGCTTGAGCTGATAAAGTAGATAAATGCTGATATAGTAAGTTAAATAGTGATCTTCCAAGAAAATCAGACTTTATTTCATGGAATATATTTAAATTGTTGCTAGGCATGTTTTGTTTTAGATAAAGTCTATGTAGCTTAGGTTGGCCTCACACTCAGTATATAGCTGAGAATGATCTTAAATTCTTAATCATCCTGCTTCCTCCCCTGAGTGCTGGAACTACAGGCACCACACCTGCCTTAATGTTTTTGAATTTTCATTCTTTAATATAAGTATCTCAGTACCTGAAACTGAAAACATTTTTACACTTTTGCACATTGAGTATGTGACAAGAAAGTCGTTGTTTTTGTTTGTTTGGTTTTTTTCCTCTGTAGATCTTGGATTCTTCTAGCACTGTTTACTGAAAGGCCTGCCCATTCCCTATCCCTGAATATACTATACATCATTCTCTAGATGCAGGCTATATATAAGGTTTCTACAGAGTAGTTCCAGGCCTTCTGATGTGTTGTTTGGATTCATTTCTCTAATTTTATTCAAATATGACATGTTTTCTTTTAAGAAATGTTATGATGCACAGAATGGTCAAGTACAAAGAATGCTACAGTGTTGGTGATGGCAGCTTTTAGATAGAATTCTAGTCCAGTGCCGACCGACACTGGAGTTAGCATACCTTGCTTGTGGGTGTCAGGCTATGCCTCCTCCAATGAGGCAGATACTGAACACTTAAACCAGATGAATGACAAATATCTGATAGTGAGTATGTGACCTCTCATCCCTTCCCACTAGCTAACATCGTGCAGATGGAGGCATCCAGGACTGCACGTGAAAGAGCTGGCACAAATATCAGTCTTGAAGGTAGAAACAGAACCACAGAGGGTAGGTGAAATGATCACAATTGTTTTTCTGAGCAGTTGGAAGAAGATAGGGGAAGCTGTCAAAACCTGGTTTGGAAATCTGAGTTCTAGCGCGGCCACAACAACACTGGGCAAATGACTAAAGCTCTTCTGAGCTTGTTTCCTTCCCTGTAATTACACAAATACTGAAGCTACATTAAAGAGCATTTATGAAGGCTAAGTAAGATACACAGCAAAATAACAACCAGTTTTTGTTATTTTATCATTCATAGTGTTTGTTGATCCCTTAGTATATACTTTATATATGTTTAATTTGATTTTCAGATCAACTCTGTGAAATTTTACTCTATTTTCATTGAGAAGATCAGTGGGTCTGTCGGCCTACATCAATGTTTTTTATCCCACACCAGGCTGCCCTAGAAATCATGAAAAGGAAAGAAAGGTCCTATGCTCAAGGAAGGCACATCCTCCACCATGACGGGAAAGTTCTGTTTAGCTGATTAATATCACTATTAATGACACTGAGGGGCTGGACTAAGACCCCACCCTATCTGCCATTAATCTCATTATTGGGACCCTCAACTTCTAAGGCCCTGGAAAATCATGGTGTGCAGTGGCATCTCTGGGTTGGACCATCCTAACAGCTCAGGTCATCTACTGCCTTTTCCTCATGGTCCATGCACCCCTGGACTCTGCTAACAGCATCCTGAGGGGAAAAGGTGCTGCCTTCATATGACACTCATTAAGCATGTGAGTCTTAAGGAAACATCTCCCTTTTGCCTATTTTTTCTTGTGCCCCCTTCTCATCTCCAGGTCAATCCAATCGAGACTTGGTTCTCTCTGCTCAGGGTTCTCAGAGACAGCACAGAACGTTCCACTTTGTCATCATCTTTAGTTACACAGTGACTGGAAAAAAAGAATAAACTAGATCTTATAATCCTCATATGAAAAATGGGATTGCTAAACTCCCTTGTTATTCTCATGGAACTAATACGAGGAGTAGAGCAGGGGACTGAGCATGAGGCTTTTTTTTTCTTAATAGTTAAATGCCACAAAGCATTATCATTTGGTTCATTAAAGATCTGTGTTACTTTTTGGATTGCAGCTCCCTAAACTCTTCCTTCCTGGGAGGGTTAATTTCTGAGGTCCCTAGAGAGTGACTCTACAGTGGATGGAGCCCCATGGCGGGATGATTTCATCTCCATTTTACTCCTTTCCTCATATATGACCCCGCCTTGCTACCTGTGACTAGGGCATGCACAGTGCTTCCCTCTCTCCTTTCTCTTCCAGAGAAGCCTTGCTCAGCTCAGTACTTGCAATAGGTAAGTGAGTATTCCTGGGAGCTCCCTTTTGCTCCTTGAGAAGTCACTGGAGCTGCTACCAAATGAGGAAGACCTCTTATTTCAGAGGCTTCAGTAGGGTGAGTCTTGTTCAGATAACTCATCATATGAAACAAAGAGCTGGGGGGTAGGGAAGTGTCACCCTTGCCAGGGCCTTTCTGCCCCCTGCAGATTCCTTGCATGAAACCTGCTTACTTAATGATTCTAACCGGGGATGAGCATATTCAGACAATCTAGCCTTTCTGCCTGGACCCATTGTTCAGGGAGCAAGTCATGTTAACTTCATCGGAGGGCCTGACTGAGACTCACCATCAGATCTCTAGAGTTTGGCTGAGAATTTAGAGG
Source organism: Arvicanthis niloticus (assembly GCF_011762505.2). Classification (NCBI taxonomy): domain Eukaryota; kingdom Metazoa; phylum Chordata; class Mammalia; order Rodentia; family Muridae; genus Arvicanthis; species Arvicanthis niloticus. The sequence goes on from NC_047663.1 coordinate 47,429,646, forward strand.
GTTATTAAGACTCAATTAAGAAAGCCTGCACATCAGGCTGGATGCACGAGAATAGTAAAGGGACTTTTCTGTCAAGGTCACCATTGTAACCTTGTGTGAGGCAGACCTCTTAGATGTACAGACCTAGCTCATCCTAGAAACTTGGGAATGACAAGTGAGTTCCACCTGCACAGAACAGAAGTCATGGGGTTCCCTGTGAGGTGCACTCTTCTGGTTTGGCCTTGTTTATCCATATGGTCTTGCCCTCCTAATTGACAAATTCTTTGGGGCTGTTTGGGAAAAAAAAAATCATGCCTGAATAAGTCAGTTGTTTCAATTCTTCCTAATGAGTCCTTAGAAACACCCCATATAAACAAAGAGATTAAAAAGTCCCACAGCAGTGCGTATGTGCCTTTCACTCAAGCTTGTACTCCCTGTAAACATATCAGTTTCTCATTTTGCATAGCTTCCTGCTCATTCAAGAGACCGCCCAGTCCCTTCAGTGCAGTCCAGTGTTCCTTCTCACTGAAATTATGTTGGTCTCATGGATTTAGCTCTGAAGTTCATTCTGTATTTATTTTGAAACTATTGAAAATCTACTGCACATAAACTATGTATTGAGAATGTGAAGCTAAAACAGATGAACATCTTCCCTCCCATAAGCCACAGTGGAGCACAGCTGTGCCCTCCAGAGAAGTGGCAATACAAGAGGGTAGCAGAGACAAGAGGGTACAGAAGGTTAGTGGAAAGTAGTGGAGAGCAGGGTGACCCCCACAGAGAATGTGTATTTTCATCCAATCAAAGAAGTTTAGAGTTAGGAATAAGAAATTGTTCTTGTCCGAGGGTGGACCAGGAGGAGGATAAAATCTAGACTGTAAAAAAAGATTAAATAAACTAAAAAAAATCATTCTAGACAAAACAGTTTGAGATAGCTGGGGGTAGAAGAAATTGAAAAGCACTTTACAACTTTAGTTAGACTGTATTGTAGAAAGCAAGCTGGAGGCACTTTATGCTTGCATTATTTGATATTATTTGATATTACCTTACTCCCACTAATATACCAATTCTCATGACACTTATGGAATAACTTCTAGGTCTATGGTTAGGCTATGGTCACAAGATGACCCAATGAGTGTGACCATTGATTTAAGGGGGCTGTGAAATGGGACAATTTTAAGCTATATGTCATTAAGATTGCTCTCCATGGGCCAGCAAGATGGTTCAGAAGGTAAAGGCACTTGCTGCCATGTTAAATGACCCGAGTTCAATCCCCAGGACCCCAAATGGTAGAATGAGAGAAATGACTCCCTCAAGTCATCCCCTGACCTATGCACATAACAGTATAACACATATGCCATGGCACACATGCATGAACACATGCACGCACACACAAATAAATAAATAATGCTAATTCTTTTAAAAAATTTAAGTGGTTACTTTTTAAAAAAACATTGCCCTCTGTCATTTGTACTATGATGAACATACAGTTATGTATCAGGAAAGGTTCAGAATTGATTTAGTCCCACAGCCTCCTTGCACGATGGTTCAGCAACATTTACAACATCAGAGCTTGTCAACAATGTCAGTGGTTGGAAATGGACTAGAACTCAGGAAGTTTGACCCAGAGCTGGTGTCTCTCTTAAATGCACAAGGCAACTCATGTTTCATCATCTTTCATCTCCAATAACCTCCAGAAGAAAATGTCCAAAGTGCCAAGTTAGTTTTATAATGGCAATTCTCTTTTTCTATTGCATGAATAGCTGGACATTTCATGTTTTTTTCAAGCTTTTTTCTTAGGTTAAAATGTAACCAACATTGGCTATGTGTATGTCTTCTTTTGAGGATTACCTATTCAGACTATTACAGAATTGGCTTGTTGCTGTGAAGCAGTTTGTAGTCCTTAATCTAAAATCTGCACGTAAAGGTAGAACTCCTAATAGAAATGAAGTAGACTAGAGGACTTGGGTGTTTTCTATTTGCAGGGAGCCAGCCCCAGCATGGTGGGAGGAGAAGTGTGAAATCTTCTTTCTTCTTCTTCTCAGTTCTTCTTGAGACAGCCTGGGGGGGGGTAAGACTTGGAGATTCTCAGGGTTGCTGTATAATAAGGCTTACTTATCTATATTACTAAAGTTTACTTACTAGGCTACTGTAAGTGACCTGCTATCTGTTTGATCCTCCTGCAGTTTCTGGCAACTTAACACCTCAGCCCAAGGATAGCAGAGGATTAAGTAAATAGCTTTGTACTATCCTAAAAACTGAGAGTAAAAGACTGCAGGCCTAGGTGATTCACACCTGTAGCCTAACAGCAGAGAATTAGGCAAACAGCCTTTGTACTCTCTCAGCAGTTCCTGCTGGGCTCTAACTTATGTCTGCTAGTCTGAGGTCACAGGAAGAAAAGACACTTAGAGAAGTTGCTATAGAGTTTATTACTAAGTGTAAAAGGTATCCTAGGAAAGCTATCTGAGGGAAAAGGTGGAAAGGTCCTAAGTGGGGAAAAGGAAAAAATTCTAACAAAGGAAAAATCCTAAGGGAAAAAATTCTAGGCAGAGGAGAAGGAAAGGAAAGGACGAATGGCTCCTAATGAACGTTCCCTTTGTCTTTGTCTTCAGTACTTATACATCATTCAGAGTACATGATCACATGTTACAAAGTTTATCACAAGTTCACACCAAAATTCAAACCACAAATTGAAATAGAAGTTTACATAAGAATGTTTACATGCATATCCATTAGGAGTAATTACCTGGCTAAACATTCATCACCTGTCTAGCTTCACAGGTTCACTGAGGCTTTAAAACTATAACTAAGAAATTGGTGAAGTTTTTAATAGATAAACCCAGGCAATATTTTCTCTTCTTGTCCTAGCACCTATAATAAATTGTGAGTTCCCTTTTAGTGACCTATGATTAATTGTTTTATAGCCCCATTGGAATGTGCTCTGAGCAGGAGAAAGTCTGGTTACTATCTAAGTGCAATTAACTGATGACACTTGGGAGACTTGCAGAGTTCTCATTGCAGTTTTGACTATCAGAGAAGGACCTAATAGCAGTCCCATTATAAAAGAGCTTAATAATCATTGATATAATTTTAGGAATTCTTATAGGATCATCATTAAGACTTAAGAAGTCATCTATTTGTCTATATAGCATCACTACAAGACAGTACATCTTTGTGGATCTACAGAGATCTGCTCCAAAGGGGTGTGCTATTGCTTAGTGATTGTTACATATGTTTAATAATAATAATAATAATAATAATAATAATAATAATAATAGGAAAGGCATATTAATATCAAGAATCTTTCCTAAAATAAATCTCTTACAACCTTGCTGAATGAGGGCTCACTTGTCGCAGGTTATATAATAATTCAAGGCAAGCATTTCAGGATGATCATCTGCTAATTATTAGCTTGTCCCATTATGGATCCTGACAGCTATTGAATCTTCTGAGTTCCTTGTATTTCCTGTTTCTCTTGCTATGTCACAGCTTCTGATCTGAACATAATCCCACTTGTCTGTTTGACCTTTGTAGTGTGTGCTTAGGGGGGTGCCTTATCCAAAACTGCCTTGTCCATATTGCTGTCTTGCAGTGCTTCTCCTGTTGTCTCCCAGCAGTTTCATATTTTTTTCTTTGGGTCTTTTGGTGCAGTTTTAGCTCTTTTCCATTCATAGTTAGGATTAGGGACCTAGTTTCATTATTCTGCATGCATGTAATGCCTAGACTTAAGGTGGTCCTCTTAGATGCCTGTCTAGAAGAACTATCTTGACTGGCCAGACCAGTGGACACATTGCTGGATCCCATATACAAATCTTTCCTCTAATGGCCTCATGGTAATTTGGAGGTTAGCAGTCATATAAAAGCACACCCAGGAAGGACAAATTTTCAAAATAGAAAAGCAGACATTTGATAAATATGGGGATTGGCAGATCGCTCAGTCAGTACAGGGCTTGCTAAGCACACATAAGGGTCTGAGTTTGATTCCCAGCATCCATGTAAAAAGCCTCAGACATGATGACAAAAAATTGTTAAAGAGACTTAATAATAATAATAATAAATAATAATAACACTAAAAATTATATGAGTGTATGTAGGGTAATTTTAATGAAGATATCGATGATTAGAAATTAAATTTGTATGGATATGGCTCCTGACATGCAGACCACCCCCCAGTGGAGGCTACATATCAAAGAGCATACAGGTAGCATAGCTTTAAAAAAGAAAAACAGGAGGAACCAAAGTTGAACAGGGAAGGAGGGACAGATCTGGGAGGAGTGGGAGTAGAAGTGAATATCATTGAAGTGCATTCTATGAAGTCCTCAAAGAACTAATAAAAATGAGAAAAGCAAAGAAATTGACAGCTGCAGAAACAAAAAATATCACAAAAGTAATGTCAAGGGAAGGGATTAGCTTGATAAACGGAAGACAAACATTCTGACAGTACTCATCTGCTCAAGCACACACGCAATGTAAAGCAGGCTCTCACTGCTGAACCTCACACAGATTCGTGCTGCCGGGGACTGGTAAGCCAGCAGCTTACCACGTGTTAGTTATTAGTGGATTTTACAAAAACAGGGAATGGAATAAATGCTATTTTATCATGTCATAGAACACTGAACATTCTTGTAGGAATCTGAAACTGTTGAATCCTCTGAGGAACAGCACCTCAAGCCTGTGACATGAAAGAGAGGAGGGGCAGTCACTCAGCCATGAGGGCCTCTGTGAGCCTGAGGAACCAGCACATGAATATGTGCACATGTGTAGGTACACATATAAGACACATGAATATACAATACATTGTGATCATAGCACTAGTATGACTCGTTATAGTTCATTTAGGATTAAAAGAAAAGTATGGGGAAATAAATCTGAAAGCCCCCATTTCCTATGTGTTGGTGGAGCTGAGAGACATTTTTGTACTAGTCATTTTTCTAGGTGTCTGTATATATGCTTTAGGCAAGATTTTATTTGTGGGATACTCTTTCTTGATTTACATCAAATTATGGCATATATTACAAATTGAGACATTTAGATGTCATAGTTGATTATTGATTTAGAAAAACTCTTGATTTTTGTATAATTCTTCTCTTTGTCTCTCTCCCTTCCTGTTTTTCCCTTTCCCTTTGTCTTTCCCCTCATTATGTAGCCTGGGCTGATCATCAACAAGAATCAATCTCCTTCATGTATCACTATGACAAACTTTAATTATGTTCACCTACTTCACTAATTTTCTCCCAAGTCTTAGTTTTCTATGTGTTTGTTTTTCTCTTGTGTTTTATTTAGACAGTTTTACTGTTGGCAATTTCTGCTTTCTTTTATTTTTCCATTGCATGTATATACCACATTTTCTTTATCCATTAACTACCTTTCATGATGTGATGAGAAATGTCTGAGGCAATGGTACCATCAGGCAACTGACAGGTGAAGAATCCAGGTAAAAGCAGAACTGGAGACAGTAAGTAAGGTTGGGGCTGGAGGAGAACAAACATCTTCAGGGTACACAGAAGTTTACCCTCAGGCTTTGCATATGAAGGTGGATCAGTGTATTTTTATTAATTAATTACGGTAAAGAGAGATTATTTCTACTCTGAAATGTCTTATAACAGGAATTCATGGAGTCCAAATTTGAGAGCAATGGAACAGCAGTTACCGAGTTCATTCTTCTGGGCTTGGTAGAGACAGCAGGGCTGCAGCCAGCCATCTTTGTAATCTTCCTCTTCGCCTACCTGCTCACAGTTGGGGGCAACCTGAGCATCCTGGCAGCTGTCTTGGTAGAACCCAAACTCCACACCCCCATGTATTTCTTCCTGGGGAATCTGTCCATGCTGGATGTTGGCTGTATCAGTGTCACTGTCCCATCAATGTTGGGTCGTCTCTTGTCCCACAAGCGTACAGTTCCATATGGAGCCTGCCTCACACAGCTCTTCTTCTTTCATCAGCTGGCTGGGGTTGACTGCTTCCTGTTGACAGCCATGGCTTATGACCGCTTCCTGGCCATCTGCCGGCCCCTCACCTATAGCACCCGAATGAACCATTCAGTCCAGAGGATCTTGGTGGCCACATCCTGGGCTTGTGCCTTCAGCAATGCACTGACTCACACTGTCGCCATATCCACACTCAACTTCTGTGGCCCCAATGTGATCAATCACTTCTACTGTGACCTTCCCCAGCTCTTCCAGCTCTCCTGCTCCAGTACCCAGCTCAATGAGCTGCTGCTCTTTGGTCTGGGTGTCCTCATGGCTGGTGCACCTGTGATTCTCATTGTCACCTCTTACATCAATGTGGCAGCTGCAGTTTTGAGAATCCAATCTTCCGAGGGCAGGAAGAAAGCCTTCTCCACATGCAGCTCTCACCTCACTGTGGTAGGCATCTTCTATGGGACAGGGGTCTTCAGCTACATGCGGCTGGGGTCAGTCGAGGCTTCAGACAAGGACAAGGGCATTGGCATCCTCAACACTGTCATTAGTCCCATGCTGAACCCGCTTATCTACAGCCTTCGGAATCCTGATGTGCAGGGTGCCCTGAGGAGGGTACTCACAGGAAAGCGAGACATAGCATGAGGGTGAACAGGAGGGGAGAAAAGACACTATAAACTGGGTGTGCTGGCACACACATGTAATCCCAGCACTTGACAGTGGAAGCAAGAGGATAAGAAATTCAATCTTATCCTAGATAGCAACTCTGAGGCCAGCCTGGGCTGCATGAGGTCCTGTTTCAGGGGGGGAAAAAAACCCACAATACATTCAATATCAGGATTTTTCCTTAGAGATTTGTTTTATTATTCTTCAAATACTTCTATAAGTTGTGATAAACACAAATCCCAAGCTGAATGAAATAAAAATTGAGATTTTATATGTATTTTCTCTTACCCTATACAAATTTTACACTATTTTATTATTCTAATGGTAAATGAAATATTTGGTAACAGTGGCTGTTATAAATAATCTCTTCTAAGGTTTAACTGCAAATAATTTAAAAACATTATAATATTAAAAATTGTTGTCTTGAGAGGCAGTTTTGGAGGTTCACCTATGTTTGGTTATATCATCAAATATTTGATTTTTATGATATGGGTCAAATCATGATTCCTTTACCACTCATCTATAGAATCCTGGACCCTTCCACTCACAATGTGACTTACCTACAGGTATGTTAATCAGGAAGTAAACATGCTCAGTGGATTACCACATACCCCTGTACTTATGGGCAACACTAACTAGACACAGTGGGACAGCTCTTTACAAAGGAAAAGAGGACATGAACCTAGGAGGCAGGCATGTTGGAGCAGGAGTCCAGGGCAAATTCAGTGGGGGTGATGGAGGTACACATGATTAAAATAATCATGTAAATGTATGAAATTCTCAAACATACAGAAAAAAAAATCAAGCTCCCTTCCAAAAGGTATAAGTGATCAAGGTTAAAAAAGGGTAGGGTTGGGGTCCTAATCCAGTAAAGCAGCCTTATGAGACTCAGGACCCCTCCCACTCTTACTTGCTAGCATGCAAAGATGCTGTAGGAAGGTGACTGCCAGTCAAGAGAAGAAACTTCATCAGAACCTGACTGTGGGAGCAACTGGAGCTTGGAATTTGTGTCTCTAGAACTGTAGCAAAAATGCATTTCTTCTGTTTAAGCTGCCAGGACAATACTTTGTTATGGCAGACTGAACTGGGTAATGCAATTCACTGGTGCTACTTTGCTGGGACTTGCTTTTTTTGTGTCCCTTTTCTATCATTTAGATAGAGTGTAAGTTTCACATAGATTTGCAGAAACTCTGCTGTATATTCTGTAATAATTCCTGTCTCCCAATTTGCTATTCTTTCTTTGACCTTTATTTGTATTTTTCTATCTCCCACTAACTGCAAGTTTTATATTTTATGTTTTTAAATATGTTTTTTTATAAGCTTATGGACATTGTGTCAGAATTATTAAAAAATCATTTGTAACATTTCCCTGGTTCTACAAACACTAATTCCAGATAGGTAAGAGCTTCCAGCTTACACACCTTTTGCACACACTTCTTTCCCCCAAGAGCTCCTTGACCACCCTACGCAGGTAGGTTTGAGGTCCCCAGACCCTCGGCTCCCACTCACACTCCCACCACTCTATGAGCATCTGGCCTGAACAGGAATGGAGTCCCTGGCCTTTGCACCTCATGTGCACACTTCCCATACCCCATAACTACTCACACAGACAAGTTAAAGATCCTGAGCCCTCCCACTTCCCATGAATACTTGAAGGATATACTGGTCAGGCTAGAGGTCTGCATTCCTCCTACACATAATTCCATTTTCTGCTACCTACTCTGGAAAGAGAGGGTGAAAAATCCCTGGACCGATCTCCTCCTGCACACACTTGCAGAGCCCTGTAAACAGCTGATAATGAAAGAGCTGATGGGTGAAGATTATCTCTGACTTCTGCTCTGATTCTTGTCTCACCATCCTCCAAGAAAGGAATCCAAAAACAGAAATAACACAATGTGGAGATATGTTCTCATCAATGAAGGATTAACAGTCTTTAACTCATAATTAAAGCAGATGGGTCTTAATTGGCTAAATATCTAATAACATCCAGCCAATCAGGGAAGAGCTGTCAAAAAATTATGAACAATTTCTATTGCTGTGGCTGTCATTTCTGGTTTGATCCAGCTGGGCCTGCTGTAGCCTCTGGCAGTCAGAAGCTCTTGTGCAGCCTAGTGACATTTTTTTAAAAAAAATTGTAATTAAAATGTAATTACATTGTTTCAACCCTTCTCTTTCCTCCTTCTAATGCTCTTCCTGCCTCTTTCCTCTCAAATTCATAGCTTCTTATTCTTTGTTATTATTACATATACTTAAATGTATAAATACATGAATACAATCTGCTGTGTCCATTAGGTATTGCTTGTATGTATGTAAGGCTGTGGGATCTGAAAGCATGGTTGTGATATCATGGTTGTAGATTTCCTGGTCTTCTGTCTCTTACGGTCTTTTCACCTCCTATACTGTGATGACTTCTGAGGTTCAGGAGTTGTGCTGTAGATATCCATCAGGGCTGTGAAGCCAAAAATAAATGGTTCTGTATTTTTGACTAGTTGTATTTTTCTGTAATAGTCTCACTCTGCTGCAAAGAGAAGCTTCTTTAATGAGGGGTGGTTACTTTTGTTCAGAGTTCCATCATAATTGTGCAGGTGTAACTGCGGGTCCAGAGCAAGAGTGAGATTGAAATGTCCAAACCTGAGACCATCCTGAGACCAGCAGGAGTAGGACTGCTTCCTGCCTGCTCACATAAGTATTACAACCCCCACTTCTGCTGAGTCTGAGGATCACATAGCCTGGTGGCCAGGTTTCAGGTTAAACTTTCTCTCTCCTTATTAGGATGTGCCTCTAAAGCTCCTGGAATCCTTTTTCATGCAAATGAAGCATTCCCAGCAACCCAGGCACAACCAATAATGCACAGTCATCCAGAGAATCCCTACCTGCTGGGAGCCTCCTACCTGGAGCAGGTTGAAATGAGACACAGAGTTGATTCAGGTGTGGCTTTAAAGACTGATGGTCTCTTGCTCTAACCATACTGAATGCTGATGACAACTTCTAAAAAGTCCTAGAGACTTCCTTGCTAATTCTGAGGGTCAAAAGCTGCTGGCTGAGGTGATTAACATCTGTAGCCTGACAGTGGAGGATTAAGTAAAGTAACCTTTGTTCTATCTCTGCAGGAATGGCAGGGCTCTAACTTTCAGCCTGGCATTTGAAGTCACAGGAAGAAAAAGAGACACTTTGAAAAGTGATTTTAGTGTTTATTTCTAAGTTATAAAAAGTTTTCTGTGAAAGCTCTCTAAGAAAAAGGGGATAAGTAGGGTCTAAGAAAAGCAGGACAGATAAGGAGTGCTAAGAACAGGAGGATAGGAAAACAATGCTAAGAAAATGGGACAAGGAGACAATAATGCTCTCCTCTCTTTGTCCTCAGCACTTAAACATCTTTCAGAATACATGATCACGTGGCAAAATGTTCATCACAAGTTTACACATAAATTTAAATCATAAATTGAATAAGAAGTTTACAACAGAAAATCTTTACATGTATATCCATTAGGAGTAACCATCTGGCTAAACATTCATCACCTGTCACAGCTCCACAGGTTCAATGGAGAGATAATGTAGAGTGAAAAATTATAAAGGCCATTTTATGAAATATGTGTAGATTTTTTGCCTTACAGAACTGAAAATAAGATTTCAGGCCTTCACATTCCAGGTGAAGGACACTTGCTGGATTACATTCCTCAAGCCTCGCCCAAGGCAGGAAGGCATTCCTGATTACAGATAAAGATGCTACCACCTAGGTGGGGCCCTAGCCCTATAGCCGGAAAAAGTAAAGATAGCAATCTGAAATGGCCGGATAGGGCACAATGGCATGGTAAAAACCACATTTTTGAGAAGAATGCAGGGCGATTTCCACATGACACTAATCATTTAGAGTGAATACCTCTGAATTGTTCCACTGTTTTCATGTTTTGTATCTTTAACAACCCCATCCCACTCCCCTGGTTTGTGGTTTTTCCCTTTAAAACCCTCCAAGGACTGGCCGAGGGGGTCGGACCTTGACTCCAGCGCGAGTACCTGGTCAGACCGCTGGCTGCCAGCTCTTTCCCTAATAAACCTCTGCTGATTGCATCCAGGTATGGTTTCTTGTGATCTTTGGGTGGTCGCGATTCCAGAGGCTTGAGGAAGGGTCTCCCGAGTATGGGGGTCTTCAATAAAAACCATAACTAAGTTATTAGTGAAGTTTTGTATAGATAAACCTAGTTTATTTAGGAAAGTGTATTTACTTTCATAATTAATTTTATTGATGTTTTAGCTTCTGCTGTCATTGGCAATTTTTGCAATAGTGTTTTTGGTTTTATATTTAGGAAAAAATTGCTGAACAACAAAAAGCCTCTGTATTCATATAATAAATCCTTAAGCAAGACTTTAAATTCTTAAGCTTTTTAGACTGTTGTGGTTTGAATGAGAAATAACTTCCATAGACTCATACGTTTGAATGCTTAGTCTGTAGTTGGTAGAACTGTTTGGGAAAGATTAGATGGCGTAACTTTGGTGGAGGTGAAGGCAAAAAATCTACACATATTTCATAAAATGGCCTTTATAATTTTTCACTCTACATTCCTCACTTTTTCCGATTTGGCTATGTTTTTAATCATAAAAACTCAAATATTAATAAGTCTATTCTCACCCCACTTTTTCCAATTAGGATCTTTAGAAAAGTTTAAACTCCAGTGTCATCATAATTACCATTTTCTTGACCCAAAGTCTTATATTGGTGGCGCAACACAAAAAGCTGAACAGCATTTATCCTTTCTCTAACAAAAGTTACTAATCTATTTTAAATGTAGGGGCCTATGGTTAAGAGCAAAAGTAAAATCACAAGGGGTCCAGCAAGGGAGGATTGAACCAACTCTCGAATCAAAGTTGCGGTGCATCTCTATCTTGTCTCTGGTCTAACTTTTTTTTCTGAATTTACTCTCTGGTCACTCTTGAATGGTCTACATAATAGTAACATTTTTTCTTAGAGCAGCACACAGACTTTCTCCTTTAAGAAACAGCAAGTCTAGTAACAACTTAACTTTGTTACTGACTGTTCTAGGGCTCTCAAATCCACATCAGTGGCAGCTCTCAGCTGATGAAAGTAATGAGGTGTCTGTATCAATGTAGTTACACCTGTCTCTATACCTATGGCCACTCCTAGTCACAATGTAACAGCTAGAGTCAAGGAAAATAGGCTGTCTGCAGAATCATCTAGGGTGTATCTCAAACTCAGTTCAAGAGTACCTGCGGGATCTAGCTGGACAAGTACACAATAATCTTTGTTTTCATCAAAGATAGCAGTGGAAACACATGGTGTTAACCTGGAGCTGTAAGTCTACCATTTATCAATTTTAGGCACTAGGTATCTGTTAGCAGGGGTTCTTGGGCTCTATTCTATTGACTAGGGGTTTCAAAACATTTCCTTTTCTTTGTAGCACACTTTCAAAGTTGTCTTCTGACTTTTCCACATTTTGTGGCACATAGCTGTCTACATATACATAAAATCACATATATAATAAAGAGAAATTGCAAAAGGAACAAATCTATATAACTCTAGATTCACATTTCAACTTCAATCTTGTAATCACAAGCTGTCATTTAACCTTGGGTGTACACACTAAGTCCCACCCTCCAAGGCAGCATTTTCCCTGTGCCTCTGGGGTGGTCTCAGGAGTCAAGGCCTGCTGCTTCTTTAGCCTTGTAGAATAGCAGAAGACCTGGAGCCAAAGAGTAGGGGGTTGTTCAGGCATCTGGATCTTCTCCAGTTGACATCAGTCACAGGTGGTGATGGTGAACTTCAAGGAGGTCAGATGGTCCACAGCACCAGGAACAGTCTTTTAGTAGCCTGAAAAATCATTTCTCACACAAAATGGGCATTCTGGGTATGGAGCAAGAACAAGGGACACTCTAGCCAGCGCCAGTTCCCAAGGGTAGTTTAATTTTAGGGTCCTGTATATTCTCTCTACCTGTCCTGAGCTTCGGAGACAATATAAACAGTGGATCTTCAATTCCTGACTTACCTTAAAACTGCTCTTTGATCTAATTACCTAGGACACTTGAAACCTCGGGAAGGTCCCTATTCTAGGCTGTTTTCTCCTAGGTATTTCTTATCTACTCTAAGTCTTATTATTTCTCTGGCTTAGAACCTAAGGTCCCTTATACGCTTTAAGTCTCTTAGCTGCTTGGTTGCACTCATATCTTAAGAGTCCATCTGTGTATTTAGCCTGGTAAATCCTTTGCTTTCTGGGGAGTATAGTTCTCTCTTCTTGTGTGTGCCATTGTCTATTTTAGGCCCCAAACCTGGGAGGGCTCCTGTATCAAGCCACTTGATCTGTCCGGTTGTTGCCTTAGGCTGGAGTCTCCTCCCTTTTTGGTATCCTGGGCAACAAATATTTACAGCTTCCGGTTTCATCAGGGTTTCCTCTCTTGGCATATAGCCTTGCAGGCATGGACTGTGGCAAAAGCATACCTGTTGTCCATGCAGATGTTGGCTTTCTTGTCAGCCCCAAGTTCCAAGGTTGTTCTCTGCACCGATGATCTCAGGGGTGGGGAGTCAGTCCAGATGGCATGTGTCCACCACAGTAGCGCTGGCTTGTCTCTGACCAGCATGGAGAAAACTGCTCCCGTCTGTAAAGCACGTCACCTCGGCTCCCGGCTGGAGTCAGTAGGAGGAGCCTTTCCTCTACCCGTGAGTTCTTGTCAGTTAGTTGCAGCCTGTCTGGGCCCCAATCCTGGGGAGTAAGTCTCAACCCGACAGAGGGTAGGAACAGTCTAGGATGACCATAAATGAATGGGATACCCAGCCCATCTCTTAGTCCACCATTTTCGGGTAGTCCATGAATACCTTTTGACCCATTGGCCTGGAGGAAGCCCCTGTGTCTATCAAAAGTTGGGTGGCTCCAAGCTGCCCCGTCTATCTCAATAGCCGTCTTCACACAGAGCTGTTATCTTCGCCACTTGGGGTGTTTTTCGAGGCCTGGGATTTTCTGGCCCTGGCTTCTATTTGTTAGGGCCCTCTTGGACCCTGAAGCTGGCTCCTTTACTTGCAATGCACACACTGGTCTTTTTCAAAGAGTTTTATCTCTCTTTGATTGGAATCCCTTTTTTCTGCTTTCTGTAAATTCTTTCCTGTCACCTTTCTCTTTCTTCACCTCTCTCTAGTCTCCTCTATTCCTCTCTATTCCTGTGGACTCACAGCAACTGATCTCTATTCTTCTTCTCTACTCTTTTCTTCTAGACTTACACTAAACCTTCTCTATTCCTCTTCTCTATTCCTTTCTTTTAAATCTTCTCTCACTTGCTATTACCATCAATCATTTTAATATGTAGTATACTTCCTAAATCTTTCAATGACTTATCTTGTAGTCTCTGTAGCCTCTGGAGCCTTGTCTACACTGACAGAATGTCTCTATGAGCTAGTCTAGAAAGGCTGTGGGTAACTTATCTGATCTCTGCTTAACCTCATGTGTCCTGATCAAACTTAGTGGGGTCTCATATAATCTTCTCTCTCAAGACCTATCAGCGGAATCTGGCGTGGGCCTCTGGGTGTCCCTTACCTTCTGTCACATGGAGGTCTCAGTCAAATCTGCTCCAAATTGACCTGCTGCTGACCACGGCCTGATCAATTGACGGGGTCCCCAATCTGAAGACCAGAACCTGCAAAGGTCTTGTGAAAGCAAGGCTTTTACCTTATCTGTAGCATTTCACAGCAAGGATTATTAAGATGTTGAAGGTTCATACAGTTATTAACAATTTTTAAAAGGCAACTTGAGTTACATTTGACACTTATTTGAATTTAACTTTTAACAAAATAGAAACTTTGGTCATAGTTCTATAAAAACCTTTTGAAGAGTTATTTCTGATTACAACAAGAACAATAAAGTAAACATTCTTATGTCTAACATAAGAGCACAAGTCTTCACCACTTCTTTAATTTTATCTTGTCAGAACTCTCATCTTTGAACCAAATCTTAATGAAAATCTCATACAAATAATGAAATTGTCTCAAACAGTAATGGCTAAAAAATTTATCAAAACTGAAGGATATATATATATATATATATATATATATATATATATATATATATATATATTTCTGACTCAGGGCAGCCTATAACTTTTAAGCTGTAATTTTAGAAAAAAGCACTGCTTTACTTATTAAACTGGGAAAAATCATTATCAACTTCCTTATTACAGAAGCTAAAAAAAACTGCTGGCCCCCTTTTTTTTCTACTTTCTGCTGGTGCCCTTCTCCTAGCCACAGAGCAGGGCGAATTATCAGTTTTTCTTGTGTAAATCAAGACTGCCTCACAAGTAAGTTTTAAACTAAATTAAGTAAGCAGTTTTAACCAGTTCTTGTCTCTCTTTTTTTTTAAAAAAATAATTAACTCTCAGGTGAACAATCTTGCTGCGGCTGTTTGTCTAGCTGTCCTGGCTCCACTGCCAGGTTTTTTTCTTTTTTCTTTTATCACCTGGGTTCTCATCTATCTTCATAGGCGGCAGGTGGAAAACTGCCATTTGTTGCACTAGTGACCTCAAGGTACCCAGTACAGCCAGGAATACCAAACTAGGTAGCTGTTGCACGCTGTTGCTGTGCTGGGGAACCACGAGTTGTAGCCCGCCAAGTGGGGGCTGGGTGAGCGGGCTGGGTGAAGGCACCCTCCATGTGCTGTTACCTGAAGCATACCCTACATGCGGTAGGCGGGCTGTAGGAACACGAACCGCGAGCACGAACCGAGGTAGCTGCCCCTTATTAAAGGACCTGCCCGCCTTTCTGCAGTTGTATTCTTGTACCGGCGGCTTCATTTCTCTCTCTGCCGGCAATCATGTTACCTATTTTTAACTCAAGATGTTTAACACAGTAGATTAACAGCTAACACACAGATGATTTGCCAAGAAAAGACACACACATATAAAAAAACAACACAAATAACTCACCTCTCTCACGTGTAAAACACAGCTCACCCCTGCCACGGGTGGCACAAATAACACTTAACTACATTTGGTCACGACCCCAGATGGAGAAGGATTCCACGTCTTCTCCCAAGTAGGAGCGCTCAGTCTCTTGAAACCTGACAGTCAGATCCCCTGACCTTCTGGAAGGCCTCTCACCTTCCCCCTGAAATCCAACGGTCAGATCCCCTGACCTTCTGGAAGTCCTCTCGCCTTCCAAGTAAGACTCCAATAACCAGACAACGCGGTCAGTCTTCACAGATTCAGATTTAACAGATTCAGACAACTTGGTCAGCCTATGCTGGACCAAGTCTAACAGATTTCTAACATACCAGCAATGAACAACCCAAAAATAGACACACTGCCATGAGAGCACAACTACCACGGTGGCCATTTCTGACCTTTTCTCTCTAGTTTTCATTGTTAACACACAAAAAGACTAACAAAAAACCCGTCTCAATCGCCAGTGCCAGCCAAGAGGGATTCCACGTCCTCTCCGGCACCTAGATGCAAACCTGTGCCAGCCTAGAGGGATTCCACGTCCTCCCCGGCACCTAGATGAACCCCCAAACGTCTCTGGGGGTGCAGCAGCTAGTGACTCTCCAGCACGTCTGCTAATCACTCATTTGTCTCTTCTCGAAACAAAAATGGTTTACTGCCCCTCACGAGACAGAAACAGCTGCCAGTCCAAACCGAAGTGCACTTTTCAGAAACCAAATAATTCAGACAGACGGGCACAAACAACTTAGAAACCAAATAACTTAAACAAACCTAGACAAAACAGCACACGATTTAGGCAACCCTAGCACACGAGAAATCAGACGATTTAGACAAAAGGTCACACAACAACCAGACAGAAAAAAACCGCGGTGTCCCTTTACCTCCCAGCGTGGTTCTTGGATTAAGGTGGTCGCATATCCAGGACGAGCCCCCAAATGAAGACCCCCATACTCGGGAGACCCTTCCTCAAGCCTCTGGAATCGCGACCACCCAAAGATCACAAGAAACCATACCTGGATGCAATCAGCAGAGGTTTATTAGGGAAAGAGCTGGCAGCCAGCGGTCTGACCAGGTACTCACGCTGGAGTCAAGGTCCGACCCCCTCGGCCAGTCCTTGGAGGGTTTTAAAGGGAAAAACCACAAACCAGGGGAGTGGGATGGGGTTGTTAAAGATACAAAACATGAAAACAGTGGAACAATTCAGAGGTATTCACTCTAAATGATTAGTGTCATGTGGAAATCGCCCTGCATTCTTCTCAAAAATGTGGTTTTTACCATGCCATTGTGCCCTATCCGGCCATTTCAGATTGCTATCTTTACTTTTTCCGGCTATAGGGCTAGGGCCCCACCTAGGTGGTAGCATCTTTATCTGTAATCAGGAATGCCTTCCTGCCTTGGGCGAGGCTTGAGGAATGTAATCCAGCAAGTGTCCTTCACCTGGAATGTGAAGGCCTGAAATCTTATTTTCAGTTCTGTAAGGCAAAAAATCTACACATATTTCATAAAATGGCCTTTATAATTTTTCACTCTACAGAGGAGTTATGCCAATAGGGGCAAGCTTTGAGGTTTCAAAAGTCCACACTATTTCTGGTTAGGTCCCTCTTTCCCTGCCTCATGCTTGTGGATTAGACGTAAACTCTCAGCTGTTGCTCTAGCACCATGAATGTCTACATGTTGCCATGCTTCTGGCCTTGATGGTCATAGACTCTAACACTTTGTACCTGTAAGGTCCCAACTAAATGCTTTTTAAAATAACTTGCCTTGGTCTTGGTGTTTTTTTCATGGTGATAGAAAAATAACAAAGATGGGGGCAAGAATCAATATGGAGAAGTCAGCTTCCCAAGAGGAAGTTTATACTTCTCTTTGATGAGAGAAGGTGGTAGGTATAATAGAGTGGTAAGAGGGTTATTTCAGAAGTAGGAGCTGAAAGTATGATTTAGCATTAAGAATCAGGCTGTGGGGGCTGGAGAGATGGCTCAGTGGTTAAGAGCACTGACTGCTCTTCCAGAGGTCCTGAGTTCAATTCCCAGCCCCCACATGGTGGCCCACAACCATCTATAATGGAATCCGATGCCCTCTTCGGGTGTGTCTGAAGACAGCTACAGTGTACTCACATAAATGAAATAAATAAATCGGTCCCTTCCCGTCTGGGCCAGAGCACTGAGCAGATCTTGGGTGGCAGCTCTGCCCCCAACTTCCAAGAACCCAGAGGAAGCAGGGATCCCAGGCGCTCTAACTCAGGCAGTATCTTAGGTAAGCAGACAGCAGGGCCTGCCCTAAACAGGGAGTAACTGGGACCCACAAGGACCCGGGAAGTCACTCCCAACCCGGAACACTGGTTCCTTCCGGTCTGGGCCAGAGCACTGAGCAGATCTTGGGTGGCAGCTCTGTCCCCAACCTCCAAGAACCCAGAGGAAGCAGGGATCCCAGGAACTCTAACTTGGACAGTGTCTTAGAAACTAGTTCTCAGATCTGAGGCCTGGATCAGACCTCTGCCAGGTCTGCTGTTGTGTGGACCCCGGATTCCACCTGAGACATACTGGAAGGTCCACTCAACCCAGAGCCACAGAGGAACAGAAAAGCAGGAATCAGAATTAAAATCACTTCTCATGATGATGATAGAGGGCTTTAAGAAAGACATAAATAACACTCTCAAAGAACTTAAGGAGAGCACTGGTAGACAGATAGAAACCCTTAAAGAGGAAACACAAAAATCCCTTAAGGAATTGCAAGAAAATGCAACCAAACGGGAAAAGGAATTAAACAGAACCATGCAGGATCTAAAAATGGAAGTAGAAACAATAAAGAAATCACAAAGGGACAATACCCTGGAGATAGAGAACCTAAAAAAAAGATCAGGAGTCATAGACACCAGTATTACCAACAGAATACAAGAGATGGAAGAGAGAATCTCATGTGCAGAAGATACCATGGAAAACATTGACACAACTGTCAAAGAAAATGCAAAATACAAAAAGCTACTAACCCAAAATATACAAGAAATCCAAGACACAATGAGAAGGCCAAACCTAAGGATAATAGGTATAGATGAGGGGGAAGACACCCAACTTAAAGGACCAGTAAATATCCTCAACAAAATCATAGAGGAAAACTTCCCTAACCTAAAGAAAGAGATGTCCGTAAATATACAAGAAGCCTACAGAACTCCAAATAGTTTAGACCAGAAAAGAAATACTTCCTGCCACATAATAGTCAAAACATCAAATGTACAAAACAAAGAAAAAATACTAAAAGCAGTAAGGGAAAAAGGCAAAGTAACATATAAAGGCAGACCTATAAGAATTACACCAGACTTCTCACCAGAGACCATAAAAGCCAGAAGATCCTGGACCGATATCATACAGACCCTAAGAGAACACAAATGCCAGCCCAGACTACTATACCCAGCAAAACTTTCAATCATTATTGATGGAGAAACCAAAATATTCCATGACAAGTCCAAATTTACACAGTATCTCAACACAAATCCAGCACTTCAAAGAATAATTGGTGGAAAACTCCAACACAAGGAGGGAAACTACAACCTAGAAAAAGTAAGAAAGTAATCTTCCAAAAATCCCAAAAGAAGATAGTTACACAAACATATCTCCACAGATGTTAGCCCAAAAGCTTGGATTAGCGAAGACTCAACCCACAGACCACATGAAGCTCATGAAGAAGGAAGACCAAGAGGGGATGCCTCAGTTCTACTTAGAATGAGAAACAAAAATGCTCAAGGGAGCAAATAGGGAAACAAAACATGGAACAGAAACTGAAGGAGGGGCCATCAGGAGACCATTCCACCTGGGTATTCACCCCACGTACAGCCACCTAAGCTAAACACTGTTGTGGATGGCTGGAAGTGCATAATGTGAGGAACATGATATAGCTGTCTCCTTAGAGGTCAGCCAAAGACTAACACACTCAGAGGATAATGCTCACAGTTAACCACTGATATGATCAGGGGTTTCCCAATGGAGAACTTAGTGAGAGGACTGAAGGAGCAGAAAGGGTTATTGACCCCAGGTGGAAAGCAACAATACCAAACAACCAGAGCCCCCCAGGGTCTAAACCACCAGCCTGGGAACACATAGGGAGGGACCCAAGACTCCAGAGGTATATGTAGGGGAGGTTGGCCTTGTTGGACATAGGTGGGAGAGGAGTTTCTTGGTCCCATTAAAAAAAAAAAAAAGAACACACAGTGGGGGGGTGGGAATGTGAGGACGGGGAGGGGATAGTGAGGGGGTGTGGTCACTGCCTCATAGAAGCATGAGGAGGGGGATGGGATAGGAGGTTTCTGGGTGGTGGGAGGAAGTAAGGTAAGGGGATAAAATCTGAAACGTAAATACTACAACCAATTTTAACAAGTGTGTGTGTGGGGGAAGTCATCAGAACCAACATCTTTAAAAAAAAATGTCAGCCCCCTGGGGGTGGGAAATTTTTTTTTTCTTCTTGATACTAAAACTTGTTCTGAGAATTGTATATTGCAGAATACACAGCCTTGGTGTATCTACTCATCAAGCATACTGAGCAGACTTGCCCAAACCTCCGATGTCCTGGAATTCCATCTGGATTCAGTGAAGACACAGCATCAGAGGCTTATCAACTTACTCTTCCCCCCACCCCTCTTCTAAAATCTCAACGCCCTTAATCAGCTTGAAGAAGTTAAAGAAGAGCCAGCGCCCCTATTCCCTGAGCTTGGGGACTAATGTGGTTAATAATGGTCTGTCTTTCTAGGGAAAAGTAGTGGTTTTGTTGGAACAGGGGGGATTAGCTAGGACTTATTGCATAGCCATAACCTATTGGTAGAAATCTGTATAACTATTATCAAGATGAAGTTATAATTTCTTAAATGGTACAAAATTTACTTTTATTTCAAATTTAAGGTTTTCATTGGTACGAGCCTCTTATTAATATAAAAATGAGATGAATATTGACACTCACATGGGCATTGTGCCTGTATAACACATTTAGGAATACAAGGCCTAGACCCAGCCCTTTTTTAACTTTTTTAACTGATTTGGGACGGTTAACCTATGAGTTAAGGGACTATAGCAAATTCATGGTTTTGAGTTTATTGTTAGGGTGTTTTCCATATTTTATTTAGAAATAGCTGAGAGTAGTGAACAGACAACAGTCCAGGTTACCTTACATGGATAGTTGATTTTCAAAACATCAGAAGTCCATAGAATTGATGCTACAAATATTTATATATTAATGTTCATTTTGATTAGAGACCTGTCTGCTCCTGACAGCTTCCTGTTGTGGATTCTAAGAAGAAATTGAGCATCCTTGGAGATACTCCAGTTGTGCGGTGACAGCCACTAGGCAAAAATTGCCTCTCTCCATCTACAGACAAATTACTGTCCAGAAAAGGACACATATGCAGAATAGTTGACTGATTATATCTGCCTAGACAGAGTAATCAGCCCTTAATAATCCTGCATCACTAATGTCTGTCAGATGATTCTGGGCCAGAAGGCTGAAGATTTGATGCTCCAACGTTCGGTAGTATAGGGGCTTTTCAGGTGTTCAGCGGTCTCTATAAATTGGCTAAGTTTTAGAAGCTATGCTTAGTGCTTCCCATAACTTCAGTTAACTCAGTCATTCTGGATTTCTGATGGGGTTGAAGACCTATAGTCTCATAACCAATCCTGGCTATTTACTTTGAGAGAAAAGATCTGAGTAGATGGTTTTCAGCTGAAATTCATTCTAAAGCCAAAAAGCCAGGATCAAAGGTAAGTGTTTTAGTTAGGAGAGATGACAGAGGTTCTGGTTAGTCAACAGAATGATGGACTGGGTATTAGGACTATCTTGTACCTCACTGGTACAATTAGGAATAAGTATGCTCTAATTGTATTTTGAGAGAAAAGTTCTACTTTAACAGGAAGAGTGATATGTAGGAGGAGCTAAGTGGGAAGGAGTACTGAGAGGAAGAGATGGATCAAGGAGAGAAGATGAAGAAGAGGAGAAGCTAGGTGATGAGAGAGAGAAAGAGAGAGGGGGCATGGAGGCAGATGTTCACATGTCTCCACCAGTCAAAGATAGTTTTTATATCTAGGTTGGGTATTGGGTTACGCTTCTGATTGAGCATTACCAAACTTATAAATCCTTTGATTAACATTTTAAAAAAATCGTATAAAAGCAAAAAGAAAAGGGGGGCATTGGACAGGGGTGTTCTAGGGAGGGGAAATGTGGAAAGGGGATGGCATCTTAAATGTAAATAAAATATAAAATAAAAAAAATAAAAAAAAGGACGTTGAAGACTTTAAAAAAAAATACATCTTTAAAAAAAAAAAAAAAAAAGAATCAGGCTGTGACCATGGATCACAAGTTGCTATTACTGGAGTTAGAATTGTGTTTATCTCTGGAACATTGTTCATCCTACATAGGTGTCACTGGTCATCAGAAATAACAAAACTACTAATAGTATTAAAAGGTGCTGAGCAAGCAGTAAAGAATGATAGGCAGTCAATAGTCTCACCCAGATATAAAGCCTATGAAATCCAAACCCAACAATGGGCAGTATAGCAAGATACACCCAACAGTACAATAGTGGCACTTGTATCTTCGAGGTAACCAACAACTGTATAATTGTACTTAAGACCCACTTAGAAGGAGAGGATGCATGCCTAGTATTGTGAACCTAGTCAAATACTCATGGATTCTACAGGAGAGCCCACTACTTGCCTGATTCCCAAACTAGTAGAAGTCCCAATTGCATTCTAAATTCTTATTCCCACAAATAAGTTTATCTTTCAACTCTTCAGCAAAGAAGCTTTTTTTTTTTTTTTTTTTTTTTTTTTTTTTTTTTTTTTTTTTTTTTTTGCTTCTTTTTGCAACAGGCAGAAACCATTACAGAAATCCATAACTGGTTAAAATGCAGAGAACAGACTTTAGGGTGCCAATCTCCAACTGCTTTATCTACAATACAACTATATATATATATCTCTATCTCTCTATATCTATCTATCTATCTATCTATCTATCTATCTATCTATCTATCTATCTATCTAAGGTTTGGGGAACACCAAGGAAGAGAATCAGAAAGACCGTGAGAACTGGATCAGGCTGTTTGCTGTGAGGTAGTTTTTTTTCTACAGATGACAGGGAGTTACACCAATGAAATATTAGCAATGTAGTTGCCTGAACAAGACCTTAGCAATGAGAACACCAACTGACATGCCAACATGGCTAAAGAAAATTTCACTGGGCCCTAAACCAGACAAAGAGCTACAGGAAATTAATGGCTGCTAAGAGAGGGAGAAAAATCAGTTTTCCCCAGGGATGAGCCCCTAATTGTTTGTCTAATCTCAAGTGGACAGCTGTAAACACACACACACACACACACACACACACACACACACACACACACACACACACAAGCAACATTGAATGGACTCCGTAGGTCGTATTTATATATACATATAATAATAAAGAAGAGGTCAAGGATTTGAGAAGGAATGGGAAGGCACAGGGTGAGTTTAAGGAGGAAGCTGCAGTGGGAGTGATGTAAATATTGTACTAATGAATTAAATTCTCAAAAATGTTAAATAAGGTAAACAGAAAAGCCAGTACTACATACAAAAATAGATCTAAAAGTACACACTGTGAGGTCAGTGAGTCTAATAGAAGGATATAGCAAACATGTGATAAATGTTATTTATTGTTACTAAGTTACTAAAAGTATTGGCCATCCTCTGCAAGGAACTCTATGGGTCTTGTTGAGTTTAATTCTCATAGAAAACCTAAGAAAGGAAATCATGTGTATTTTACAGATAACAAAGTGGAGGCCCAAAAAAGGATTTCTTAGCAGTTGCTAAGAAATGGAGGATGTGTCTCTCCATCCCACAGAGCATGCACTACCGTTGGGGTTTGGGCAGATAATCAGTTGTCTGACAAAACAAAGAGCAGGAAATTTGTATTGCACAGCTGCTCCAGTTCCTTCTTTCACCAGCTCTAATGCTAAAGCTCCCAGCTCAAAGGGCGTGGCCCAAACCCACAATAGGGAGCAGTTGCCCCCCTCAACTTCCTGTTTTTCCCAGCACAGGGCTTCCATGGCATCTCCTAGGATTATTACATGAATCTCAAGACACAGTCCCTCTGGCCCTCACTAACAAGGCTCTAGGTGGGAACACATTTCATCCTTGAGGATTTGTTATGGTTGCAATGAGCCTCTTCTGACTTATCTTCTTTCTTGGGTTTTCTCTTTATCCCCAGACCCAAAGTAGCTTCTCTCCTCATCCAAAAGCTCAGAAACCAGCCTGGCTCAGTCCTCATATTCTGTTAATAGCAGGCATGTAGAGGAGTTATATTCTCAGCTGCAAGACCCTGTTCAGTCCTGGCTCCACCTGTAATTCCCCGAGTGACTTGGGGACAGCAGACAGTCCTTATGCCCTTGTCTGTTAAACTGAGCTCGTGTCCTATCTCCTCTGTGTGCCTGCAGACAATATGAGGGTAAGAACAAAGACACAGGAAAAATTCTGAATCCCCACTACGATGTGAAGCTCTTCTGCTTCACCAAAGTGGTGTTTATTAGGGCTTGTGTTTTGACCTGACCTTGTTTGTTCCCAACCCTCCTCTCATTTCTGGGGACTAATTTTGAGGTCCCAAGAGGCTGACATTGTTATGGAAAACCCCTAGGACAGAGATGTCTCAGAGTCTGTTTCATTCTCTCTCTTATATAATGTATATATATAGAGAGCCCCATTTTGCTTTCACTAAAGCTGAATGAATTTGTGTGTTTCTTTGTGTGTTTCACATCTAAACCACACTGGTCTCCGTGACATTACCAGGTGAGTTTTCATGGCTTTTCTTCTGCCCTTAAGTCATCAGAAAGGGACTTAGGCTATTTCTCAGAGAGTTGACCTTCTTGACGTTACAGATATGTTGATTAGTGTATCAATAGCAAAAAATAGACACCTGGGGGATGTCAAATCTTCCCCAAGTCAGTGCAAGAGCTGCATCAGCATCAGTGATGGACCTCATTTGATTTGAAAGGTATTTGTGAGCACGTGGCTTGCTAGAAGGTTGCTAGTGAGTTCATGCTCTACCTAGAATCATTTCTACTGCACAGAAACCCGTGCTTCTCACTCAACTGGTACCATACTTCATTTAAAGCCCTTCAAAAGTCTAGCTCTTCCTAATTCATAGTGGCCCAGTAAAATTACCTTTTAATAATTCTTGTTAGCCATCAATGCTTTTTTGTTAACAAGAATGTAGTGCTTTATTTATTTGTGAAGTGGTGCACAGACACAGTGGATTCTTAAGTATAGGTCCCAAAGAGAAATCAGATGTGAATTTTGCCCTTGAATTATACTGGAGTGACTATGTCAATAGCTAAATGATTTCTATAAGGTAAGCACCATGTAAAATATAATCAAAGTGTATAAGGAATATTGAAGACGTAAGTGTCACTTTGGAATGGGGAGGAACTCTATCAATGTAGTGTTCTGAAAGTAGCATAATTTGTACCAAGTCATGAAGATGTGGCCAGGAGACACTACAAGGGCACTGTATGCAGAGAAACTAACAGACACATCGATGAGGATACAGGAAACTAAGATGAAAGGCTGCTGTGGATGTGACCCATGAGGGAGCTCATTGGAACTTGAACTATTTGCCCGCAAGACAAGATATTGGAGTCCGTAGAAGCACAGCCATAGAATTGTGGGTAAACTTTGAATCATAGAGTGGTTCAGAGAGCTTCCGGGAGATGTTAAGAAAGGCAAGGCCTTGAGCCCTTGCGGTTAACTGCAGTGTTAGTAGTTAAGAGCAGGGGCTCTGCAGGGTAAAGCCTGCCTGTGCCTCTTGCTTGATGCATGCTCATGTTTTTATTGGTGGGAAGCAAGGAATAAAATAGTAATTCCATGCTGATGCTGAAGGAATTATTATCTACTACATGTCAAGTTCTTAGAGAAGTGCTAGCTCAGAGCAAGTTTCCCAGCTTGAGTGTTGTCAGAGAATGCCCCAAGAAAGCTGTCCACATCCAAGGCATTGGCTGCCACAGAGAAAGAGAACACTGTTTCTCCTATGCTCAGTTACTTCATTGTGCTGTGGGACTCAGTAGGTTTACATGGCCATCTCCAGATGCTGGCACTAAATAGCATTTAAAAAATGTTTCAACTGTAGACAATGTGGAAAACTGAAACAAACAAGGGATAAATGCCACCTTTGTTAAAGCCACTGGTAAGATTGAAATCAATTCTCTCTCTCTCTCTCTCTCTCTCTCTCTCTCCTGTATCATTCTCATAATATTATACCATGAGACTTTCACTTCTTAAGAAAACACAAGAGTGAATGTATTTTTCATTGTTTCCTATCTATGTACACTGGTGACATATAAGTAAATAAGAACTTTTTAAATCTTAACTCTTATGGTCTTGAAAGCACTTTTTCTTCCAGATAAACCGTTTTCTACAACATACAATCTTTTTTTTATTTCTCGAGATTAATGCGGTTAATGCTACAAAAGTTATTATAAAATTAAATATAAGGGTGACACTATTATCATTCTCCAAGGATAATCAGTTGTCCTTTAGAAAATCTTACTATGTCACAGAAACCAAACACTGGGTGGTTTTTCTTTAGCATGAAGAATGGGATTAGCCTGTGAATTGTGTGTGCATTAGATAACTGATCTGATACACCTCACAAACATATTGACACTCATGTATCCCTAGTTTCTTTAAGGGTTATATCTCAATACATGTTATAATTTTCAAATGATTTGTCTTATTTTTTGAGATTATTATATAATTACATCATTTGGAGGGAGAAAAGGGAATGGATGGAGTGATATAATTTTCCCTTTTAAGTATTCTAATTGTACATTTTACAGTAGCTATGATTTAAATTTCTCCTCTTCACTGAGAGGTCTGATTGTTTTCCTCCTTGCATGCTTCTTTAAAGGAACTCATGCAGCCGAAGCCTAGAGCCAATGGAACCACTGTTACTGAGTTCATTCTGCTGGGTTTGGTGGAGACACCAGAGCTGTGGCCAGTTGTCTTCATACTCTTCCTCTTGGCTTATATGACAACGGTTGGGGGCAACCTGAGCATCCTGGCAGCAGTCTTGGTGGAACCCAAACTGCACACTCCCATGTACTTCTTCCTGGGGAATCTTTCAGTGATGGATGTGGGGTGCATCAGTGTTACTATTCCCTCCATGTTGGTTCGTCTCTTACTCCGAAAGCGTACAGTTCCGTATAGAGACTGCCTCACACAGCTCTTCTTCTTTCATCTGTTGGTTGGAGTTGACTGCTTCCTGTTGACAGCCATGGCTTATGACCGCTTCCTGGCCATCTGCCGGCCCCTCACCTATAGCACCCGAATGAACCACACAGTCCAGAGAATCTTGGTGGTTACATCCTGGGCTTGTGCCTTCAGCAATGCACTGACCCACACTGTGGCCATATCCACACTCAACTTCTGTGGCCCCAATGTGATCAATCACTTCTACTGTGACCTTCCCCAGCTCTTCCAGCTCTCCTGCTCCAGTACCCAGCTCAATGAGCTGCTGCTCTTTGGAGTGGGTTTCATAATGGCAGGAACCCCCATGGCACTCATTTTTACCTCGTATATGCATGTGGCAGCTGCTGTTCTGCGAATCCGCTCTGCTGAAGGCAGGAAGAAAGCCTTCTCCACATGCAGTTCTCACCTCACTGTAGTTGCCATATTCTATGGCACAGGCATCTTTAACTACATGAGACTCGGTTCCACCAAACTTTCAGATAAGGATAAAGCTATTGGGATTTTCAACACTGTCATCAACCCTATGCTGAACCCACTCATCTACAGTCTCAGGAACCCTGATGTGCAGGCTGCCCTCTGGAGGGTGCTCACAGGGAGACGGCCAGCAGCCTGAAGAGGTCTCAAGGTTCCTTTCCACCTATTTCCTTTAAAACTAAAGCTGAGCATGGGATGTCCTGTAGTGTCAAACAGTAGAACAATTCGTTCAGAACTCTTTCCATTTCAGAGTTTAATTTAAGGGATGATAATTATCATTGCCCAAAGATGTCATACCTTGGTTTAGGTGATGGTGTGTACATAAGTTCTCCCAGGTCTGCCTTTTGATGAGTTCTGCCTTTAGTCACTGTACGTTCCTTTTAGTTGGAGTTCCCAGAATGTCTCAGAAAGCATATCCCTCGGGAGTCTTCTTTATTCCTCAAGTTCAGATAGAGTTGGTCTGTCTATGCAATCTAATCCTTGAAGGGAAACAGCTCATTCCTCTTATAAAACTCATATAAGATTCAGAGGATATGGGAAGGAAGTCTGCTCTGTGATTTCATAGTCACAGGACATGTATCTGTGCAGCTCACAGGCTTGACTGTACATGTCAAAACTCCACTCACATGTAAGAAATGTTATGATGGAAAAACAACTTCCTTCAGTTATTCTCACTTTTCTAAATTTTAAAAATATATTTGTGACATAAACATTTAAACATTTCAACCACCCTCACTACTTAATATTATTTCTTCTGTAAATTCTCTCTCTTCACCTCTAAACCTCCAAGTTAAATCGCACTGTGATGGCTCATTTTGTCAGGAAGAGTGTGGCTCTCGTCTAGAATGTCCTCAGTCCTGCTTTCTGTTTCCCAGCCATCTATCAGGTCATCACCTAGGCACCTCTTCCTCCTTTCATGTATTTGTAGGGTTAATCACCGTTTTTGACAGTATTACTGTCTTATTGATATGTCTCCAAGCCATCTAATACTCTCATCTGATCTGAATCTATGAATTAACTTTTTCATGATATATGTTATGGGTGGGTAGACTTGGGGAATGGGCTAAGATAGAGATTGAAAGAGGCCATAAAAGAAGGTAGTAGGTAGAGGATTTGTGGTAAATGCATATAGACCATGTGGACATAAGGATATAAGCAGAGATTGGAATTGAGGATCAAGGTATTGAGAAGAAATAACAGATGCATTAGAGAGGCTGACATGGGCTACAGGCATAGAATAGCAGATGAGAAAGAATGCAAAAAAATAGGTAAGATGCCAAGAAGCTGTTAAAGGCTTTCAGAGGGATACAATTTATATGTCAGAGATGGATGCTTTGGGTTTCCCATTCTGTGTGGTCCAGCAATAACTGGTAGCTCTGAAGCCATTATTGTAGTCCATTCTCTCTCCTAAAAAAACAGTATTTCAAGTTTTGCTGATTATGCTGGAGTGCCTGAGGGCTTATCTGCCATTTCTCTAGCCAGAGAGGCACCTATAAAGTCAGGGAGAACGTCTGCCAGATGAGGAAATACAGCAGGGTTAGGGGATGTAATGAGGATGTGTCCAACAAAGCTTATCACTGACATCTGGGTTAAATTCCTATCTTCTGATTCCTGCCTATTACTGCTGTCGAAAGACAGAGGAAAGATGGACTTTTCTTAATTTTTTTTTTTTTTAACCCACGAGTCAAACTTCAGGATACAAACAATGAGCTTTCTACAAGGGTCTGGGAAAGCTTCAAGCATTCTCATGTCATGTCCTCTGCTGTTCTCAATGTTCTTGACCTCAAGAAACTTTTTTTTTTACCCTCTCTTGACCTCTTCTTGGCAGGAGCAACAAAGCAATTGTCATGGCTCTCTCATTACTAACGTCTAGTTCTGTTAGTCTAAATATCTAGAAAGATTCTCATTCTATTAGAACAGGGAATGGCCGCTTCTTCCACTATTGTTTCTCACCACCAGCGTTTAACACTGCAACAAAGCACAGCTTGTTTGGCTCCAAGACCCTTGAGCCTTAGGCCTTTCCTTCATCTGGCTATTCATGTCATGGTTCAAGGGATGACTTGCCTAGTGATTTGCCATGACACTGTCACTAGGGTGAACCAGAGCAACTGGCATCACTATCACAAAGAATGTCTTTGGACATGGAGCCCACCTCTCTGTTTACCCACAAAGATCATGGGGTTTCTTTAATGAATTGGAAGCCTGCCTTTCCTTTGAAATCTATATCCTGTTTATTTTTATTCCAAACTGGAAATCTCTCTACAATTTAAATTTGTCATTAGCCATGAAATACATTGTATTGTAAAAGCTCAAATGGCACAGAACGTCACCACTGCCTTTCTACACCAGAGGACAACAATGTGCCACACACACCCACTCACACACATTCAAAACACCACCATAAAGGTTTGCAAGAACTTTCCTGTTTTATGTTATACAGTTCTCAGGCCAACATACAAGTCCATCTTATTTTAAAATCTATCTGTAATTGTTTCTCGGCCTTTTGGTTAAGATCAAGTGTAAAAAAATCTATCTATAAAATCCTCCACTTTATATATCATCCGTGATCTACTTCAGCAACACATTTATGTTTTCCTTTGTAATTGTTAACAGTTCTTAGGTTAATACTTATCTATGTATTTGTGCACATGCAATTACCTCCACTGGTTAAATTCTTAAAAGTAATGTATAAGTGTGGGTGTAGTTGCATGTTTGCTAAAGGATATAGAAAAACAAATATAAACCTTGGTAAGTATTCTGTCTTTCTTTTTGCCAAAAGAAACAAAAAAGCCACAAAATTCATGTGCAGCATTCTACATCTTGATTGGCAGTATGAGAGTGTTTTTGTTACTGCACATCTTTGATGTCACTGGGTATTATAAATGTATCTTTTGTCTTTAACAATTAAACACATTATGTTCTTCTCTAATTTGAAACCTTTATAAATGTGGTTTGTTATCTATAAATGGATATATATATATATATATATATATATATATATATATATATATATATATATAATTTGTTATTTTCTTTTCCTTTCAGCAAATTGTCTGTGCTGGTATAAGTGAGGATACAGTAAAGAAACCACCAAACTGAGTGCTCCATGTTTAGGGGGAAGGTTTTTATTGTCAATGAGAGAGATTGAGAGAGAGAGGGAGAGAGAGAGAGAGAGAGAGAGAGAGAGAGAGAGAGAGAGAGAGAGAGAGAGAAAGAGAAAAACCAGAGGTATCTGGAGGGAGTCTAGAGAAGAGAGAAAAAGAAACGGACTGAACATGGCCAGGGCTAGAGAAGTGGTTCATGGAAAAATCATAAGGGTTACAAAGAGGACAAGTAGCTGAGGGGAGAGAAGCCTGTGAACGGGCACAGCTTTGGAGTATCCAGTAGAGGAGGAGAAGAGAAGGGCCAGGCTTCTAGAGAACATCATGTAGAGACTAGCATGGGCTTTGATAGGTAAGGGAAATGGCCCTATCTGGCAGGCAGAAACCCATTTCACAGATGTCTGAGGTATGCTTCTTTCTTTCTATTGTTCAATTGGAGCTGAACCAAGACAGTCATTTTGGGGTTATCCATTGCTTTTTGGGGATTGGGGTTTCCTTGCACTTGGCATCAGATTTTTTGGGGATGTGGTGGTTGCCCCTTTGGTTAGTTCACCTTCTTAATTTTACTTCATTCATGAAATTTATCAGGTAAGTAAACATTTTACATATTTACTGGCTAGCATGCTTTAATACCCATATACATTACATAAACTTTGCAATGACTGGGAGACCCTTTCATGTTTCAAGATGGTGCATTTGCCCTGTATCTCACACACATAATCCTCAATTTCCCATCTGTATTTAACTTTTAGAGTCCTAGGTTCACTGCCCAAATCAAGTTTTCCATTTTCATGATATTTATAGTCTTTGTTTTGTGACAACCTCATAATAAAGGGACTTTTCCATTTAAACATTGTATTGATATTGTATCCGTCAATGGTATCTTTTAGTAGTTCCTGGTTTCCCTTCGAGCCAAGTTTTTGATGTATTTAGTGCATATTTTTGTGTGTATGCTAACTTTTGTCTCAATTGAATACAACTGTCCCATCACAATGAAATATAAGCTTGGTCACCTGTAAAAGACAACATGCTGTGTAAGGTGAGAACTGTCATCCCAGAGAGTCTTTTCCTCAGAGATGTTTGCCTGATAACCAATATGCACTAGAAAAACAAATAAACCCTGTGGGAATTCCACAACTCAGTGATGCTAGGTGGAAATTTTGTTCCTCTCATGATTCTAATAGGAAGTCAAGGCATGGGGTTCAGATAGGCAAAAGAGGCCAACAGTTACTTTACAAAGAAGGATAAAAAATGCAGGATAGACATGCAACACCATCAGTCATCAGAGGAACGGAAACGAAAGCTACAAGACCACTAATGCTGAGCTTCTGGAAGATTCTGTTCCCTTCAGCTTTTATCCCATTTCCTCATTACAGAAATGTCCCCTGGAGCTTCCCAGGAAAACTTAAGCAATAATCCAGCTTGTCCCATGTAATACTGTATCTGCTCCCTGAGACTCCAGCTCCTTCCTGAGCGCTCCTCCAGTGTGTTGGCCATCATCCTGCCTGGGCTTCCACACACATCTCAGTGGTTCATTAGAACCAACTTCAAGCATCTTTGCAAGGAGATCCAATTCTGAAGTTGGGAAAGTTTTCCCTTATCAGGTAAATATCTCTGCCCTCACATCTAGTCTCAGTCCTTGGTCAGAACCTGTTCTCTCATTTCCTCCAGGAACTAGAGGAATTTTCAAGTCCAGGCAAGATGCCTAAATAGTAAGTCAATTTCTACTGCTACTGAAACACATCTCTATACACTGGGTGCCTTAAAACCACAGAGATATATTATTTCATCTTTCTGGAGACCAAAAGTCTAAAATAAGCCTAATAAATTATTGCAGATGTGTGGGACCATAATGGCCCAGGGTTTCTGAGGAAGGATTGAGGGAGCTTCAACACTGGATACCTCAAAAATGAGGAAGGCAGAAGTTGGTTACCTACCCCTTCCCAACCTGGCATCATAAAGCTGGTTCCACCTGGACCAGTAAGAAGTTTTTATCCTGAGAGTTTTCAGGCTTCAATCCTTGTTTGACATTACAAGGTTTCCCTTTCTACCCTGCAGCCCCTGAGTATGTAGATGAAGAACCTTCCAACACCCTTTCCCTGGCCAACAGAACACAGCTACACAAACGTTGCCCCAGAGATCCTGGCCTTCAGCTCCCCTCCTCCTTGCTAAATCATAGATTACATTCTAAAGCTACACACCAAAGTCTATCCCCTTATTTGATCACTTTCTTTCCCCAAGGATGACTACCTAGGCCCAGCTATCAAAGTATTGAAATTCACCAACCAGCCCCCCCCCCCTCAATTTGGCTACCTTAACAAGTCCATTCAAAAGGACTCAACTCATCCTACTGCAGGAGTTTCTCTTTTAATCTTTATAAACTGCCATTTGCTTCTAGGCCACATCTGTCCCCCCTTTATCCAGAGGCAGTTCTTTGTCCCTTTGGGGCAAATATCCCTTCCCCTTCTCTCTTGTTCCTTTTCTCTTCTCCCCCATCCACTGTCTCCTGTCTTTGTCCCTTATCCAATTACCTTTTGTTCCTCTGGGGTAAATAAATCTCCTTTTGCTAAGTAGTTGGTCTTG
Organism: Arvicanthis niloticus; assembly: GCF_011762505.2. Lineage (NCBI taxonomy): Eukaryota > Metazoa > Chordata > Mammalia > Rodentia > Muridae > Arvicanthis > Arvicanthis niloticus. Next base: position 47,462,541 of record NC_047663.1, read on the forward strand.
GTGAGTCTTGAGCCACCACCTGTCCTTTCATTAGGTCCAAGTCCCTTGGCAATGACCTGCTGTTACTTGGTGCATCGTCCATACTTCATATTGAGTGCCTCGAGGGCATGACTTACTCATAGAGTTAGACGTACCTGGAGGAAAGAAGACAGCCATGTAATGCAGCCTAAGTATTTAGTCAATGGCTCTAGGGGAAGTGGGAAGAGGGAAAGGTCTTCATCCTGTCTGAGGAAAGAAGTAGGTAATGAAAGGTGAATATGGTCAAAATACATGAAATACTTGAGTGGACACAGTGGTCCATTTACAGCCAACACTCAGAACAGTAGGATAGGTACACTGGCCAGTGAAAGGTACTGACAACATCACTAGTAAGAGCTGAGGTGCTTACGAGCTCCCCCAACAATCCACTCTTAGCAATGTGGTCTGGGGAACCTTCACTCACATCCCCATAGAGAAATGTACAGTAAAAAAATCATTTCAGTATTGTATAAAAGTGGTAAAAAAAAAACTACAAAGTATCAAGACTTTTCTCTTTTCTAACAAATATATTAAAATATATTTTCTATATATTTAAATAATATATACTATTTATATATAATATATATAAATCTAAATCTCTTTGGTTGGTGGTTTAGTCCCTGGGAACTTTAAGGGTTCTGGTTGGTTGATATTGTTGTTCCTTCTATGGGGCTGCAAACCCCTTTAGCTCCTTCAGTCCTTTTTATAACTCCCCCATTGGGGATCCTGTGCTCAGTCCAATGGTTGGCTGTGAGCATCCACCTCTGTATTTGTTAGGCTCTGGCAGAGCCTCTCAGAAGACAGCTATATTAGGCTTCTGTCAGCAAGCACTTCTTGGTATCCACAATAGTGTCTGGGTTTGGTAACTGTATATGGGATGGATCCCCAGGTGGGGCAGTCTCTGGATGGCCTTTCTTTCAGTCTTTCCTCCACACTTTGTCTCTGTATCTCCTCCTGTGGGTATTTTGTTCCCCTTTCTAAGATGGACCAAAGTATATACACTTAGGCCTTCCTTCTTCTTGAGCTTCACGTGGTCTGTGAATTGTATCTTGGGTATTCCTAAACTACCAAAGAGTATACAGATAGAGTGAACAATGACTCTAGCTGCATCTGTAGCAGAGGATGGCCTTGTGGGACATCAATGAGAGGAGAGACCCTTGGTCCTGTGAAGGCTCGATGCCCCAGTGTAGGGGAATACCAGGACAGGGAAGCAGGAATGAGTGGGTGGGTGGAGGGAACACCCTCATAGAAGCAGGGGAGGAGGATGAGATAGTGTTTTTTTTTTTTGTTTTTTTTTTTTTTTTTGTGGGGAAAAAGGAAAGGGGATATTAGAAAATATCTAATAAAAAATTAAAAAAAAAATCCCAGAAATCTAGATCTCTCTTTTGTTCATGTCTTAGCCATGTCCCATGAGTTTTATATGCTGTATTTCTCATTTTGTTCAATTCCATGTAGGTTTTACTGCACTTGTCATATGCATATGGTTCACACGGTAGTTGTGAAGGGAGTTGTCCAGTGTTTGGATTATTCTTCCTGATTTTTCTCTTACAGCATTCTAGTTTGCATTTATCGTGGTCAAAGGACACACTATGTAGCACGCTAATTGTTTTATATTTGTTGAGTCTTGTTTTATGACCCAGGATGTGGTCTACCAAGGTAATCTGTGATCACTACACAAATACAGTTTGTTTTTGCCAAGGTTGAAAATTGCCTTTGCAATGTATCACATTTTCTTTATCTATTCTTCAGGTGAGGGGCATCTAGGTTGTTTCCAGTATCTGGCTACTATACCTGTGCTTTTTTGCTGCTTTATGGGATTCTTTTTTTCCATTTTTTTTATTGGATATTTTATTTACAATTCAGATGTTATCCCCTTTCCCCATCCCCCCTGCCCAGGAACCCCCTATCCCATCCCCCCTCCTCCTGCTTCCTACCCCCACACTCCCACCTCCCCACCCTCGAATTCCACCCCCCCCCTACCGCATCCAGCCTTCATGGGACCAAGGATCTCCTCTCCCACCTATGTGCTACAAGGCCATCCTCCCCTAGATATACAGCTGGAGTCATGGGTCCCTCCCTATGTGCTCCCAGGCTGGTGGTTTAGACCCTGGGGAGCTCTGGTTGGTTGGTATTGTTGCTCTCCTCATGAGGCTGCAAACCCTTTCAGCTCCTTCAGTCTTCTCTCTAACTTCTCCATTGGGAACCCCTTGATCAGTTCAATGGTTAGCTGTGAGCATCTGCCTCTGAATATGTCAGGCTCTGGCAGACCTCTAAGGAGACAGATATATCAGGCTCCTGTCGGCATGCACTTCCTGACATCCACATCAGCATCTACCTTTGGTGACTGCACATGGGATGGATACCCCCGTGGAATGGTCTCCAGACGGCCCCTCCTCTAGTTTCTGTCCCACACTTTGTCTCCATATTTGCTCCCTTGAGAATTTTGTTACTCCTTCTAAGGATCGAAGCACCCACACTTGGCCTTCCTTCTTCATGAGCTTCATGTGGTCTGTGAGTTGAATCTTGGATATTTCAAGCTTTTGGGCTAATATCCACTTATCAGTGAGTGAATACTATGTGTGTTTTTGTGATTGGGTTACCTCACTCAGGATGATATTTTCTAGTTTCATCCATTTACCTAAGAATTTCTCAAATTCATTGTTTTTAATAGCTGAGTAATACTCCATTGTGTAAATGTACCACATTTTTGTATCCATTCCTCTGTGGAAGGACATCTGAGTTCTTTCCAGCTTCTGGCTATTATAAATAAAGCTGCTATGAACATAGTGGAGCATATGTCCTTGTTATATGTTGGAGCATCTTCTGGGTATATGCCCAGGAGTGGTGTAGCTGGGTCCTCAGGTAATGCTATGTCCAAATTTCTGAGGAACCACCAGACTGATTTCCAGAGTGGTTGCACCATCTTGCAACACCACCAACAATGGCGGAGTATTCCTCTTTCTCCACATCCTCGCCAGCATCTACTATCACCTGGGGTTTTGATCTTAGCCATTCTGACTGGTGTGAGGTGGTATGGAATTCTTATATTTACTACACTTACTTCACCCTAATTCCTTCCAACTCCCCAACACTAGGTAGGAGAGAAAGAGGGTTAGGGGGAGTAAGAGTGTAGATCTCTTTAGAATATATCCTACTGAGTTCTGTTGGGCCTTGGATGAGGTAACTCCATTTAACCTGCCACCTTCAGTCAGGTAACACACAGGTAGAGGCATGATTAACAAGTCTCTACCTCCAGAGATTTAAATATTAATGAGTTATCTAAAGGCCAGGGGCATAGCTAATTAAGTTATTCCCTCCCCCTCTTCCGCCTTCCTATAAAAGGCCAGGTGAGCCTGGCTTTTGGGGGAAGTGCATACCATCTATACCCACTCAACATGCCATGAACAATAAAGCTTTGGAAAACCAGACTCCACGTGTCGCCTGGTCTCGCAGCCAGATTCCCAGCTTTTGGAACCCTGGGTCCTTGCCGATGCAGCCACTGGCCTGCCCACCGTCAGCTGCATGAATGTGGGACCCTCTGCGGGCAGTGTGGGAAGCCCGCCTGAGATGCCACTGGACTCTCCCCACGCCCACGAGATTTTTCCCCACAGAGTTCCTAAGGGCAAATCCAATCTTTGTCATCAGGGCATCTCCAGATTTCCAGCAACCAACAATCCAGTAATCCAGCAATCCAGTAATAGCAAAAGCATCAAATGCAACACTATGAACCACCAGCAGCAGGGGGAGTAGCAGCTGTTGCCTCTTTCGGGGGCTCTGCCCTTTTTGTACCTTTTTAAGAACCCCCAGAATTCCAAATGTAAACTATCTTCAGCTGGTAGAACCACACCCCTGCCAGGGCACATGACAATCATAGTCAGCTGCTGTGGACAATCTGAAGCAGCCCCACATCTCACACCTGGGATTAAAACAAAAGCATAATCACATAATATTTCTGTGTTTTTAAGGAAACCAAAGATTTCACTACAGGCTATTATGAATAAAACTGCTATGGCCATAGTTGAGCAAGGATCCTTGTGGTAATGTGGAGCACCCAGGAATGGTATAGCTGGGTCTTGAGGTAGAACTAGTTGCAGTGTTCTGAGAAATTGCCAAATTAATTTCCAAAGTGGTTGTACAAGTTTGCATTCCCACAAGCAATGCGGAAGTGATTCCCTTGCTCTACCTCCTCGCTAGCATGTGCTTGCTGTTGCTTGAGTTTTTGATTTGGACATTTTGATGGGTGTAAGATGGAATCCCAGAGTCTTTTTGACTTTCATTTCCCTGATGACTAAGGACGTTGAACATTTCTTTAAGTGCTTCTTGGCCATTATAGATTCCTCTGCTGAGAATTCTGTTTAAATCTCTACTCCATTTTTTAATTGGGTTATTTGGTTTGTTGATGTCCAGTTTCTTGAGTTCTTTATATATTTTGGATATCAGCCCTTTATCAGATGTAGGGTTGGTGTAGGCTGCTGTCTTGTCCTTTTTTTTTTTTTTTTTTTTGCTTACAGAAGCTTTTCAGTTTCATGAGGTCCCATTTATTAAGTGTTGGTGTTCTGTTCAGGAAGTTGTCTCCTGTGTCAAAGTGTTCAAGGTTATTCTCCATTTTATTTTCTAGTAGATTTAGTGTATTCAGTTTTATGGTCATGTCTTTGATCCACTTGGACTTGAGTTTTGTGCAAATGCAAACTTGGACATGAGTTTGCACATTTGTGCAATATATGGATATTTTTGCATTCTTCTACACATGCAGATATCCAGTTAGTCCAGCACCATTTGTTGAAGATGCTTTCTTTTTTCTATTGTATAGTTTTGGCTTCTTTGTTGAAAACCCATAGGTATGTGAGTGAACTTCTTGGGTCTTCAACTTGATACTATTGATTCACCTATCTGTTCTTATGCCAATAACATGTGGTTTTTATTACTACTGCTTTGTAGTATAGCTTGAAATCAGAGATGGTGATACCTCTAGAAGTTCCTTTACTTTTCAGGATTGTTTTAACTATCTCGTTTTTTCCCCGTATATGTTGAATATTGTTCTTTCAAGGCCTATAGAAAACTATGATGGAACTTTGATAGGATTTGTGTTGAATCTGCTGATTGCTCTTGGTAAGATTGCCAGTTTTACTATGTTAGTCCTACCGATTCACAAGCATGGGTGATCTTTCTGTTTTCTAATATCTTCTTCAATTTCTTTCTTCAAAGACTTGAAGTTCTTGTCATAAAAGTCTTTCACTTGCCTGGTCAGAGCTATATAAAGATTTTATATTGTATTATTTGTGGCTATTGTGAAGGGTTTTGCTTCCCTAGTTTCTTTCCTAGACCATTTATCATTTGCATATAGGAGGGCTCCTGATTTTTTTGATTAATTTTGTACCCAGCCACTTTGCTGAAGGTGCTTCTCAGCTGTAGGAGTTCCCTGGTAGAATTTTTGGTGTTATATTCTACCATATGATCTGCAAATAGAAATGCTTTGACTTCCTCCTTTCTAATTTGCATTTTCTTGATCTATTTTAGTTGTCTTATTGCTCTAGTTAAAACTTTAGTAAGATACTTAATAGATATGGTTTTGTCTTGTCCTGATTTTAGTGAAATTGTTTTAAGTTTCTCTCCATTTAATTTGATGTTGGCTATTGATTTGCTGTATATTCCTTTAATTATGTTTAGGTATGTCTCTTGTATCTGTGATTTCTCCAAGACTTTTAACATGAAGGGATGTTGAATTTTGTCAGAGGCCCTTTCAGCATCTAATTAGAAAAGCATGTTTTTTTTTCTTTTTCAGTTTGTTTATATGGTGGATTACAACAATGAATTTTCGTATGTCGAACCATTCCTGCACCTTTAATATGAAGCCTACTTGATCATGGTCGATGATCTTTTTGATGTGTTCTTGGATTCTGTTTGTATTTTATTGAGTATTTTTTGCATCATTATTCATAAGAAAGATTGGTTTGAAAATCTCTTTCTTGGTTCAGTCTTTGTGTGGTTTAGGCCTCAAGGTGATTGTGGCCTCAATGAAATAAATTTGGCAGTGTTTCTTCTGTTTCTATTTTGTGGAATACCTTGAGGAGTACTAGCTCTTCTTTGAAAGTCTGTAGAATTCTGCACAAAAACCATCTGGCCCTGGGATATTTTGGTTGGAAGACTTTTAATGACTGCTTGTATTTTCTCAGGGTTTATAGGCCTATTTAAACTTTTTACCTGATATTGATTTAACTTTGGTAAGTGGTATCTATCAAAAATAATATCCATTTCACTTAGATTTTCCAATTGTGGAAAATAGGCTTTTAAAGTAAGACCTAATGGTTCTTTGAATTGGCTTTTGTCTTTCATTTCTGGTTTTGTCAATTTGGAGATTTTCTTTATTCATTTTAGTTAGTTTGGCTAAGGGTTTGTATATCTTGTTGATTTTTTTCAAAGAACCAGCTCTTGGTTTCGTTGATTCTTTGTATTGTTCTCTTTGTTTCTAATATATTGATCTCATCCCTGAGTTTGATTATTTCTTTTTGTCTACTTCTCTTGGGTGTGTTTTCTTCATTATGGTCTAGAGCTTTAATGTGTGCTGTAATGTCACTAATATGAGATTTCACTAAATTCTTTATGAAGGCACTTAGTGCTATGAACTTTTCTCTTAGCATTGCTTTCATTGTGTCTCATGAGTTTGGGTATGTTGTGCATTCATTTTTTATTGAATTCTAGAAAGTCTATTTTTTTTTTCTTTATTTCTTCCCTAACCAGAGATCATTGAATAGAGAATTGTTCAGTTTCCATGAATGTGTAGGCTTTCTGTCATTTCTGTTGTTGTCTAGCTTTAATCCATGGTGATCTGATAAGTTTCAGGGGGTTATTTCACTTTCTTCTATCTGTTAAAACTTCCGTTGTGTCCAAGTATATGGCAAATTTTGGAGACGGTTCCTTGAGGTGATGAGAAGAATGTATATTTTTCTGTTTGGGTGAAGTGTTCTGTAGATATCTGTTAGGTTCATTTGATTAATAATTTTTGTTAGTTTCATTACTTCTCTGTTTTTGTTTTGAGAACCTGTCTCTTAATGAGAGTGGAGTATTGAAGTCCCCCACTATTAATCTGTGTGGTTAGATATGTAACTTAAGTTTTAGTAATTTTATGTTTCTTTTATGAATGTGGGTACCCTTGCATTTGGGGCATAGATATTCAGAATTTGAGGGTTATCTTGATGGATTTTTCCTTTGATTGGCAGTCTATTTTATTAGATATTAAAATAGATACTCCAGCTTGCTTCTTGGTTCCATTTGTCTGGAAAATATTTTTTCTAGCCCTTTACTCTGAGGTAGTATCTATTTTTGTTGCTGAGGTGTGTTTTATGTATGCAGCAGAATGATGGTTCCTGTTTTTCCATAATTCTGTTAGCTAATGCCTTTTTATTTGGGAATTGAGTCCATTGATATTAAGAGATATTACTGGACTCCCCTTCCACCCTTCACCCAGATCCCTGTGACTGGAGCAGATACCCAGCTGATCTGCTCCCCTGTGGAAGCTGCGTCCAGAGGCATCATAGAGAGGCCATGGCCCTCAGAGTTGCAGACATCCTTGAGAGGCCACTGCCCTCAGATCTGCAGAAACCATGACCAGAGAGGCCACTGACCTCAGAGCAGGGGACACCGTATCCCGAGGCATCCTAGAGGAATGACTATACTCAGAGTAGCAAACACCTAGCTGATCCACTACCATGGAGACACCATATCCTGAGATATCCTAGAAAAGCCACTGTACCCCAGAACAGCTGGAGCTCAGGATCGCAGAGACATCCGGACCCTGAGGAGTTCTGACACAACCAAGATAACTGGAAAGGCAGGCTCCAGTCAGAATCAGTGAGTGCAGGTAGCACTAGAGCTAAGCAAATGGTGAAAGGCAAGCGTAAGAATGTAAACAACAGAAACCAAAGTTACTTGGCATCACCAGAACCCAGTTCTCCCACCAAAGCAAGTCCTGAACACCACATCACACCGGAAAAGCAGGATTCAGAATTAAAATCACTTTTCATGATGATGATAGAGGGCTTTAAAAAGGACATAAACAACACTCTCAAAGAAACTGAGGAGGATACAGGTAAACAGGTAGAAGCCCTTAAAGAAATGCAAGAAAACACAACCAAACAGGTGAAGGAATTACACAAAACTGTCCAGGATCTAAAAATGAAAGTAGAAACAATAAAGAAATCTCAAAGGGAGACTATCCTGGAGATAGAGAACCTAGGAAAAAGATCAGGAGTCATAGACGCAAGCATCACCAACAGAATACAAGAGATAGGAGAGAGAATCTCATGCGCAGAAGATACCATGAAAAACATAGACACAATGGTCAAAGAAAATATGAAATGCAAAAAGCTCCTAACACAAAACATCCAGGTAATCGAGGACACAATGAGAAGACCAAACCTAAGGATAATAGGTATAGAAGAAGGTGAAGACTCCCAACTTAAAGGGCCAGTAAATATCTTCAACAAAATTATTGAGGAAAACTTCCCTAACCTAAAAAAGAGATGTCCTTAAATATACAAGAAACCTACAGAACCCCAAATAGACTAGACCAAAAAAGAAATACCTCCCGTCACATAATAATCAAAACATCAAATATACAAAACAAAGAGAAGATACTAAATGCAGTAAGGGAAAAAGGCAAAGTAACATATAAAGGCAGACCTATAAGAATTACACCAGACTTCTCACCAGAGACTATAAAAGCCAGAAGATCCTGGCCAGCCAAGACTATTATACCAAGCAAAACTCTCAATCACTATTGATGGAGAAAACCAGATATTCCATGACAAAACCAAATTTATACAATATCTTCCCACAAATCCAGCACTTCAAAGGATAATGGATGGAAAACTCCAACACAAGGAGGGAAACTACAACCAAGCAAAAGCAAGAAAGTAGTCTTCCAACAACAACCCCAAAAGAAGATAGTTACACAAACATAATTCTACCTCTAATAACAAAAATAAGAAGAAGCAATAATCATTTTTCCTTAATATCTTTTAATATCAATGGACTCAATTCTCCAATAAAAAGATGTAGACTATTAGACTGGATACATAAAGGGGACCCAGCATTTTGCTGCATACAGGAAACACACCTCTGTGACAAAGACAAATACTACCTCAGAGTAAAAGGATGGAAAACAATCTTCCAAGCAAATGGTCTCAAGAGCAAGCTGGAGTAGCCATTCTAATATCAAATAAAATTGATTTTCAACCAGAAGTAATCAAAAAAGATAAGGAAGGACGCTACATACTCATCAAAGGAAAAATGTACCAAGAAGAACTCTCAATTCTGAACATCTATGCCCCAAATGTAAGGGCACCCACATACATAAAAAACTTTACTAAAGCTCAAAGCATACATTGCATCTAACACAATAATAGTGGGGGATTTCAACACCCCACTGTCAGCAATGGACAGATCATGGAAACAAAAATTAAACCGAGACACAATGAAACTAACAGAAGTTATGAACCAAATGGATTTAACTGATATCTATAGAACATTTCATCCTAAAACAAAAGAATATACCTTTTTCTCAGCACCTCATGGTACCTTCTCCAAAATAGACCATATAATTGGTCACAAAACAGGCCTTAACAGATACAAAAAGATTGAAATAATCCCGTGTACCCTATCAGACCACCATGGACTAAGGCTGGTCTTTAATAACAACAAAAACAACAGAAAGCCCACATATACGTGGAAACCGAACAACGCTCTACTCAATGATAACTTGGTCAAGGAAGAAGTAAAGAAAGAAATTAAAGACTTTTTAGAATTTAATAAAAAGGAGGACACATCATACCAAAACTTGTGGGACTCCATGAAAGCAGTACTAAGAGGAAAACTCATAGCTCTTAGTGCTTACAAAAAATAACTGGAGAGAGCATACACTAACACCTTGACAGCACACCTGAAAGTTTTAGAACAAAAAGAAGTAAATATTCCCAAAAGGAGTAGATGGCAGGAAATAATCAAACTCAGGGCTGAAATCAACCAAGTAGAAACAAAAAGAACTATACAATATATCAACAAAACCAAGAGCTGGTTCTTTGAGAAAATCAACAAGATAGATAAACCCTTAGCCAGACTAATCAAAGGGCACAGAGACAGTATCCAAATTCATAAAATCAGAACTGAAAAGGGAGACATAATAACAGAAACTGAGGAAATTTAAAAAATCATCAGATCCTACTACAAAGGCCTATACTCAACAAAATTGGAAAATCTGGATTAAATAGACAATTTTCTAGACAGATACTAGGTAGCAAAGTTAAACGAGGAGCAGATAAACCATCTAAACAGTCCCATAACCCCTAAAGAAATAGAAGCAGTCATTAAAAGCCTCCCCACAAAAAAAAAGTCCAGGACCAGATGTTTTTAGTGCAGAATTCTATCAGACCTCACAGGAAGACCTAATACCAATTCTCTTCAAACTATTCCACAGAATAGAAACAGAAGGAACAATACCCAATTTGTTCTATGAATCTACAATTATGCTCATACCTAAACCTCACAAAGACCCAACAAAGAAAGAGAACTACAGACCAATTTCTCTTATGAATATTGATGCAAAAATACTCAATAAAATTCTCCCAAACTGAATCCAAGAACACATCAAAGAAATCATTCATCATGAGCAAGTAGGCTTCATCCCAGGAATGCAGGGATGGTTCAATATTCAAAAATCCATCAATGTAATCCACTACATAAATAAACTCAAAGAAGAAAAGCACATGATCATCTAACTAGATGCTGAGAAAGCATTTGACAAAATTCAACATCTCTTCATGTTAAAAGTCTTGGAAAGATTAGGAATTCAAGGCACATACCTAAACATAGTAAAAGCAATATACAGCAAGCCAGTAGCCAACATCATACTAAATGGAGAGAAACTGGAAGCAATACCACTAAGATCAGGGACTAGGCAAGGCTGCCCACTCTCACCCTATCTATTCAATATAGTACTGGAAGTCCTAGCTAGAGCAATTAGACAACAAAAGGAAGTCAAAGGGATACAAATAGGAAAGAAAGAAGTCAAAATTTCACTCTTTGCAGATGATATGATAGTATACTTAAATGACCCTAAAATTTCCATCAGAGAACTCCTAAACCTGATAAACAACTTCAGCAAAGTGGCTGGATATAAAATCAACTCAAACAAATCAGTAGCCTTCCTCTGCTCAAAGGATAAACAGGTTGAGAAAGAAATTAGGGAAATGATACCCTTCACAATAGTAACAAATAAAATAAAATATCTTGGAGTGAATCTAACCAAGCAAGTGAAAGATCTGTATGACAAGAACTTCAAGTCTCTGAAGAAAGAAATTGAAGAAGATCTCAGAAGATGGAAAGATCTCCCATGCTCCTGGATTGGCAGGATTAACTGAGGAAAAATGGCTATCCTGCCAAAAGCAATGTACAGTTCAATGCAATACCCATCAAAATTCCAAATCAACTCTTCATAGAGATAGAAAGAGCAATTTACAAATTCATCTGGAATAATAAAAAACATAGGATAGCGAGAACTATTCTCAACAATAAAAAACTTCTGGGGGAATCACTATTTCTGACCTCAAACTGTACTACAGAGCAGTAGTGATAAAAACTGCATGGTATTGGTACAGAGACAGGCAGGAAGATCACTGGAATAGAATTGAAGATCCAGAAATGAACCCACATTCCTATGGTCACTTGATCTTTGACAAAGGAGCTAAAACCATCCAGTGGAAAAAAAGACAGCATTTTCAACAAATGGTGCTGGCTCAACTGGAGGTCAGCATGTAGAAGAATGCAAATCAATTCATTCTTATCCCATTGTACAAAGCTCAAGTCCAAGTGGATAAAGGACCTTCACATAAAACCAGATACACTCAAACTAATAGAAGAGGAGGTGGGGAAGACCCTCGAATACCTAGGCACAGGGGAAAAGTTCCTGAACAGAACACCAATGGCTTATGCCAATCAAGAATTGACAAATGAGACCTCATAAAATTGCAAAGCTTCTGTAAGGCAAAAGACACTGTCAATAAGACAAAACGGCAACCAACAGATTGGGAAAAGATCTTTACCAATCCTATATCCGATAGAGGGCTAATATCCAAGATATACAAAGAACTCAAGAAATTATACTCCAGACAACCAAATAACCCTATTAAAAATGAGGTACAGAGCTAAACAAAGAATTCCCAATTGAGGAAATTCGAGTGGCCGAGAAGCACCTTAAGAAATGTTCAACATCCTTAGTCATCAGGGAAATGCAAATCAAAACAACCCTGAGATACCACCTCACACCAGTCAGAATGGCTAAGATAAGAAATTCAAGTGATGGTAGATGCTGGCAAGGATGTGGAGAAAGAGGAACACTCCTCCATTGTTGGTGGGATTGCAAGCTGGTACAACCACTCTGGAAATCAGTCTGGTGGTTCCTCAGAAAATTGGACATAGCACTACCTGAGGACCCAGCTATACCATTCCTGGGCATATACCCGGAAGATGCTCCAACTTATAACAAGGATATATGCTCCACTATGTTTATAGCAGCCTTATTTATAATAGCCAGAAGCTGGAAAGAACCCAGATGTCCTTCAACAGAGGAATGGATACAAAAAATATGGTACATTTGCACAATGGAGTACTATTCAGCTATTAAAAATAATGAATTCTAGAAATTCTTAGGCAAATGGATGGAACTAGAAAATATCATCCTGAGCGAGGTAACCCAATCATAAAAGAACACACATAGTATTTACTCACTGATAAGCAGATTTAGCCCAAAAGGTTGAAATAGCCAAGATTCAACTAACTGACCACATGAAGCTCACGAAGAAGGAAGACCAAGTGTGCATACCTCGGTCCTTCTTGTAAGGAGTGACAGAATGCTCAAGAGAGCAAATATGGTGACAAAGTATGGGACAGAAAGTCAAGGAGGGGCCATCGAGAGACCACTTTACCTTGATATCTGTCCCATGTGCAGTCACCAAAGATAGATGCTGATATGGATGTCAGGAAGTGCATGCTGACAGGAGCCTGATGCAGCTGTCTCTTTGAAGGTCTGCCGGAGTCTGACATATCCAGAGGCAGATGCTCAAAGCAACCCATTGATGTGATCAAGGGTTTCCAATGAAGAAATTAGAGGACTGAAGGAGCTGAAAGGTTTGGTGCCCCCAAGAGGAGAGCAACAGAGCCAGCCAACCAGAACTCCCCAGGGTTTAAATCACCAGCCTGGGAGCACAAAAAGAGGCACCCATGACTTCAGGCATGGTTGGGAGAGTAGATCCTTGGTCCCATAAAGACTGAACACTGAGTAGGGAGGAATTCGAGGGTGGGGATGGGGGAGGGGGTAGGTGGGGACACACCCTTGTGGAGGCAGGAGGGGGGGATGGAATAGGGGGTTCTTGGGTCGTGGGGGGAATGGGGTAAGGGGATAAAATCTGGAATGTAAACATAACATCCAATAAAAAATATGAAAAAAAAAGAGTTATTACTGACCAAATAATTGTTAGTTCGTTAGTTTGATGTTGGTGGTGTTCGTGTGTGTTATTTATGTGTATGTGAGATTCTGTTTTTTTTGATTTTGCTGTGAAAGTATACATTTCTTGTTTTCTTGTGTGTAGTTACCCTCCTTGTGTTGGAGATTTCTGTTCAGTATCCTCTGTAGGGCTGGATTAGTGGAAAGATATTGTTTAAACTTGGTTTTGCTATGGAATATCTTGGTTTTTCCATCTATGGTGATTGAGAGTTTTACTGGGTATAGTAGTCTAGGTTGACATCGGTGGTCTTTAGGATATGCATAAGACACCTGTCCAGGCCCTTCTGGCTTTTAGCATCTCTACGCAGAAGTCATGTGTAATTCTGATAGGTCTGCCTTAATATGTTACTTGGCCTTTTTTTTCTCACAGCTTTTAATATTCTTTCTTTGTTCTGTACATTTCGTGGTTTGATTTTTATGTGGTGGGGGGATTTTCTTTTGTGGTCCACTTTATTCGGTGCTCTGTAAGTTTCTTGTACATTTATAGGTATCTCTTCATTAGGTTAGGTAACTTTGCTTCTGATGTCCCTAGTACCAGCATGGCCTGGGGACCCTTATGTTGGCTGGTCTCCAGAAAAGTAGGCTGGGTTGTGGGCTGGAAAAATGGAGTCTAGTAAGGCTGATGGGTAATTTTTAGGGGAATATGGCAGGCAGTGACTTGGAGCAGGGCCTTATCCTGGTTGTCTCTGGTGCCAGCAGATGTCTGAAAAAGTATTGGGTGCAGTTTACTGCTGTTGGGTATGGTTTGGCTGGCAGGGTCTTGGGGGATTGTGGTGGTACTTACCTGGTGTCCTTGGTGCTGGAAGGCCTCTGGGAAAGCAGGCAGAGTTGTTGTTCTATCAGTTGTTAAGTGAGGTGCTGCTCTGGATTCTCCACCTATACCTATGGCTTTGTCTATGTAGCCTGTTATGTCTATGATCTGTCTTTATATATGTCACAGCTCAGTTGCATGGTAAATGTACATGTAGCATGCCTGTGTCTTCTTATTTGGATATTGGCCCTATTACCACATAATATCTGTGTCTGTCCTTGATAAATTTTCTGTTGCTCTGAAATTAATTCCGTATGGAATTAACATATCCATTTCTTTTCCTTTTTTCTTCTTAAAATATTAATTGGTAATGTAATGCATTCATTCTATAAAGTGAGAGGTTTCTGATGTTTTCATTCAAATATAATATGTACCTTGACCATTTTCATGCTCTGTTGCCCATTCCTATCACCATTTCTGTTATTATTACCCCTTTAATTCACAAATAGTCTCCCTTCTAGTTTCATGGCATGTTTGTGCATGTGCATTTATGAATGCATGTATTATTGCTAATCTTGGTGGTCAACTTGATGATGTTTGGCTACCATATAGGAGACATACCTTTCGACTTGTCTGTGAAGGTATTTGCAGAGGGAATTAGTTGATGGGGGAAGACCCACCCTCAAAGTAGACAAGTTCCAATAGGTGAGCCTGACATTTTTTAAAAAATACATGGAGAGAGTCATATACAAACACCTGGCTTCATCCTTCCTAAACATCTCTCCTCCGTTGCTAACATCAGACTCAACTTTCTCTGACCTTCCAATGCTTACTCAATACCAATGCTTCTTTAGGGAGCTCTAGCCTTTCAGTGCCAAATAGGACCACAGGAGTATCCAGCAGGTTCCCTGACTCTCTAGCATCCAGACCACCATTACTGGACACTCCAACCCTTATTGTGTATGTTTTGAACTCTCTCTCTCTCTCTCTCTCTCTCTCTCTCTCTCTCTCTCTCTCTCTCTCTCTCTTTCTCTCTCGTCTTCTTCCCTAGAGAAACCAAGTTAATGTTTTTTTTCTAGTTTCTACACACGAGGGAAAAAGAGAAAAAGAGACGTTTGTTATCCTGGGTGTGGCTTGCTTTGTTTAACATAGTAATCCTCAGTTGGATCAGTGTTCCTGAAAATAACAGGATTCTGTTATTTTTAATGGATGATTAAAACATCATATGTATTTGTACCACATTTCCTTTATCCATTCATCTGTTGATGGTATAGGCAGATTCTTGACTCCTTGACTGTTACAAAAAAATGGGAAACAAACAAAACAAATACAAACAAAAATGAAATGGCTGGTTTACCTCCAAACACTTCATAAACCACATTAAACCTGTCTGGTCTAAGTATACCAGTTAAAAGACATTGATATAATTGGACTAAAAATAAATATTTCAATAGCAGGCTCACTACACTTTACCAAGGTTCTTAATTTAAATATTTCAAAGACTGCTTGCTTCATCACCTTTTTGATATTATTATACATGGCACCTTTCTTCAGGAAGCATTTCAGATCCATGACTGTGGGAAGGAACACACAAGGCCATGCTAGTGAGCTGCCTAGTCAGTTCTGGGATGGTCTTGCCTACAACCTTGGCAACATCAGTGGCTGCAGGGATGATGTACTGGGCAGCCCCATGGTCATCACATGGCAGAGTTTCAGAGTGGCCATTCTTAGTCTTCTGAGTGGCAGTGATGGCATGGACTGTGGTCATGAGTCTTTTCACAATGCCAAAGTTGTTATGGATGACCTTGGCCAAGGGTACTAAGCAACTGGTGGTGCAGAAAGATTTGCTGACAATCTTGAGTGAGTTGTCATACTTCTCATGGTTTACAACCAACACAAACACGGGGGCATTGGCAGAAGGGATGGAAATGATGACTCTCTTGGCCCCACCCTTCAAGTGGGTATTCTCCATGGTGGTGAAGACACCAGTAGACTCTACAACATACTTGGCACCAGTATTATTTATTTGATGTTGGCAGGATCTCACTCCTGGGAGATGGTGATGGCCTTCCCATTGATGACAAACTTCTCATCCTCAGCCTTTATTGGGCCATTAAACTTGCCATAAGTATGGAACTGTAGACTATGTAGTTAAGATTAATGAAGGGGTCATTGATGCCAATAATATCTGCTGACAGATGAGCAGACAGCCCTGGAAACCAGGTGCCCAATATGGCCAAATCCATTTATTCGGGTCTTCACCATCATGTCTAAAGGATGATGCTGGCATCATACTAGAAGATGTACTGTCTCTGGAACAGAAGGATCAGAGAGCTGCTTTGAATAATTTAAAATGGTCACACTAGGTATTACATTTTATACATCAAAACTCATCAATTCTACATAAAACAATTACCAGACTATGCTATTTTCACCATAATGTTTCAAATATGGTATAAAAATTCATTTTTAGCCATTCTTTATTTTTAGCTATTGTTTGTGCCCTTTCAGTAGACAATGCGAAAGGATGCACACCACTCTTCTAACTATGGTATCTGATACTGATTACTGTGAAGGCATATCCTTGCTTCTATACAATGATTCAAATCCACAGACATTTACTTGAATAACTCTTAGTGTTTCCATGAACAAAATAATTGTTAATTACTTCAGTCATTATAAAAAAAAACATAAAAATTACCAAGCACTTGGCCCCTGAATAGATAAAGGTCTATGCCATTTTAGTGCCATGCTGCAGTGTGAGCCTAAGTGATGGAATCTTGAGAGAGTGGTAGGGAATGGGGGTGATGATCTTGAGTCACACCCTTGGAACAGATCTACAGTAGTGGGGATATTTTCCTATTTGATTGTACTTGTATCTACAGTTCATAACTTGACACAATCTTCAAGGGGACTGTGAATTATGGGATTTATTTTTATCTCTGTTTGGGAAGGAGAAATACTGGATACATTTTAACACCAGAAATAAATTCAAGCCCCATGTTATAGGATAGAAGTTGGCTAAAAAAAAAGAGCTATAATTGGATCTGAGTGACAGAGGCAAGAGTTGTACTGAACACCAACCTGGTGCACTCCCCTGGGCTCTTTTGACTGCCACATTTCTGAAGGTTCTGCCTGGATCATGACACCACCACTGACATCTTCACTCGTGTCAGTGGCCCTTGGCTCAGCTCAAGGAAGCAAAACTTCTATGTGATCCATTAACATCCATGCCAATCTCTGGTGATGATTGCAGTCCTAAGGGAAGACTCAGAGGTGCATGTCCCCAAAGCAAATATACACCATGACATGTACAGTCAGCCAAGGTTTGACAAAATGAAGACCCAGCTAAGCCCATTAGTGGTACCAGTGTGTAAGGTTGCAGAAGGCCATCTGCTGGCTTATGTGCAACCTTTAAGGGGCCACATCCCTTGAGAAAATTATTTATTCTTTCTCCTTCAGTATTTATCAACTGCCAACAGTTCCTCATTAGTAAATGAAAATATATGTATAATATAAAAAAGAAAATCTGGAATAAAGTTAGAAAATAGTACACTTCCCATAATATTTAATTAAAATTATATTATCTTCTCATTATAAAGTATTCATGAATCTTTTTTTTACTTAAAAATGTGTCAGTGATTTCTATATTGTTGAAAGTTTTGTTTTTAACATCCCCAAATATGTTTATGGTTTATAACTTTTATGAAATAAATAGAAATAATTTTTTGTTTTCCTTGGGAAAATATACTTACTCCATTCAAGTTGAAAAGCCTTTGCCATCTGATATTGACCTTACATGTCAATATTTTCATTATTAATCCATTCTCCATGACCTCATTAATCAAGCTTTTAAACATTTATTAAACTTTTATTTTTATTCTTAAGTTTTAAACATCTTAAATTAATTAATTTGATCTAGTTAATTTATCTTATATAATTCATATATTTTATTATATATGATAAAATATGTTGATAAATAATAATACATTAAATTCTATAAAAAATTCACTTTCCCCTATTTTAAAGTGCTACACAGATTTTTAGAATTATGAACCCTGAAACAGACAGTTCTCCATGAGAAAAGTTACAAAAAGGATAGTCACACATATCTCAAAAGTGAGGAGAGATTCTGAAGACTATCATCAGACAGTGCCATTATTACAAGAACTTCATAGAGTGTACTGACATAAACATAAATGGTTCAGATCATCCACTCGATAGCCTCTGGATGTAGTCAGGAACTTTGTAAACACAAGATAGGAATCTGCCCTTAGCAGAACAAAGAACATTGTTTAACACAACCTTTTTGCAGGTGGAAGGAGTTTCCTCTAAAATGAAAAATGGTATAGTGAATACATAGACAGTTACCACCTAGTCTTTTATCACCAGCATCAGTGCTCTGTATTGTGTATAACTACATGTGCTAGGCTTTCACACATGGGCTCTGCAGTGGGTTTGTTTAAGCCAGTGTCACCACGAACAAGGGAGCAATGTGTTTCTAATGACAATAAAACACAAGGTCATAGGAAAGTAAGAATCGCTGTGGAAGAGAGGATGGAAAGAGTGTAAGGGCCAGAGAACCTGGGGGAACACTGCAAAACAATGTCTTCTGGAAATGACAGGGATATTACACCCATGAGCCTTCAACAGCTAC
This sequence comes from Arvicanthis niloticus, assembly GCF_011762505.2. NCBI lineage: Eukaryota > Metazoa > Chordata > Mammalia > Rodentia > Muridae > Arvicanthis > Arvicanthis niloticus. The sequence goes on from NC_047663.1 coordinate 47,481,522, forward strand.
AGTTGCCTGCACAAGTCTGTACCAGGTCCCACCCACAGTTTAGGAGCTACACCCAATCAGCTGCTGCTAATGAGGGAGAACCAATTTTTTTTATGGAAAGCAACTGTGGTAGGTTGCCAACATCCCAGTGCTCAATAGAAACCCCTTGTGTATGTGGGGAACATTAGTTTGAGTCAGTAGAAGATATATACATGTGAGTACATGTATACGTGTGTATACAAAAGATGAGGAGGACATGAGACTGGAATGTGGGGGAATCATTGGAGAAAGTGGATGGGGGAGGGTGGATATGAGTGAAATGCATTGTGGATGACAGTCTTCAAAATCTTCACTTTCTTTTGGACAAAAAAAATTGAATCTTCAGCTCCGGCATAATTGTCCCCATAGAAACAGTTGTCTTGTATGCCATCTGTCATTGACTAAACCATCATTCTGGGATACATGATTATAAAATAAATGAACAAAGAAGCCATTCATAGCAAATCAAAGTCTAAAGAAACATTTTCATTTTCCTCACATCTAAGAAATTTGAGGTGAGGAGCCAGGGAATGGGCTGAGAGGAAGCACATGTGGGATTCAGAAGGAGGTAGGAATTTCTGAAAGCTCCTCAGCAGAGCGGACCGAGGACACCTTCAGTTTCTCTGCATAAGTCACTTGGTCCAGGAGAAGACTTTGCCCTTGAGAATTCTGACCAGTGCTCCCTTCATGTCTTTGTTCCTCAGGCTGTAAATGAAGGGGTTCAGCAGGGGAGTCACCACTGTGTACATGACAGCAGATGCCGTGTCCTCTACCACTGAGTTAGAGGAAGAGGATGAGGGACACAGATAAGCCCTTATCACTGTCCCGAAGAACAGGGCCACCACAGAAAGGTGGGACCCACAGGTAGAAAAGGCCTTGCACCTCCCCTGTGCAGAAGGGACCCTGAGGATAGCTGACACAATGCGGATATAAGACACAAGGATGAGCAAAAAGGGGATTAAGATGACTGCACCCCCTAGGAAGAGAAGCACAAGCTCATTAATACGGGTTTCAGAGCAAGCAATCTTCATCAGGGGTCCTAGGTCACAGAAAAAGTCTGGAATGACCTTCTTAGAGCAGAAGGAGAGCCGGAATATGAGGAAGGTGTGTGTCATGGCGACAAGGTTTGTAAGGGTCCAACATGCTGTCACCAAGAGTGAGCAGCGCTGGAAGCTCATGATAATTGTATAGTGGAGAGGGTGGCAAATGGCCACAAAGCGGTCATAGGCCATTGTGGCCAGGAGGAAGATGTCCATGTCTCCAAAAGTCAAGAAAAAATAGAGCTGGACCAGGCATCCTGCATAGGAGATGGTCCTGCTTTGGGTGTGGATGTTCACCAGGGCCTTAGGTACTGTGGTGGAGGTGAAGAGGATGTCAGCACAGGACAGGCTGGCAAGGAAGAAGTACATGGGGGTGTGAAGTCGAACATCAGTACTAATGGCCAGGACAATGAGCAGATTCCCAGCTACAGTGACCAGGTACATCCACAGGAACAGCAGGAAGAGGATGTGTTGCTGCTGTGGCTGTTCTGACAGTCCCCAGAGGAGGAACTCAAAGGTGCTGGTCTGGTTCCCTCTTGCCATGAGCACAGAAGTAAGAAGGAAAGTCTTGTGTTAGGTTTCTGAGACGTTTCACTCCAGATGAGTGCTCAGCAAACCTTCCTCTGATCTCTAGAGAAAATGACAGTGTTTGCATCATAACCATCCTGTACATGTCTAGGATGCTTAATACAGCCTGCTGAAGATGTTCTTCCAGAAAGTTCAGCAAGATGCAAATGATGACCATTCAAATAGTCTTCTTGTATGCTTTTCTACATTTTATCTGCCCAATGTGTCTCTACTTGTACTATAGTTTTACTTAGTTATGCTCTGAATATCAAGGAAGATTTGTTCAGTCACTATCATGTGTCTTATAGCTGCTGAATGACAACTCTTCTCCTGGTTCAGTGCCAGATAACTAACACAGAAATAATGTTTAACCCCTGACAACCTTTCAATCTCAAGAGAAGGGCATAACTACCTACACTGAAATCTTAGATAATTTGGATTTGGTTTGCCATATCCATGCAAACCACTCTTGGATCCATGGGCAGCACCTCTTCTGATGCATCAGTGTTATAAACATAATATTCCCAGTCTTCTAGAAACTGTTTCTAGTAGGTAAGAAAACTACTTAGTGAAGACCTGTGATATCTAGACTACTCTTCAAAGCTTCAGTGAAATAGGAAAAAAGAAGATCAAAACTTCTGTTGTCTAGAATTGCAAAGAAGAAATTTTCCCTAACCTAAAGAAAGAAATGTCTATAAATGTACAAGAAGCTTCTAGAACACCAGAAATGTGGTGGACAAAAAAAAAAAAAAAAAAAAAAAAAAAAAAAGAATTTTTTTCTTACAATATAAAATCAAAAGACTAAATGTACAGAACAAAGAATGAATATTAAAAGCTGCAAGGGATAAAGGCCAAGTAACATATAATGTCATCCTGCAATAATAAATATAAGCAGTTTTCTAGATTCTATGGATAGTTTTAAAGATTAAGAAGGCCCAAGGATTTTAATATATCCTGGAATGTTCTCGTGTCAAAGATACCCATTCATCAAACTCTATTCACACTAGCAAGCATCTCTCGAGAACTTTCTGAGATTCTGTCTGGGGTTTTCTATCTCGTTTGTGTTGTTTGATCATTTATTTCCATTTGCAGCTGAGGAAGCTGGCACTCAGAGAGCTTGCCTAATGCACACAGAGACTTTTCCAGAACTCCAAAATTTCAGACTTTGGCTTGGACCATATCAAGTTGATTCTTGCCTCTCATTTTTAGAGGAAGCTAAAGTTGTGTCTCTCCCATGGTTAGAACTCCCTCTGTAGGTGGGAGCAGATGATGTTCTCAAGGCTAGAAGTGTGACATCCTCTCATGCCAATATGTGCTGTGAGCTGTATTAGGATCTATGAAGGGAGACTAGTCACTAGATGATAGATAGAGACTAGAGATATACATACAACTGATTTGCCCAATTTTGATAACCAAAACTAAAATTTTATAAAAATTACAGGAGTCAAATGGCAAAAACAAAAATATCTATAAAATATCTAAGAATAAATACAAGTAAAGCTTAAGATACACATAAAGAAAACAATAAAATTATATTTTAAAAAGGTGATTCTTTTTATTTTAAAAGAGAAGGATAAATACCCATATTCTAGAGTGAAAAAATTATTATCATAAGAATTCTAACCTTCCTCAAATCAAAAAATGATTATAATACAATTCCAATTAGATCAGTAGTCTTATTTCTTAAGTCTAACTTCAAATAGTGAGCCAGCTCCTCTGCATTATACCATTCACTTGATAATTCACGACACTCTCTATATGCTAAGGTTATTTTGTTTTCTTTCTTTTGATGCCTTTCTAAAATTATTTCTTTTATCTTTTGAGATTATAATATAATTACATCATTTCCCCCTTTCTTCCAAACTCTCCTACATACCCTCATTTTCAATTCCTTAACCAGGAAGATTTTCTGTCAACCCTTACCTAGAATTCATTTCTGTATATTGATACTCTTCCTTATATATGGGATATCTCTTCAACAACCCCTATCTCATTCCTTCATTAAATTTTTATTAGTTCCCAAAGACTCTAAAGCTTTTCCAGAACTGGCTAGCTAGCCTGAAATTAAATTTTACTCTCTGTATTTTAATACAACAATAATTTGCCACAATGATTAATAAACCCAGCTTTATCACCACATGTAAGGCGAAGCCTTTATCCATCAGTGTTGTTCTGCAGTGTTTGAGCTAATGTCAGGTACGAAGTGAGGTACAGTATTGCATATGTCTCCTGAGCCAGAAAGGCATAAACACTGGACATACATAGCTCAGCTCCTCCATTCTTCCCTCAAAAACTGGGGCACATGACAGTGAAAGAAACAAAAATCCAGTCACCCTGACTTTATGTGGAAAGTTCTGACCCAAGAACCAATAAATTAAAACTTTTTTTCCCTTCTGCAATTGTTTTCTATGGGCCAACTATGCACTTGTCTTAATGCAGACCCTAGTTTATAGGATCTATCCTACAGGCAGAAACTTCTCAGGCAAAGCATATACCATTCCCCTTCCAGAATACTGTTCTTTCTGAATGTGTGTTCTAGAGTGAGACTATGGCACTCAGTCACCCTAAAGGATTCCCTCCATATGAAGGATAAGATTTCTTTCACTTGTCTGTCCTGCCCATAAGGATGGCTCTGCCTCACTCCAGGCTTTTTGTTCTCAAAGCCTTCATTGGTCACATCAGCCCTCAAGACTTCCTCTCGATCAGCTCTCCCTGCAGCCTTTTTATCTGGACCCTCCCTCACTAAAAATGTTTGTAGACTGCACTGACTTCCTTGGAATTGCCTTTTGGCTGGAAAGACTGAGATGTATATTGTCTTTCCTTCCAAGGACTGCAGTTACCAGGACTTGGTTGCCCTTTCACTGTCTAATGATCACGTCTGCCCTCCTTTCCTTGTTCTTTGGACCTGGAAAGCAAGCCTATTTAATTGAAGGATGATGTTCCACCCCAGTTTTGAGCTCACCACATTGCTGGTGTCTGTCCCAGCCACCATCATAATGACCTGGTGCCTCTTCTTTAGTCCTCTATGTTGATTGATAAAATCTGAAAAATTTCCTGAGACTCTGAGACTGTTTCCCTTTCAGGTGGAGTCTAATAAGATCACAGCCAGGTGCCTCCTTTGGTACCCATGGAAGTCCTACACATCTCTGGTATCAGGACTGCAAAGTATGCTCTGTTTCTCAACATCAGGACCCCAGTAATACTCTAGTGTTCCAGGCTTGGGCTACCAGAGGACTTACCTACCTATTTCCCAGAAGAACCAATCTGAGAGCTTATCTCTTGTGGGATACTGGAACTTAGCAATTGTCCTAGATCCCATATATTCCCTCAGGCACAATTTATTGACAAGGAGAAAAATGTGGTCCACTAGCACTAGAATTCTTCAAAGAAAATTTATTAACTATCTTTTTCTTGGACTCTCCTAGAGAAAGCTACCTCATTCAACCAAATAAAATCTTGTTTGGCCTATGACATTATATACAATCCCCTTTAATGTAAATAATGAACTTCTGTTGAAATTGTTTCATTGTGTAGGTTTAAGATTACATATATACATATATATGTATATTTAAAGTATGTATATGTTTAAATATTTATTTATATAAGCACAAATACATTTTATATCATATATGCATATATAAAAATAATCGTTAACATTCTCTTTTTGGTGTGAATTTTTCTGTCTCTGAAGGTCACTCCATTAATAGCCTAGTGCTGTTAGAAGTAAGAGAGTAAGACTCCAAGATTGGTGGGAACAGACCAAAAGACAAGCCATATTACATTGTAGGGTTCCTACTGACTGAGTCTTGAATGATAGAACAACAAAAGTGTGATGCTAATGGATCATAACTAAGTGAATAAAATAATAATAAGTATATGACACTGGTATACGTGGACGAGTCAGTAGATGGATGGATGGGTGAATGACTGAATCATGAGAGTGGAAGTTAAGGGAAGCAATAGAAAGACAAAGCAAGAAAGAATGCCCATTCTTAGAATACAATTCAACTAGTAAAATTGAAAATTGAAAAAGCAATACTGGTGAAATACTACAGCAATTTTTCAAGCTACTTATAGTGAGACCAGAAAAGTAGAATCTACTGATACACATTTCTGTATATGTCACCTTTCCCAAATGATCAAAACTACATGCCTACACTTGAAGCCATCATGTGTTTTCCAATATGATATATTACAAAAGAAAAAAAGTAGTGCATGTGTATTCCTGGCCAAATCACTGAACCTACTGATAAAACAGTGACAATAATTCATAAAACACATTGTGGAATGATGTGTACAAGTTGCTGGTCTAGGAGGTTCAGCCCTTGCTCCCCAATAACAACAATGACCTAAATACTGGGAGAAATTACACTTACACATGTTCCTTCTGTTGTTCAATGAAGACAGACAACCTGTGACACTTTTTGCGTCTGTAGTGTGGACTCTCCTACAAAAGAAGCCCTTGTGTATTCAGGTTTTGATTATTTGTCTGGGGATCTGGTTTCAGTCTGTACATTGACATTGTCAAGTGTCTCCTGTTTCAATGTTGTGTAAAGATTGTTTTACATCACCTCTGATTGGTTAATAAAGAACTGAACAGCTATTATCTGTGTAGGAGAGAATAAAGTAGAACTTCCAATCCTAGTAAAAGGGTTTCTGGTAGGCATCAGAGAAAGGGGCAATTTGCCATGAGAATTTACCATGAATAGGTGGCTTGGAAAGAGTCACCATGGGAGAACACTAATAAAGCAGGGCAAGACAAGAAGTCAAATAAAGTAGGCCAGACCACCATTGTCAGGCTAAAACAGCTCAGTATTTGGGCAATTATAATGGAAGAAGGTTAAAAAAAAAAAAAAAGGTTTCTGTGTTATTATTTAAGAGCAAGGGTGAACATAGAAAATCTCCATACAGCTGCTTGGCAAGAATCTCCCTGTTGGGGACCGCACTAGCCCCAAGTTGGGACGGCCAAAATAAATGTTGCAGCCCAGGCAAAATGTTGAGGCCCGGGCCGACCCACGTTTGGGCGGCCACTGTATCCCGGCCCAAGCTGCTGCTCTGGTCTGCAGGTCGGGTTTCAGCAAGAGCGAGGGTGAGTGCAGATTCTACCTAATCTGAGATTCGTCTCTGATGATCCCTCTATAGTCTCTGATCTCAGTCTATATATTCTCTGATCTCTGGTTCTGTCTTTTATAGTCTGACTTCTAAGCCATGCCTCTAAGTTACACCTTTAATCATGCCCTTAGGTCTTGTCTCTAACTCTGATCTCTATACTTCTAAGTATACTATTAAGTCACACACCTTTAATCTCACACACCTTTAATCTCAAGGTATCTAAACCAAGATTATCCGAGTGTTCTCAGCTGTTGTAGGCTATTGTAATTTAAATCTCATGTCAGGGTATATGGCTCAAGATGGCTGCAAAGCTGATAGCCGCTTTCTGCTAAAAGTCGGCCCCCAACATCTCCCATGTTAAAAGGACAAGGAAATGGGCTTCTTGGCAGGAATATGATATTGGTCAAGGACAAGGAAGTAGGCTTCAGGCAGGAATCTAAATTTTAGGCTAGAACAAAGAAGTAATTTCAGGTAGGAATCTAAATCTTAGGTTAGAACAAGAAGTAGGCTTCAGACATGAAAATGACTTTGGGCTAGGACAGGGAAGTTGGCGCAGATATTTTGGTCATCCCGATAAGCCCTTAGAAACAGTGATCATGGGAGTGTTCTCAGAATTTTGTTTATTGCCTTGCTTGTTCTTTGACTATTTGTGTTTATTATCTTGCTTGTTCCTTGACTATTTGCATCTATTGTATTACTAGTTCCTCAACGTAGAACTGACCTTAATACATGCACGTAATTAAAATGGTATAAAAGCAAAAAGGAGGAGGGGGATGGGATAGGGAATTCTAGGGAGGGTAAATGGGGAAAGGAGATGACATCTGAAATCTAAATAAATAAAATGTCCAATAAAAATGATAGTGAAAAAAGAAAATCCCCATACATTTATGCAGCCCTTGTCTCCCATTTCAGTGGGTCAGAGGAAATGAAGGGTAGTGGGGTGTGTGTCTAGGTGAATCACCATAGCACTTAACTGAAGACATTTCTTCAAAGAAAACTGCTTCTCTCCAACACTGAGTACAAGGCTGAAAACATCAAAGAAGCTGCAGAGTGACTGAGGCAAGTCAAAGACTAGGAACCTGTCAGTGCTATACTTTACAACCTAGGAACCACCACAGCACTCTATGTATCATTACCACTCTCTATTTCTGAAGGTATGTTACACAATCATTCCTGTTTCAAAAAAGTATTCAATGACAAGAAAAAGAGCCAAGATGGATTTTTCCTAGAGACAATTACAGGTCATCTCCCTTACCTGGAGGAAAACTTCCAAGATCATTATGTCTATTTTGGGAGGAGAAAATGGTCACAATTCTTTTGCATTAGCCAACAAAACCCATTTTCAGTGCCCACAGAAAACACTGACAAATATTATAAAATTAAAGCATCATTTTTCTTCTATGTCATTAAGTAATTCCTTTCATGGGTACCCAGGAGATATAACACAGAAGAGACTTTAAGAAGGATGCCAACACCCCTAAATGTGTTAACTAAGAAAAAAGATGCTAGTCATAGTATACCATGATGTCTGTGTCTGGTAGTCCATGGACCAGACTTGGGACCAAAATCTATATACAGAACAGATATAGCAGAGCCAAAAACATGGTGCAATCTCTGATATATCTGCCAAAAATATGCTTCAAAATGTTTCAATATTGAATATATATATATATACAGTTTAGGATGTAGAGCTTGTCACATGACTACCAGTAAAATAGTGAATGCATAGTAAATTCTACACACTTTTATACAGAAATAATAGAACAATAAGAGAGGTGGGACTTTGGCTCAGTATTAGAGCACTTCTTTAGCAAGTACAAGGCCTCCAGATCAGTCCTCACCTCTGCAAAGAATAAAAGCAACAAAAGGAGTTAATATACCCAGAGGTTATGTGCCTAACACTATGTCAAGAATATGTAAAATTTAAAAATACATACTATTTTAAGAATTAAGTATAGTTCAATCATTTTAACTTTATGAGGATGTGTTTATTCTTATTACTGTTTTCATTTCAGTGTTATATAAAATAAGCAAATGTTGGCTCAAAGTAGGTACAATCAATATGCATCAAAGTCAGCAACTCATGAGCCAGCCTGGGCTCACAAGTATTCGCCACTACTTTCTGTAGAAGGCAGTGAGCTCTCTGCCACAGGAGGTACTAAATCACAGGGCAACACCCATCATTAGTGTTACTATAAAGGTGACACATGCACACAGTGCTCTAGATGTCTGTAGATTCTTTCTATCTCTTAGAATCTAGAAAATCTGGAGATCTGCTCTCAGCATGCTACATTAAAGAAAGCATAGTTTGCAATCTAATGCTTCTCTGACCAATTTCTAGTGAAAAGATGCATTGTTATTCTCTTTCTTAGAAACTGTAAACAGCAGAAAGACTTATGTATAGGCTTTCAGAAATACCAAGATCTCAGTCATATCAGGGTCCTTGCAACTCCCAAGTGGTTGTTCTTAGTAGAGTCTGAACAGCAGTGATAAGGAGATCCCAACAGAGAAGATGGCACAGGTCATCCCAAAGCTTGAACCCTGGAGACCCTCTCTCTAGGAAACTGCAAATTACTGTTGGGAGCCACTGTGTCCCCTAAGGCCATAGGCAGAGAGGCATTTCCATCAATCTCAACAATTATTAGGAGTTGACCCTGGATGACTATCTGGGAGAGTGATGTTTCAGGAGACTTTATAAGATGCTGGCAAGTTCCCACTGTTTATGCTAAGATCTATTGGGCTGCAGTTTGGGAGACCTCTCCTCTTCAGGCTTAATGCAGATCAGCACTTTTTGTTGTTTCTGCTCAAGGGCTGGAGAGGAAGAGAGCTCATGGATTCAACCCATCCCATTCTCATGTCCATCTAAACAGCACCAGGATGCTGCTCTGAGCATGCCTGGACCCAGGTCCTAGTCTAGCTGCTTACAATGTTTCATTTATGGAACAGGAGTTAAAACTGTGGGGACAGGATGTGTTATCACAATGTCTCTGCTGACTACCTGATAGGTCTGAGGACATTGGAGAGAGAGCACTTATGACAGCATGATCTAGGCACACAGCAGAAGCAGCCATATCACAAGCCTGATGTTCTGAGATCCCCAGAAAGTCTCCACAAGGTAAGTAGAGTCATCATGTCCTTTTATCAAATCATTTACTAGGTGAACTGAGTCACTGACACTCAGACAGAGAGGTTAGATGGACACAATCACAGTCTGACCTATGTTCTGAAGATCTAACTGACAAAAAAGGCAGATGGACAGAATTCCTGTTGACCACAATTTTTCTGGTACTTTGTCCAAGAACACAGAGCAGGGAAGGGGGCAGTCGTGATTCTGCTATCCTAGTCTATGCAATTTCTAATCTCTGAAATTTGTTGCATGTTTGTTGTGTGCCATGAGCATGTGGAGTACAGTCATGCAAATGCAGAAATTCAGGGTCTTAGGAGAGGAACTGCCAAGATGTTTCTGCTCCCACTCTTTTTTGGGTTTCACAGTGGACCCTTTGCAAATCAAAGTCTTAGGATTGGAATTACTACAGAATTCAGACAAACATTTGAAGCGTATTTTTCCCTTGTCTCTTCTATCTAGAAGACAAGGGCAAACAATTGGTTTCACCAGTCCTTGCAAAAATTTTTCTTAGTACCATAGCTCACGTCAAAGCGAGAATATGCTCCACGGGTATAAATATTAGTGGTGAGCTATGTGCGAGGCTGAGAGTTTTCGGGAAACTCAGGCATGTTCTTGTTGATGCATCTTCACCTCTTCTCTCTAACAATACAAGGTTCATTTTGCTTCTTGCCTGGGATTATACAGAAACCATCTCTTCCTCCCGACATGACTCTAACATCTAGCACCATGGACTTCTTTGCCTTAGCCCCTACACTCAACAAACCACTCTCCTCTTATTTCTTGTATCTTCTGTTTCTTTGTTGATTATACAGACCATTTCTCCTTTTCGATTGCATGTTTTCATTATATTCTTGAACTCCACACTTTTATTTTTTATAATTATGTAATTTCTGCAGTGGACTGTCTATACCCATCAACTTGTTGCCACATTTATTAGTCACTAAGTGTATTAAATAAAGGGCTGAGCATCTCTTTTCAGAAGGGGTTAGGGGGAACTACATTCAGTGTGCTGATACTTGTAAATAGAAAGTTACTGAATAAAGCCCTTGCATTGGTTAACAACCCTCCACAAGACAAACACACATTCCTTTTTCATGCTGATTCCTTCTTAGTCGTCAGCCTTGTCTGTACCCCTCTGCCTCGATGGGCTGATGTTATTGTCAGTTGTCCGAATTTCTGTCTGGGGTTTTCTCCACAATAAGAAACTTGGACTTCCATTATGAGTTAATGGTTAAGAGTGAGTGAGTTGGGAAAACTCTGTCATGTGTCACACATGCATTTATAAGCATATTTTTAGATCTATAAAGAGCAACTTCTGTAAACAAGCCTAGTTTAGACAAGGAGAACACAGTTAAAACAATAAAGAATAGTTGCTGGATTGGGTTACAAGGCTGAGGAGGGTTCACTGAAGAACTGAAGAGTCTACAGTGTGCTTGTGAGTCAGTAGGTAGGACATACAGCTATAACACTATAGGGCCAGGAAAGAAGTTGATGGAGTGAGATAGCTCAGAAAACAGAAGAATATAAGGGTGAGATAATGCTTGATACATGGATACATTTTTTTCCTTCTTGGGAGCAAGGGGGACAATATAGAGGCATCAGAAATATATTAAGAAATGGTCCTTTATGGAGCAAGATATTCCAAGATGAGTCCAGGATTTGGGCCATTGCTTTTGTGAGTATCATGATGAACTGTGGGAATAGCAGAGTTGTGGATGGATTTCAGTAGGTAATAGCAATGCTCGATGAAGAGTGTGATAGGTCTGCCTGGGATCTGGGCTTAAGAGTTCTAATCCCAAGACTGTGTGATTTCTCCTCTACCGTTGGGCAGCTCTGGGAGAAGAAAGTGGAAGAATGGAATGCTGTCTACAGGGTGGCATATTTGGGGCAGATGACATAAGTAACCCACTGTCTAGAAGGCAGATGTGAAGGTGGAATAACTGGATGGTTATCTTGATACAACAAACCTAGAAACCACCATGAATTTGAGTTGTATGTGGTTTATAGGAAATTATTAACCTGGGTGAAGAACACTATATAATTAAATGATGTTAGCCAAAGACCACCCACACTTTTGTGATTACTTTCACCTCAGTCTTTGTTGTACTGATCCTGTCTCACTTGACATGATGCAGGGTCACAGAGCCCTCTCCAGCTGTGAACACAAACCAGTCACTTTCCACTTCTCAACAAAAAATTCTATCTCTCTTTCTTAGCTTCCTTGAAATATTGTCTTGAGCTCCGTGGGCAGACTCTGAATTAAATCAACACCAACAGGTAATATCTTTATTTGAAATCCAATTTATTATCACAAAACTGGTGTTAAAAATGCAAGAACATCCAGAAAGTACCATGAGAAAGACCCGGGTGTTTGGTATCTAGAATATTATTTCTTCTTCTTCTTCTTCTTCTTCTTCTTCTTCTTCTTCTTCTTCTTCTTCTTCTTCTTCTTCTTCTTCTTCTTCTTATTATTATTATTATTATTATTATTATTATTATATATTTTTATTTTATTATTTTGTATTATTATTTTATATTTTTATTTTATTATTTTGTTAGTAGGACTTGAATTCAGTGATCCTCATGACTTATAATCTTCCTATTTCACTGTATACACTCTATACTATGAGATCACTCTGTGTTTGATCAAAGAAACAATAACAAATTGTAGGTTAGTTTTTCCTAGAGGACGTTTGAATTGGAGTACATGATAAGAGTGTTCCAAAGGCTGCCTCCCATAGGATGGTTAGCAAGAAAAGTGTGATTCTGGCCTCTCCCTGAAGTTGTAAGGCTCTTAGGAGCAGAGACTATGCCCTATATGTTGAACAAATAAGAAATAATCATAATTGTCTCATGTTTGTGACTTCTCTTTGAGGTCAAGCTGTGAATCTAAATCATGCAATGTGAACTTTAATTATGAAATAATGAAATATTAAATGGTGGTGTTGGTAGGAAAAATGAACATTGCTGTTTACAGATCCATTATTTCTTAGGCTTGATTCGTGTTCACAGATGAATGGCCATCTGTACCATTGAACAACAGGGATTTCTCTAAATTGTGTGACTCTGAATTTTATGGATTCATGTGTAGAGGGAGTCAACTGTTAGATGGGGAGTGGTAACATACAGATAATAATTGTATAATCATTCTTGGTTCATGTCTGATTTCATTTTGAAGGAGCCATGAGAGAAGAAAACGAGTCTTCTACCACAGATTTCACTCTCCTAGGAGTCACAAGGCAGCGGGAGCAGGAATATCTCTTCTTCATCCTCTTCCTGTTCATTTACCCCATCACAGTGATTGGGAACACGCTCATCATCCTAGCCATTCACTCTGACATTCGCCTTCATAACCCCATGTACTTTTTTCTGGCCAACCTCTCCCTTGTTGACATCTTCTTCTCCTCTGTAACTATTCCCAAGATGTTGGCCAACCATGTCCTGGGTAGCAAGGCCATCTCCTTTGGGGGATGTATGGCACAGATGTACTTCATGATAGGCTTGGCAAATACAGACAGTTATATACTAGCTGCAATGGCATATGACCGAGCTGTGGCCATCAGCCGCCCACTTCATTATGCAACAATTATGAGTCCACGACTTTGTGTCCTGCTGGTTGCTGGGTCCTGGGTGATTGGAAATACCAATGCACTGCCCCACACCCTACTCACAGCTAGATTGTCCTTCTGTGGCAATAAGGATGTGGCCAACTTCTACTGTGACATTACTCCTTTGCTCCAGCTGTCCTGTTCTGACATCCACTTCAATGTGAAGATGATGTACCTTGGGGTGGGGGTCTTCTCTGTGCCACTGCTGTGCATCATCATCTCCTATGTCCGGGTCTTTTCCACAGTCTTGCGGGTTCCATCCACCAAGGGCTTCCTCAAGGCCTTGTCCACCTGTGGCTCCCACCTGACAGTGGTGTCTTTATATTATGGGACAGTCATGGGCATGTATTTCCGGCCCCTGACCAGTTACAGTCTGAAGCATGCATTGATAACAGTGATGTACACAGCAGTGACCCCAATGCTGAACCCTTTCATCTACAGCCTAAGGAACCGAGATATGAAGGCTGCTCTGAGGAAACTCTTCCACTGCCCCTCCTCCTCATCCCCCATGTGAGACAAGGCACAGCAGACACTGTGGTCCCCAGTCAGAAGCACTAGGAAATCCAGCTTCAATGTCACCCTGCAAGGAGCTGCTTGTTATCTTTCTTGCTTGGAATTCCTTTCCTTGGGAACCTTCTGATGGTTTGTGGAGGTAACCTATGAAATGCACTGATTTCAAGACATGTTTCTGATCCTTTGGGCATTGTGCAGCACACAGCTCTGTGTCCCATTCTTACCAGCCAACTGACTAGCAGAGTGGAGTTGGCAGTCTAAGTGTTGACTTCATCACATAGAAAATCGGACTGATATTGTTTGTTTCTCCTGTTTCACAGGATATGTTCACATTAGCTCATGAGTTAAAGAGTATAGATTATTGTTTACATGAGCATTTTCTTTATTATGCTCATTCTGTTAGGCTTTTAAGCACGTTTGGGCAAGACTCATGTGACTATATATTGCAGTTTCTTTACAATTTTGGACATAAAAAGTACATCAATAACACTTAATAAATGTTAAATAAGTGGATGAAAATACTAGTTTGAGTTATGGTTAGAGAAAACTAGACCAGGTATTATTTACATATCTGAATAAATCTTTGAAGAACCTAACCTAGGTAAATGTTTTTCTGCCTACTTCACGTTTAATATATCTCTAGGCTCTTCAGACTCCATAAAAATGGACTAAATGACATTAATCATTTATATTATTTTTAATAATAACTATTATGTATTTAATTATTTTGATGGAAGTTTGGATTAGTTATAACATTAAAGAAAGCTAGGAAGACTTGGGTATCTCATAAGAAGTGAGAAAGCTTGAAGTGGTGGCACATACTTTTGTCCCCAGTACTTCTAAGGCTAGACAAGAAGAGCACTGTAGTCTAAACTTATAACTTGGGTGGGTGTAGTCCAAGATACTTAGTAACATTCTGTCTTAAAAAATCAGATATGCAATCAGTACAATCCCAAATGAATCAATAAATGCTGCAGGCCAGCCCCAGCTTGGTGGGAGAAGAGATCGTCTTTCCTTCCTCATTTGTTCTTCTTGAGGCAGATGAGGGGGTTTGGGCAGATGGTAAGACCTAGGGTTATACTCTTGTAGCTGGTCTGCCCTCAGCTATCCTCTGACCAGAAACTGCAGCCTCTGGTAAGTTGCACCTCAGCTCAAGGATAGCAAAGAATTAGGTAAATAGCCTTGTACTACCCTAAAAACTTCTTCTGAGGGCAAAAGACTGCAGGCTTAGGTGATTAACAACTGTAGCCTAACAGTAGAGAATTAGGCAAACAGCCTTTGTACTCTCTCAGCAGGAACTACTGGGCTGTAACTTAAGTCTGGTAGTCTGATGTCACAGGAAGAAAAGACACTTAGAGACGTTGCCATAGAGTTTATTAGGTGTAAAAAGTATCCTAGGAAAGCTATCTGAGGGGAAAGGTGTAAAGGTCCTAAGTGGGGGAAAGGAAAAAATTCTATCAAAGGAAAAATTCTAAGAGAAAAAATTTTAGGCAGAGGAGAAGGAAAGGAAAGGACAAATGGCTCCTAACAAACTTCTCCTTTGTCTTTGTCTTTAGTACTTATATATCACTCAGTGTACATGATCACATGTTACAAAGTTTATCACAAGTTCACACCAAAATTCAAATCACAAATTGAAATAGAAGTTTACAATGGAGAATGTTTACATTCATATTCATTAGGAGCAATTATCTGGCTAAACATCCATCACCTGTCTAGCTTCACAGGTTCACTGAAGATTTAAAACTGTAACTAAGAAATTAGTGAAGTTTTGTATAGATAAACCCAGACAGTATTTTCTCTTCTGTCCTAGTACCTATAATAAATCGTGAGTTACCTTTTAGTGACCTATGATTAATTGTTTTACAACCTCATTGGAATGTGCTCTGAGCAAGAGAAAGTCTGGTTACTATCTAAGGGCAATTAACTGATGACACTTGGAAGACTGGCAGAGTTCTCATTGCAGTTTTGACTATCAGAAAGGGACCTAATAGCAGTCGCATTATAAAAGAGCTTAATAATCATTGATATAATTTTAGGAATTCTTATAGGATCATCATTAAGACTTAAAAAATCACCTATTTGTCTATATAGCATCACTACAAGACAGTACATCTTCATGGATCTGCAGATATCTGCTCCAAAGGGGTGTGCTATCGCTTAGTGATTGATACACATGTTTAAATAATAATAATAATAATAATAATAATAATAATAATAATAATAATAGGAAAAGCATATTAATAGCAGGAATCCTTCCTAAAATGAGTCCGCCACAGCCTTGCTGAATGAGGGCTCACTTGTTGCAGATTATATAATAATCCAAGGCAAGCATTTCAGGATGATCACCTGCTAATTATTAGCTAGTCCCATTATGGCTTCTGACAAATAAAACTTTACAACTTAGAATGTAAGGAAATATAGGGAGACCATACAGACACAACTCTGAGCCTAGCAACAAGAAGGCTTAGGACCTACCGTGTCAGGGGATGAACAGTTAAAACACAAGCCAGGGAGAGAGACAGAGATGGATATCAGTGGACAGTTGTCCCATGCCAGTTGCCTGGCAAGAGATAAGAATTTATTTAAATATGAAGCAACCTGTAATTAGTTAGAGAATGAATTTACTTTTCTTTCTTCTCTCTGCTCAAGCTGTCCTGAAACTCTGCATTGACTATGCCCAATCAGACAGCCTATTGCTGAGTCGACATGAGTAGCTTTCTAGAACTTAGGGGCGGTGGAGATAGAAGACTGGACCCAAGTCTGTTAGTTACTTTTCTCACTGCCATGACAAAACCCCTGATAGAATAAATTATGGAGGGAAAACTTGACTTTGGCTCATTGCTTCAGGATGTGTTATGGCAGGAGTGTCTCCATGAGTGGCTGGGAGTGTGCGGGGTAGCTCACTGATGTGGAAGAGGAAGCAGAAAAACAGGCTGGAACAAGAAGTGGGCCAAATCTTCAGAGAACTATCCATACTTTTGCCAGCTGAGCCCCACCCCCTAAAGGTCCCACAGCATTCAAAATAGTACTATTCATATTTAAAAGAAAAGTTAATATTTGATGCTGGCAATTTTTTTAAAAATTAAAACTACACAGGTCTTTTTCTACACCATCATATACATCAGTTTATTTGGTATGGTGTAGTAACACACACTTTTAAAAACTGTGCTAGTGGCTATCTAGTTTACTAGTAGAATGATCATGTTCAAACCATTTTTATTCCTGGCCAAAAAGATGGTTCAGTGGGTAGACGTGTTAGCTGCTGAATTTGATGAGTTTGATCTCCTCCCAGGACCTATGTGATGGAAGGACAGAACTGACCTTCACATGCAAATTCTCTAATAAATAAATGTGAGAAACCAAACCAAAGCAAAGCAAACAACCACCACAGCTACCACCACCACCACCACCACCACCACCACCACCACCACCACCACCCTTTACTTTTTAAGGGGAGGAACTACCAGGGGTGGAAAGGAAAATGTGAGGGAGAGGGATAAATGAGAAAGAGTAGCTGAAAGAGTTAACATGATCAAAGTACATTATATTCATGGGTAGAAAAGTCCTAACTAGACCTTAACTTTTTACAATACACAATAATAAAAATGAATAATAGAATCAAATATTTTCTAGTTATAGTATTAAGAACCTAATTTTGCCTGAAGTTCTCTTTGTGTGGCACTAGGATTAGAAAGTGTTTCCCTGAATTCCTTCTCAGTCTTCAAATTCATGCTCTCCACCAAATTATTCCCAGATGTAAAATATAGATTATTAATACTGTTTAGATTTGTGTCAAGAAATCACCTAGACAAGTATCAAATATTGTGCTCAGTAATTTTGTTCTTATTACAATGATACTGTGGGTGGAGAGAAGGCTCAGTCAGTAAAATGTCTGCTGGTCAGGCATGAGGACTTGAGATTGGATCCCCAACACCCACATAAAGAGACAAGTGTAGTGGTATGTATCTGCAACCTGAGATCTGGGGCTCACTGGCCAGTCTAGCCAAGCTAGTGATTTCCAAGTTTAGTGAGAGACTCTGTCTCAGAAAGTAAGTTGGAGAGTAATTGATGCAGACATCATAATGTAGATCTCTTCTCTCTACTCATAAGTAGTGTTTGCTCATAAGTGGGTATGTACCACTCATGCATGCCTGTGCACACATGTGCACATGCACACATACACACATAATTCTGGTATTTATTTAGAATTTTCTGGCATTGGTGTTTCTGGGATAAATATGAATCAATTTGGATGTGTATTTAGATTATCCTTATTTTCTGACATTGATATTTTGTCCTGAAATATATCTTTTCAAAAGTAACATGTAATCATTTGCTACATCTATTCATTGAATAAATTTTAAATCAGATTAATCTTACCTCCTTAAATGTTTATGGTTTAAGTAATTTTAAAGTTAATTTAGGTTCTTATACAAAGTAATGTGTTTCATTATGGCATTTTCTTTTCTTCCTTTTTTTTTTTTTTTTTTTTTTTTTTTTTTTTTTGTTTTTTTGTTTTTTGAGACAGAGTTTCTCTGTGTAGCCCTGGCTGTCCTGGAACTCACTCTGTAGACCAGGCTGGCCTCAAACTCAGAAATCCGCCTGCCTCTGCCTCCCAAGTGCTGGGATTAATTCATATTATTCATATTTCTGGGATTGATTCATATTTATCCCAGAAACACCAATGCCAGAAAATTCTAAATAAATACCAGAATTATGTGTGTATGTGTGCATGTGCACATGTGTGCACAGGCATGCATGAGTGGTACATACCCACTTATGAGCAAACACTACTTATGAGTAGAGAGAAGTGCGCCACCACTGCCTGGCTCATTATGGCATTTTTATACATATGTGCCAGTATACTTTGCTTTCAGTCATTCTAATCTCCATAATTTATCATTATAACTTTTGAACCTCTTTCCTTTTTCACTTGAAATGTACAGTGACTGTGAATCCTCCTCCCTGAGGACTAGCTCTCCTATTATGGGATGGTGTTATGTAAGCTAGATGCAAGGAAGGAAAGCAATCAGTAATCCTACCTAGCTGTAAAGTCTACCAACAACATTGACCCTGAAAGATTACCAGTGGTAACTAATAGCCATCTAATTGGACTTAAGGCCCATCTAGTAGGAGAGCTCAAGAGGAGAGAAACTTTAAAAGAGGAGAGAGATCCAAGGAAATAAAGCTGTGGGTGCTTAGTCAGATGTAGGTGATCACTACATGGCAGGATTTTAGGATTGAGTGTATGAAATTTAGATGTGAAATGCCCCACACAGGTGCATGTGTTTGAACTCTTTGTCCCTAGCTGGTGGCACTATTTTGAAAGGTTATGGAACATATCTACTCACTCTAGGGAGGGGACTTGTGACAGACTAAAGTATGGATATCACCAAAGTCCAAGTTGGTGAACCAATGAAGTTTTGGGGGGTTACTTACAGAAATTTGGGTGAGGAGTTACTTATAGGAGCAGAAATGACTGAAAGACAGCTGCATCACCAAAGCCCACCCTAGCTCACAAAATCTGGGAATCAGGAGCATGCTGCTCAGCGTGTAGGCAGTCCAACAGGTTGGAGAGTATGATTTTCAAGTGATTCTGCTCTAAACTTCTAGGCAGCTCATCTGGTTTCTTATTCTTCTAGGGAGTTGGTCTGATCTTAGAATTTTTGAAGCTCGACTCTCTGAGTTTTCTTTACAGCACTGCTAGTCAGAAAGGGACTCTCAGCTTTTATTATTTATTCTGGCAGGCGGGGTCTAGTGAATCTGGTCCATTTCAGGGACTTCGAGAGCTTTTTTGAATTGTTTACTGTGGGGGATGTGGAAGTCAACTTTGTGAAGCAAAAAGTGGGAAGGAGAATGAGGTGCCACAGGCTTGTGCAACTCCTTAAAGAATCTTGATCTGCCATACATGACATTAGATCGAAGATTGCTTCCAGAACACCAGTGAGACAGCAAAAAGGAACCAAGACCAGGTCTCTACTCTTCACAGGTGTTGATACTCCCTCCACCCCCAACTCCTTCTGAGTTACCTCATCAGGCAGCGCTTTCACTGAAGCATGGTGATAGTGTGGTGAGATATGACTTGCTAAGGATTTAGGCACTAGGGATTGGTTGAAACACTGTATATAAGCTTATATGTTGGGCAATAAACCCAGATATGCACCCTCATGCTGGTCTCTGGTGTCGGATTTCCTGGGATTTGTCATGTGTCTCCATTGCATCTCACCTCCATCCTCAGTCTTGTTCCCACAGTTTACCTTCCTATTTAAGGAGCTTCCCTGCAGGATGAAATGCTTCACTATCCAAGGAAACTGTTTTTTTTAATAGTTAAATACTTAAAATTGTTTTTGTATATTCCTGAAAAGTATATTCTTCTGTTGTTTTAGTTGTATGTAGCCTTATAAACAGGGTATTGGTGATAATGATTGAAATTCACTTTTAAAAATATTTATTTTTAACTTTTATGATGTTATGGAATTCAAGACCACCAAGAAAGATTGCTAGAAAAAAAACTCGAATTTAAAAAGAAAAAGTTTATTTAAAACAACTTGTGGCAACAGTTTCCTTTGACAATATGAGAATTGCTGCTGAAAGGGAAGACAGGTGTAGTGAGAGTTTTGGTTTCTTTAAAAACCCAGATATGTTATGTGAATATGTTTCTGTTTTAATCCCAGGTATGGGATAAAAGACTGCTTCACAGTAGTTGATTATGATTTGCCTTGTGCAATAGCAGGGGTGTGATTTTTACCAGATGCAGATAGTTTAATTCTGGGTACTCTGGAGAGGGTATACATGTGAGAGTCCTGAGAGGGTCTGTGGCAGTTGATGCTCCCCTCCGTTGCTGCCTCTGTCTACTGCTGCTGGTTCATCCTGCTGATGTTTTTTGCTGTTGCATTTGCTATTGCTGGACTTCTGGATATTCTGACAACAAAGATTGAGCTTACCCCAAGAAACCTAATGCCCCTGATCAGCAGAAAGCAGCCTACAGAGGTCTACATCCCCTTTTCCCTCTACCCACTTTTCTCTCTTACCTAGTGTTGAGGGAGATTAGGGTAACATAAATGTTGGAAGGGAGGTAGCAGTATAAGGACCCAATAAAATAGTCAAAACATATGTCAACAGACAGGGGCTGGAGTTTTAAAGACACAAAATACAATTGTCTCAACTTTGGGGACTTTCCTGTTATATGAGGCCTTATCAAGGATTCTTCTCTTCTCCCCCCTCCCCTCTCTTCCCCCTTCCCTCTTTCCCCTCTCTCCCCCCTCTCCCCTCTCTCCTTTCCCCTTTCCCCTCTTTTCCCCTTCCCCCCTCTTTTCCCCTTCCCTCTCCCCTCTTTCCCCTCTCTCTCCCTCTCCCTTCTCTCCCCTCCCCTCTCCCCTTTCCTCTCTTTTCCCCTTTCCCTCTCTCCCCTCTTCCCCTCTCTCTTCTCCCCCTCCCCTCTCTCCTCTTCTTCTCTCCTCTCTGTTCTCTCTCCTCTTTCCTCCCCTTCTTCCCTCCATTGTTTCTCTTTCTGCAAGCAAGCAGCAGTTAATAGAGATGACAGAAGCAGAATGTACATCTGGTTAATGTAGAGATAATTTTTGTCTATTGTATGATAGTATCACCTGTCAATAAAAAGCTGACTGGCCAAGAGTTGAGACAGGAAATAGGAGGTGGGAGTTTCAGTACAAAAAGAATTCTAGGATAGAGTGGTGCACAGGAAGAGGAGACAAATGCATTAAGTGAGAGGATGTAACCAGCCATATGGAAGTTATAGATGGAATGAGTGGGTTAATTAAGTTAATAGCTAGTTGGGGAACAAGCCCAAGCTTCTGGCCTAGGCAGAATATATAATAAACTCTCAGAGTCATTGTTTGGGGAACTAGGGCATAGGTAGAAAACCCCATGGTTACAAATAGCATCCAACATTGGGCACAAAATACAAATTTAGATAAACGATTTATTTATTAGAAAAAGCCTTGGATGAAAAGGTAGGGAAACAAATACTTCCTTAAGAAGTTTAACAAGAAGGAAGGCCCAAGTGACAGTGCTTCACTTAGAAGGGGGAACAAAATAATCATGGGAGGCAAAGGGAGGAAAAGATCTGGGTAGGAGAGGGGAGGCAGAAGGGGAAAGGGAGGCAGGATCAGGTATGGGGGGAGGGAGACAGGAGAGAAGTCCAGAGGTCCAGGAGAATGAATGAAAATATACAGCTATGGGGGGTGGGAGTAGGGGACAGGGTGAACCTCTAGAAAGTCCCAGAGACCTGGGATGTGAGAGGCTCCCTGGACTCAGTGGAGATGACCTTAGCCATAGTGCTTAACAGTGTGGAGATGGAACTTGAAGGGACTGCCTTCAGCAGATAGACTGGGCTCCCAGTGGGGGAATGGAGTCACCAAACGGCCTTCAAAAATTTTGACTCAGAATTGTTCTTGTCTAAAAGAAATGCTGGGATAAAAATGGAGTAGGGATTAAAGGAAAGGCCATCCAGTGACCAGTCCAACTTGGGATGCATCCCATGGGTGGGCACCAAACCCTGACACTATTATTGATACCATGTTGTATTTGCAGACAGGAATCTATCATGACTATCCTCTGAGAGGCTCTACCAGCAGCTGACTGAGACAGAAGCAGATACTTACAGTCAACTATTGAACTGAGGTTGAGAACACCTATGGAAGAGTTGGGGGAGGGATTGAAGGAGCTGAAGGGAATGGCAACTCCACAGGAAGACCAATATCAACTAACCCAGACCCCTGGGAGTTCCCAGAGACTAAGCCAACTAAAGGGTATACACAAGGTGATCTGATGCCCTGGGCACATATGTAGCAGAAGACTGCCTTGTCTGGCCTCAGTGGGAGAGGATGTACCTAATCTTGGAGAGACTTGATGCCCCAAGGAAGGGGGAATCCCTGGAGGAACCCTCTTAGAGACGAAGGGGAGGAGAGATGGGGGAAGAACTATGCCAGGGGCAATGGTAAGAAGGGGTAACATTGGAATGTAAATAAATAAAACAACTAAAAACATTGAAATGTATTGATAATATAATTTTGGGTGTTTATGTGCGTATGTCCACACTTGAGTTTAGGTACATATTCAGTCACATACAAGTGCATGTGGAGGCCAGAGGTCAATCACTCTCTAGTGTATTTTCTAAGACAAGCTCTCTTATTGAACCTGGAGCTCACCAATTTGCTAGACTGATTGACCAGCCATTCCCAGGGACCCTGGCAGCCACAGCTTCTCACTTCCCACATTACAGAAGAATGTGGATATATACCCAGCTTTTTTACATGAGTGCTGAGGATCCAAATGAAGACCCTCCTGCTTATGAAGCAGATTCATTGTCTTGTCCTGGAATTTTCTAAATAAAACCTCTTTCCTTTCCCATTAGTTGAACATTCACTCACATTTGTAGTCATTCATACCGTATCCTTAGGTATGGAAGCTCCTGGTTTCGGTGCATTAGAGTCCTGAAAACAGAGAAACATCATCTTTCTTTATCCACAAACAAGGTTTTGATAGTGTGGATCACCTACAGAACATGATAATTTTAGATATTCTTGCATGATTAGCAAAGAAGCTTGTGTGCTGTTAGAAGATGTACTTTGTTTATTCATGGTGTCACCATGTTTGGAGATGAAACTGATGAATAGTTACTAATATTTTGGACAAATTTTTTCCCATTTTTCTCAAAAGGAGCATCAATTGATGGCACAGTGGGGTTCCACCATGGTTCTTCAGTGACTTCTGAATTAACTCCCCTATTCTGGAAGGAACATCCACGTGATCAGCATAGATAGTAGAATCATAGCCTCACTTTCTCTGGGCCACATTGGAGGAAGATGGCCACATTATTTTCTATATTGTTTTTGTCTCCTTCTTTATATTGAACCCATGTGTTTGCTGACTACATTTCATATTATACTGAATTAAACTAGAATTTTGTTATCTTAATCATGTAACAATTTTGTTGCTTAAATGAAAACAATTATATTAGTTACCATCACCTGAGTAAGGCTTTGATAAGAGTATTTTTGAGACAGTCTACTTTAATTAAACATGAAGGCAGCATAGAAATGTACCCCTGACAAAGTTTCTTTAAATGTTTAAAAATGGAGAACTTGATAAAATGGAAAATTTTGCAGTTTCATCACTTAACAGATGGGAGAAGAATACTGAGAGTTCAAATTCAAATCTGTGTTACTTATGAGACCATCTTCAAGACACAAAACAAAATAAAAAAGACATAAACTATGTCCAGTCTGGCAATATTTGATCATTATTAGATTAAACTTCAGAAATTAATATTTTAATTAACTAATACCATCTCTATTCACATTTTTTGGATGCATGTTAAATGACCAAGATTGTGAAGACACAGCCAGGTGTTGGTCTTGCAGGCTAGCAGTTGTGATAAACATAGTCCTTAGAAAGAAAACAGCACACAGTAATCTACAGTCTTTGAAGCATGCGCTACTATGATCACAGACTGTGACACAGGCAGCACAGACATTAGACTGATTTTGACACATTAAAGTCAAAGCTGGTCAGTCGGCTGGTGAGAACTAAACCCAGAGCCATGTGCTGGCAGAGCCTTCTGCCCAATGGGGCAGAAATACATTGATATTAGTGCATTTCATAAATTGCCTCATCAGACTATCAAAAATGCTCCCGAGGGAAGGAATTCCAAGCAGGAAAGATGACAAGCAGCTCCTTGCAGGGGTGACATTGAAGCTGGATTTCCTAGTGCTTCTGACTGGGGACCACAGTGTCTGCTGTGCCTTGTCTCACATGGGGGATGAGGAGGAGGGGCAGTGGAAGAGTTTCCTCAGAGCAGCCTTCATATCTCGGTTCCTTAGGCTGTAGATGAAAGGGTTCAGCATTGGGGTCACTGCTGTGTACATCACTGTTATCAATGCATGCTTCAGACTGTAACTGGTCAGGGGCCGGAAATACATGCCCATGACTGTCCCATAATACAAAGACACCACTGTCAGGTGGGAGCCACAGGTGGACAAGGCCTTGAGGAAGCCCTTGGTGGATGGAACCCGCAAGACTGTGGAAAAGACCCGGACATAGGAGATGATGATGCACAGTAGAGGCACAGAGAAGACCCCCACCCCAAGGTACATCATCTTCACATTGAAGTGGATGTCAGAACAGGACAGCTGGAGCAAAGGAGTAATGTCACAGTAGAAGTTGGCCACATCCTTATTGCCACAGAAGGACAATCTAGCTGTGAGTAGGGTGTGGGGCAGTGCATTGGTATTTCCAATCACCCAGGACCCAGCAACCAGCAGGACACAAAGTCGTGGACTCATAATTGTTGCATAATGAAGTGGGCGGCTGATGGCCACAGCTCGGTCATATGCCATTGCAGCTAGTATATAACTGTCTGTGTTTCCCAATGATATCATGAAGTACATCTGTGCCATACACCCCCCAAAGGAGATGGCCTTGCTACCCAGGACATGGTTGGCCAACATCTTGGGAATAGTTACAGAGGAGAAGAAGATGTCAACAAGGGAGAGGTTGGCCAGAAAAAAGTACATGGGGTTATGAAGGCGAATGTCGAAGTGAATGGCTAGGATGATGAGCGTGTTCCCAATCACTGTGATGGGGTAAATGAACAGGAAGAGGATGAAGAAGAGATATTCCTGCTCCCGCTGCCTTGTGACTCCTAGGAGAGTGAAATCTGTGGTAGAAGACTCGTTTTCTTCTCTCATGGCTCCTTCAACATGAAATCAGACATGAACCCCGTACCATTAGTGCAATTATGATCTGTGTTACCACATCCAACATTTTACTCAAGAGTTCAGCTCTCTACACCCAGATTCATGAAATTTAGAGCCATATAATTGGGGCAATTTGCTGTTGATCTATGGCAAATGTAGTCATTTACTCCTGAACACACATCTAAGTAGTGAGTGAGCACCTCTGACTCACATTTTTTCTCATCCACACCATAATCCATCTAAGATTTGATCATTTCATAATTAAAATTTACATTCAACTGCCTCATGTCATAATAAAGGTTAAATGAAATATTAATTGTTCATTCCACATGTAAAGCAATTTTTCCTTTTGTGGAGAGTTCTGAATTACAAATTTAGTATACAAGTGAGGACCAATTACCTTTTGGGGTAATTAACAAATACTCCAGTGCAAACAGCCTGTCAGTGTTAATGCTGGCCTGGAAATGTGGAGTTGTTGCACTGAACAAGCACTACGCCATCTTAAGGTCAAGGAGGCAACAGTATCTGCAGTGGTTACTGGAGGGTTTTAACCACGATAGTCACTGCAATTAGTCCAGTTAATGTTCTCAGGATCCCCACTGACAAAATAGATTTCATAGGCTTTTTCTTGGTGACAAATGCTCAAGTATACACAACCATGATGTGTCTTTCTCCAGTCTTTTCTGTTTTTATTTCTTTTCAAGTGTCATAGGACTACATCATGGATATATCTGCTGCTAAGCTAACTCTTAGTTTTATTTATAGAGGTTTCAATTTTCTGCCACATTTCCATGTTCAGGCATCTTGCCCACATGGCTGGCTAAACTGCCTTTAGCATTTATCCAGGCTAAGAAGAAATAGCCATGGTTTGGGGAGAAGAACGACACATAGTTCAGTGTGTGAAGCATGTGTGCATGAGGTCTTTCACTGTTTCTGTAGCATGTCGACTGGATTAGGATGGTGGCCAGCAAACTCCCATAATCTGCCTGTCTGTCCACCAATGCTGGAATTACAGGTATGCCCAGCCATGCTCAGCTGTGCATGTGGGTGCTGGAGACTTAAAATCCAGTTTTGAGGCTTTCAGAACAACTGTTCTTACCCACGGAGGCATCTCACCAGACTCACATTGTTTACTCTAACCCCCATTAGATTGTTGTTCATAGTGTACAACAGTCAACTAACATTCCATGTTTGTTTAGCTGAATAGTGTTTCATTTCTTGCCTAGTGTCCAGTTTATTTTCTCTTGAATGTAAATGTGATAGTGTTGATTGTTTATATAAAAAGTCATTGCACAGCCCAGCTTTTCTATTTTCTATCTTGATGCTTTAGTAGGTTAGACCACCATGGTTTACTACCTGAAATATTACAATATTTTCTTAGCTGTTTCTGTAGCCTCCTCCTCTTTTCCCTAGCTTGTGCTCTCAGTCATACTAATTATGACTAAGCCTACCAACTGCTTAGCTAAGTATGCTATTTTGGTCTTTTTTTGAGCAACAAATTTAAACTACGTTTCTTAGTCTCTGCTGCAGGGAGGTGCAGCTACGTGACTGAGTTCTAGCCAATGCAATTAGGCGTTCTAGTTGTGAGCTTCTTTCACACTCCATTGCTGACTAGAAATGTTGAAGAAATTGAATGGAATGATGGGGTTATGTTGTGGGATGAGGTTATATCAAGAGCTTCCCACATACAGGAAAGATTCCCCAAACAAAAAATTCATTTGTACATTTACCTTGTAGAAAATAGTCTTTTATTCTTGTTTAAGCCATAGCTTAAGATCATAGCTTATGATCATTTTGCTACAATAATTGAGACATATGTAGTTCACTAATCTTTCTAAAGTGATTTTTATTAAAATTAATTGAATATGTGATTGATTCAATCACAAATTTTCAATATTTTTAACATGAATTACAGAGTGAACATGGGGATGTAAGTATAATCATCCTTTTCATAGCTAAAGACCCTTTCATCACTGCACCAAAAGCAGCTTAGTTTGATCTCTTAAGAGTCCCTTTCTCTTCTTCATGATACCTCACGAAGGGTCAGTTAACACAGACACCTAAGACTGTGGGTAACACAGAGGCATGCTCATGTGGCATGGAAGGGTAAGGTTTCAGAGGGAGGCTTGGGCAACATGGTGGACTAAGTTGATGTTGACCACTCTCATTTACATGAGCTACACATTTCCATGAACTACACAGAAGTTGTAGACTATTATAAAAACAAAAAGTACATTAAAATGCATGACATTATTTAAAAGAATAACAGGGGAATACCTTAATATGATAACCAAAAGATTCCTCAGAACAAAACTTAAAGCTGTTGTCTGTGAAGTGTTGGCCCCTAGCGATCAGTCATGAGAGAGGTTGGACTCAGTGGCTGAGATGTAGGTCTTTATGTTCTTAGGTTCAAAGGACATGTCCACAGATCCACATGAAGCATAGGGATTCATTGTCTATGCCTTAAACACCTGAAATAATACCCTAAGTATAAAAAGAGAACAAGAATTTGTCCATGTAGACATGAGTTTAGGAATAAAATATCAAAAGAATAAAACCCACAAAAAGCAATGATTGTTCACCAAGAGAACCTGAGGGAAACTCTTGTACTGTAAGACATCAAATTCAAGTTTTTTTGTTTGTTAGTTTTTTCTAAACTAATACTTAAAAATCTTGTTTTTTATAATTTTACAAAAGTATCTTAGAAAATATAGTTTCAAGAAATATTCCTCATCCAAAATAATCATGGAGAGTGTTGAGAAATTGAGAAGTTATTGAAAGAAAATACATTTAAAATTAGCTGAAGAATTAGTAAAATTTAATACAGATTAAAAAAGAAAATAGGGAGGTGTAGAGATTGCAAAGCCCCATACAAAAATATCTGTTCTGTTTAGTTTGTCACTGAATTTAGTGCAATTACAATTTAAACAGTTACAGAAGGGTGTTCTGAAAAGGCAGAATTTAAAAAGCTGATACAAAACTGAGTTAGGATGATAGCAAGCCAAGGAAAACATCAAGACAACTGGAGGCAGGAGGATAGGAAGGAAGAAAGGGAGGAAGAGAGGGAGGGAGGGGGAAGAAAGGGATGAAGAATGGAGCAGTTATCCTATCAAGATGAAATAACACAATGCCATGATTCATAATGTGAACTGAATAAAAATTCACACCTGCATTGAAGTTTCTACAAGGCTGAGGAGTAATCAGAACTTCATAGCCATTACCTTAGCTATTCTTCCAGGTGATTGGAATATAATTTATGTGTTTTGCATATACCACCTTTAGCTATTTTTTCTGTTAATTAATTTATTCACTTTACATCCCAATAGCAGCCCCCAGAGGAGGGGAAGACCCACTTGGGTACTTGCTCACCCTGGGACATCAAGTCACAGCAGGACTAAGCACATCATCTCTCACTGAGGCTCAACCAGTCAGAATAGCTAGAGGAAGGGGATCCAGTGGTAGGCAACAGAGTCAGAGACAGCCCCCACTCCAATTGTTAGGGGACTCACATGAAGAGCAAGCTACCTTCTTATTAATGACTGCTAGCATAAGGGAGTGTATTGGAGTATAGCAAGAGTGTAAGTTGTGTTAATTACTATCAACTGCAGAATAATGGTTATGGTGTGAAGGACAGAAAAAGAGGACTTAGCATGAGAAAAAATGACAAATGAGTCTACAATATTTACTCTAAAAGTTGGGTCAAACAAATTCATATCCTGTGTATTAAAACTATATGTTAGATTTTTATCATATCTTTCTCTTGTTGTTCTGGTATTTTAAATACGATCCTTATAACATGATTGCACTTGAAATAAAGAGACCACAGATTTGGGAATGATTCAGTTCTGAGTATGACCAGGAACCTCGTGGCTCAAGACCATATCTCTGGGAGGTGAGAGATAGGAAGTATTCCTTGTAGAGAGGTGAAGGAGAAGACACTAATCAGAGTGGGAATTGGACCCTGAGCTCTGCACCATGTCAAGTGAGACAGGGTGAACCGAAGAAAGACACAGGCAAGAAGAAGCAGAGTAGCTTGGAGGATCCTTTGTACCACTATTTAATTACCAGGAGTTCCTCTCCAGATTATTAGTTTCCTATAAACCCAGTCTTCAACTCATAATCTAGTTTGTCACAATTTTGTTGCATTTCAGAAACAGTCCAGTTTCAGTACTTTCACATATAAACAATGGGATGCTTATGACTGTTCCCCCAAAATGCCATCCGAACACAACATTCCATTCATCCACTCTTCTCTCTCACACCTACAAACTGGAGAAGTCATGTAAAGTTGGGACTAGAATTCTTGATACCTGACTCCATTTGGACACTTTACATTCTTCAGCAAAAGCCCTAATTTTCCATGGATGTCCTCCCAAAACTTTTCCGTCCTCCTCCAACTCTCTATGACTGTTCAGAGGCTTGGACCTTACTTTCTTGTTCACTGAGAATCCTAAACCCATAAAATGAGCATTTCTTAATACTTTCTCGTACATATCACTTCCATGCATCTATATCTGTCTTATTACCCATAAAATGGCACCTATGTGTCAGGTCAGTCCTCCTATTCTTGGGTGTCTTCTCAGATACTTTGTTCCATGAACTCCCCAGTTCTCCCTAATCTCTGCAGTCAAACAGCCGCTCTCTCCTGCTGACTGGCAAGCACTCGCCAGCCCATCCAGCCACTCAGTTCTGTGACCTTCTTCAGAGCTACTCTTTTACTTGTGTCTATTCTTCCTTTCTGGACCAAGCTGCTTTAGAGAGAGATTTTCCCAGGGCTGAAGACATGTGTTTGCAATGTATAGATAAGATTATATAAATATCAAACCAGTGCATCATTCAGCACAAAAGTTATTAGATGACGTTTTTACTGTGTGTGGCTCAGTCTTCACAGACAAAATGCTGAAGCTCCAGAAGGGCTTTGGTGGAGGATGAGTGTAAGTCATGAATATTAGTATCTGTAACTTGCCTGGTGTGTTCAGTTGCCTGATGTGATTTGCAAGACACTCAATAGCATCCATTAGTGGTGGTAGATGGCATGGGCTGGTTTAGAAAGCTTAGACTGAGTGCTAAGGAGAGAGCTGGGGGCTAATGGCTACTGAGGTAGGAAAAGTGATGACTTTTCCAGGCAACTGGAGCAAGTGCATTAGGCATATTACTGAAGTAACACATCAGACAAAATATGCTATGCACCTTCATCTGTGGAAGAGGATATAGCACTGTCTGGGGAACAGGAAAAAGCCTAGACTTGAAGAGGTTGGGTAGTATGTGTGACTTTGGTCCCATGCAAGGGCTGTTCCTAGTTAGATACTAGGAATTATTAGAGTAGATGTGGACTCCACTCATATGTCTGGAGACAGAAGTGCCCAGTCCTTGCTTAATGCAAACATTGGCAATTTCTAAAGTGTCTAAGGAATGTGGCAACATGTGATTTCCAACCAGTTACAATAAAAAGTAAAGTCTGAGGAGCTGGAGAGATGGCTCACTGGTTAAGGGCACCAGCTGCTCTTCCAGAGGACCAGAGTTCAACTCCCAGCATCCACATGGCAACTCTCAACTGTTCATTACTCCAATTTTAAAAGATCTATCACCTCCACACAGACATACATGTAGCCAAACATCAATGGACACATAATTGAAATATATAAAATAAAAGAAGAGAAAATGAGAAGCAAGGACACACTTGACCCTGTGCTAGAATCTAGGGAAGTGCTGGCGAGATGGATTAATTGTTAAAGGTGTCTGCTTCCAAGCCTTATAACCTGATTTAGACATGGATCCTCTATTTTCTATGACACACATTATCTTTTCTGTGATGTGTGGGGTCAGAAGGTGTCTTTGTAGCTCTTCCCTGAAACCATATGCTTGTGTGAGTGCCTATACACATAACACAGAACAGACAATATTACTCCCAGGAGCACAAATGCTCTTCCTTGGTCCCATATGAATGGCTAAAGTCCAGGAAAAGTGTGGTCAGATGGCATTCCCTCCTACTGCCTTTTGTCTGTCAGGTCTTGAGGCTGATGGCCTAGGGTTCCCAAAGCCCTGGGCTCCATCCTCTCAGTACTGCATAAAGTAAGAGTGCTGGCCCATGCCTGTAATCTCAGTGCTCAGGAGCTGCAAAGAGGAGTTGCCTCTGTCTCCCCAGTGCTGGGAATAAAGGTGACCATTGCTATACCTGACCTAGCTTCCTTTATTATTATTTTTAATTCCAGAAAGGTTTTGTTGTTTGTTTTTGTTTTAAATCTCTTCATCTGTTACTTTTTTGTCTATTTGCTTTAATTTAAAATTCCCTGTTGTTCTTTCTGGTCTATGTGTACATACCTCCTCCCCATCTCTCTGTTTCTGTCTTTCTGTCTCTCTGTCTGTCTCTGTCTCTGTTTCTGTCTCCCTCTCCCTCTCCCCTCCCCTCCCCTCCTCTTCTCCTCTTCTTCTCTCTCTCTCTCTCTCTCTCTCTCTCTCTCTCTCTCTCTCTCTCTCTCTCTCTCTCTCTCTGATATTTGTGTCCCAGTTTTGATGCTTGCTACTCTGTGACTTCAGCACTCCATTTCACCTGATGAAAGATCTCTTATTAAAAAAATGTGATAATTTAACTTACCTTGTGGGGCCTTTGTGGGGTTAATAGAAAACAATGATGGTGACGCAGTCATTGGTGGACTGTTGCTTAAAGCTACAGTTACAGACACGATTTTCAGATTACCCAGTTCTATCTGATCAGATATTATTGTAAAGTGTCCTGACAGCTGATCTAGAACCTACTAGCATTCCTTTTGGGGAAGCATATTGGGGGCTGTGTTTTAGAGGGGTTCTAGTTTCTGGCCCATGAGCAGAAGGAACAGAAAGTGATGTCCTGGCTGGAACCTGAGAAAGAGGGATCTCCCGAATTACAGCTGGATAGATCTTAGCAGAGAGAAGATTGGGAATTTGTCAGCAGGTTATATAGTCTCTTGAAATATCATTCTCCCAGATCTTCATTCAGATCCAAGTCACAGTAATTGTTGATACTCATGGAAATTCTTTCTCATGTGCCTTTAGGGAACATAGTGGCTCTCAAGAGTGATTTAGAGTTTTCTGGAGAGAGTATCTCCAAGGTTCAAGCTCTAGGCTGACCTATTCTATCCTCTCTGTTGGGATATCCTTGCCTTTGTTGTTTAGACTCTATTAGGAACCACCTGGGAGTTGCAAGGACCCTGGTATTGAGATCTTGGTATTTCTGCATAGGTATACTTATGATTTTTGCTGTTTAGTGTTTCTAAGAAAGAGAATAACAATGCATCTTTTCACTAGGAGTTGACCAGAGAAACATTAGAGTGCAAGCTATGCTTTCTTTAAGGTAGCATGCTGAGAGCAGATCTCCAGATTTTCTAGATTCTGAGATATAGAAAGAATCTACATACATCAGAGCAGTATATGCATGTGTCACCTTTATAGTATCTCCAATGATGGATGTTGCCCTGTGATTTAGTATCTCCTGTGGCAAGGAGCTTACAGCCTTCTACAGAAAGTGGTAGTGAATGCTTGTGAGCCCAGGCTGGCTCATGAGTTGCTGACTTTGATGCATATTGATTGTACCTACCTTGGGCCAACATTTGCTTATTTTATATACCACTGAAATGGAAACAGTAATAAGAATAAATACATCCTCATGAAGTTAAAATGACTGAATAAATTGTATGTAATTCTTAAAAATAGTATATATTTTCAAATTATGTGTATTCTTGACATAGTGAATGCACATAGTTAGCAGGATATATTAATTCATTTTACCACTTGTATTTTTCAGAGGTCAGGACTGAACTGTAGGCTTTGTACTTGCTGGAGAAGTACTCTAACACTGAGCCAAAATCACAACTCCCTAATTATTCTATTATTTTTTTTTATAAAAATCTATATAGGATTTACTATGTAATCACCTTCTATTTTACTGATTGCTATGTGACAGATCTCTACATCCTTTATCAAACTGAGTATATTATCAATATTGAAACATTTTGAACGATATTTTTCTAGATATAGCAGAGCTCATGGTTCTGATCTAGATACAGCTGTTCTGTATCTAGATTGTTGTCTCATGTCTTGTCCATGAACTATCAGACACAGATATCATGGTATCCTAAATATAAATACATATAGGAGTTTTGATATCCTTCTCAGTGTCTCTTTGTTTTATCTCCTGAGTACCCATGAAAAGGAAGGAATTATTTAGTGGCATAGAAGAAAATGATGCTTTAGTCTCCTAATATTTAGCAGTGTTTTCTGTGGGCACTGAACACAGGTTTTATTGGCTCATGCAAAAGAATCTTGACCATCTGTCTTAGTTTGGGTTTTGTTACTATAGAGGCATTATAACCATAGCAACTCTTATGAAGAAAAACATTTAATTGGGGCTGACTTACAGTCTCAGAGGTTTAGTCCATTATCATCATGGTAGGAAACATGGCAGAATATAGGCAGGCATGCTGCTGGATAAAGAGCTGAGAGTTTTACATCTTGATCTGAAGGCAGTAGAAGGAGACTATGTACTATTGAGTGTAGCTTGAACATACTAGATCTCAAAGCCCACCTCCATAGTGACACATTTCCTCCAACAAGGCATACCTACTCTAACAAGGCCATACCTCCTAATAGCACCACTCTCTGTGAGCCAAGAATTTAAACACATGAGACTATGGGGTCCATTCCTATTCACACCACCACATTACCTTCTCCTCTCAAAATAGAAAAACAATAGTCTTGGGAATTTTTTTTAGGTGAGCAAGACTAAATGTAATTGTCTCTAGGAAAATCTGTCTTGGCTGTTTTCCATTTCACTGAACGTTTTTTCAGAAACAGGAATGATTATGCAACATATCTTCAGAAAAAGAGAGTGGCAATGATATGTTAAGTACCTAGAAGTAAAACAGAAACATAATTGAAGAAAGAGAGGTAAAAATATTTTTGAATCACTGTTTTATTTTGGAAAAAAATGCTACGAAAGACAATGTGGGAGTCAAGATGAAGCTGAAACTCATTTTCAGCCACCAGCTGTGAGAAACTCATTGAAGTGGATGATGAAGGAAAGCTTCATAAATTCTATGGGAAGGACATGGCCACAGAAGTAGCTGCTGATGTGCTGAGTGGTGAGTAGAAGTGTTAAGTGGCTTGAATCAGTGGTGGGAATAACAAACAAGGTTTTTCCATGAATAAGGGCATTTTGACCCATGCTGTTGGGTAAAGGGTATTCTTGTTGTAGACCAAGGAGAATTGGAGGGAGAAGGCACAAATCTGTTTACAGTTGCAATCTGTATGCCAATCTGAGTGTTATCGCCTTGCTTATTGTTTAGAGAAGAAAAGAGAAGGATATTCTGGACTGACAGATACTAATGTGCCTTTTCAGTTGGGACCTAAAGGAGCTAGCAGAATCAGAAAGCTCTTTAATATCTCTAAAGAAGATGATGCTTATCAGTATGTTTTCAGAAAGCTCTTTAACAAAGAAGGTAAGAAGCCCATTGTCTTGTTACTTCATGTGTCCTGTAACACATATGCCAACATATTACTCTGAAGACAAAAACATACTAAGAAAAACAAGAGGAAGCTACAGACTATGTTTAACTTTTGGCCAAGAGAATGAAGGGAGACAGAAAGAAAATCCCAGGGACATGTTGCACTCCCTGAGTGTGTCTACTTCTAACTCTGAGTCATCAAAAATAAGTTTCCAAGAGCAACAAAGAAATGATCCGACCTTGAAAAGAAAGAATGACAACGTGATGAAGAAATTTAGATGAAAGTGAAATCGATCCGGAATCAGAAGACTGTATTTAATAAGGCTATTCATTGAAATGGCTTAAATAAGTATTGTGGTTAGAAATTACATTCCACAAAATAAATGACACAACAAGCTAGACTTCAGAAGTATTTCTGAAAGGAATACTAAGAAGCAGAGACTCACACCAACATGAAATGCTGAGAGGGAACGGGCAGCTTTAAAAGAACAGTAGTTCCATAGAAAGGAACCCAATAGCAAGCTAAGAGCAGAATAACATTATAGACGCTGAAAACTTGTGCTAATTTAAAGCTTCAGTGTTCTTTGCATGTTACTGGACTTAGTATAAAGGTCTGTGCTTTGAGGAACTCTCGTGGGCCAGGCTTGGCCATCTGCTCTTTGTTCTTCAGTGGCCATCCAACTTGGTTCTCTTTAAAATGTTGTTTTTTAATTTTCATATAGTAACCACACAGTAATGAGTTTTAGTTTATTTTTTATTGTTCATTATTATTTTGTGATACTAGGTCTCACTCTGGCCCTGTTTCAGAAATGACATCTCCACACATGCATGTATATAGCATGCATTATTATGCTCACCCTCCATTACCTTTTTGCTCCCTGTCCTATGCCTGTTCATCTCCCTCCTCTTCCTGACTAGTCCCATTTCTACTTACTCGTCTCTTCTTGGAGACTCAATGAGTTTCATTAAAGTTGCTATAGAACATGATCTGGGCTCACTTCCAGGAGCATGGACATCTTATCAGTGGCTATACATTAAAAAGTGTTTCATTCCATTCCTTAGTGAAGTTAGCTGATGATAGGTCTTCATGGAGGGGCAGGGCTTCAAGAGCCCCTCTCCCTTCTATAGCAAGGTGATGGTCTCAATGTTGTGTAGACACTTCTAGCTACAGAGAGTTCAACAGTGGCCATGAACACAGCATTCTTCTGTGCTCTGATTTTTCTTATAGTACTTATATTCTTTACATCTCTCTTCTTCATAATGGACATCCCATTATGACTGAGCATTACAAAGCATATCTATATATTTATCTCTCTCTCTCTCTCTCTCTCTCTCTCTCTCTCTCTCTCTATATATATATATATATATATATATATCATCTATATCTATCTATCTATCTATCTATCTATCTATCTATCTATCTATCTATCTATCTATCTATCTATATCTCCTTAGCACTTTGATCAGTAATGAATGTTTGCAGTTTTGCTGCCCACAGCAGGGGATGGGGGGAAGCTTCTGTGGCCAAGATGATAGCAACACTAATAATGTGTGAGCACAAACACAATCATTTGAAAGCAAATAGACATAGATGTGCCCATTTAGCAAAATATCAGTATCCCTGCTATGACCCACAATCTCTCCAGCTGATGGAGATGAGCCATCTCCAGATGGCTTTGACCCATCTACAGTACCAGGTGTGAATACTCTCCAGTGGAATGGGCTTCATAAGCAGTCAGAAAGTTGCTGCTTACTCTCACAACAGATTTTCCACTACTGCACCAGTGAATGCATCTTGCCTTGCTAGTCATTAATGTCACATGCTCCTCCTCTATTACTGTCTTTCCTGTTGTCCTACTCTTATTCATTTCCCTCTTCTTCCTCACTAGGGTTCACACTGGAGTGAGGCTGTTGATGACAGTCCTCCAGTAGAGATCGGCTTTTGTTCTGTGTGAGGGATAGTTAGCAGGAAAGAAGTTTCCACCTCATCCTCAGCTTTGCTTCTCTGCATCCTCTGACCAGAGGTGTCCACTGTCTTTAGAGACAAGGCCTCTCACTGATCTGGACCTTATCAAGTAGGCTAAGCTTGCTGGCTGGTAAACTCCAGAATGTGTGACTATACTTGGCTTTTTAAAAATGTAGGTTTTATGGAATGAACTCAGATCATCATGCTTGCCTGGCCAGTACTTTATTGACTGAGCTATGTCTCCACCCAGGAAAAACACATCCCATTTCTCATGTTCCATGAAGAAGATTATAGTTATTGCTTTATTCTCAACGTTACCAATAGCTATGTGAAGATCAAAGATAATCTTACAGGAACAAAACTGCTCCTCTTGGGTAATAACAGCAGATGAACCCTTTATTTCATCACCATGGAAAACCAGAGCTGAGCAAGTGAAGAGTAAGACCACTCCTTGACCAGGATTGCTAAATTACACAACCTCTCCTTTTTCTACCTCAGTTCTTCATCTTTTAAAAATAAAGCTCACATCAGTACCCCTGAGATAAACTTGGGACCACCAGATCAGATTATTTGTTCTTCATCCTACACACAGATAAACATTTCCATAATTCACATCTTTCTTGTTTGATTGTTTTGAGACAGGGTTTCTTTATGTCAGCCTGGCTGTGCTGGAACTGTTAAAGCTGATACCATCAGCCGCATCTCTTCCTCCTCTCTTCCTGAAGCCAAATTCTCTACTTTAGATTACTTTATGACCCTGTCACTTCTCAACCTTATCCCTCAGCCTTCACCTCCCTAGTCAGCAACTTTTCCAACATAACTATTCCCTGTCCTTACAGTGCTTTCAGCTTAAACCTAATCATACAAAACCCAAATCAAAACAACAACAAAAACCACCAAAAACCCCTAAGTAAACCTATGATATTTTGTATATTCCATAATAGCAAAAGTTCGCTACATTCATGGTTTACAGAAATAAGCTTTATTTTGCTTCTCTGTATATTTTCAAGATTAGGACTAAATCAGATATGCTTAGTAAATACTCTGCCCTCAAATTCCTCAGAGATCTGCTGCATATGTCACCTAAAATGTTCAGCCTTCTACTCCTCACTTGGTCCTTGTGGCTGGGGCAGACACCTAGCTGGTCTGCTCCTGTGAAGACACCATATCCTGAGACATCCTGGAGGAGCCACTGCACCCAGAGCAGAAATGCTCAACATCCTTAGTCATCAGGGAAATGCAAATCAAAACAACCCTGAGATACCACCTCATACCAGTCAGAATGGCTAAGATCAAAAACTCAGGTGATAGTAGATGCTGGCAAGGATGTGGAGAAAGAGGAACACTCCTCCATTGTTGGTGGGATTGCAAGCTGGTACAACTACTTTGGAAATCAGTTTGGCAGTTTTTCAGAAAATTGGACATAGCATTACCTGAGGATCCAGCTATACCACTCCTGGGCATATACCCAGAAGATGCTCCAACATATAACAAGGACATATGCTCCACTATGTTCATAGCAGCTTTATTTATAATAGCCAGAAGCTGGAAAGAACCAAGATGTCCTTCAACAGAGGAATAGATACAAAAATGTGGTACATTTACACAATGGAGTATTACTCAGCTATTAAAAATAATGAATTTGAGAAATTCTTAGGTAAATGGATGGAACCAGAAAATATCATCCTGAATGAGGTAACCCAATCACAAAAGAACACACATGGTATTTACTCACTGATAAGTGTATATTAGCTCCAAAGCTTGAAATAGCCAAGATTCAACTCACAGACCACATGAAGCTCATGAAGAAGGAAGACCAAGTATGGGTGCCTTGGTCCTACTTAGAAGGAGTAACAAAATACTCAAGGGAGCAAATATGTAGACAAAGTGTGGGACAGAAACTGAAGGAGGGGCTGTCTGAAGACCATTCCACCTGGGTATCCATCCTATGTGCAATCACCAAAGGTAGAACTGATGTGGATGTCAGGAAGTACATGCTGACAAGAGCCTGATATAGCTGTCTCCTTAGATGTCTGTCAGAGTCTGAGATATTCAGATGCAGATATTCACAGCTAACCATTGATCTGATCAAATGGTTCCCAATGGAGGAGTTAGAGAGAAGACTGAAGGAGCTGAAAAGGTTTGCAGCCCCATGAGGAGAGCAACAATACCAACCAACCAGAGCTCCCCAGGGTCTAAGCCACCAGCCTGGGAGCACTTAGGGAGTTCAGATAGGCAGAGGAAGCACCTGCTGACCTTCCTCCTCAGCCAACCTCCCAGCATAAATCTCCTTTCTCACACTGTCTCAAAACAAAAAACAAAAATCATTCTTCAAACTGGATGTCCCTCCCTTTTACTTCCCACAGATCTCTCTATTCTTCCCTCCTGACTCCCCCTTACTCTCTATGGTTTCAGTCTTAATAATCCTATGTTCACTTCTTGTCAACTGGTTATGTGCTCTGTCTCTTAATCTACAGTTGACTTTATTTAATCCTGTTTACAATATTCAAGCAGAAAGTAAAGGAGGTTAGATGCAGGAATCTGTCTCTGTCTGTCTCTGTCTCTCTTTCTCTCTCTCCTTCTCCCCTACATCCCTTTTTCTCTCCCATCTAGTGTTAAGGGGATAAGAGGGGAAAGGGGATGAAAAGATAAACAAAAGGGAGGAGAAGGGGTGTAAGGACAGAAAGTATAGATTATTGCATCACCTTGATGAGGAAAAGAAAAGTAGGTTATTTTATATCTCCTTAGACTATAAAGCAACAAGCCTCAAATACTTTATATTGATTTTTGAATGATGATAGAAATGAAAAATTAAATTTTTATAACTGCTGTATGTATTATTCAACTCTTGTTTAAGGCATATGTGTATTTGCAACTTATTTAAAACATAATGTATAGCCTAGTCTTATGAAAGCTACTTTTGTAAACTGTTAGTGATAATTATGAAATGCAAGTCAGTAGTCAGTCACATATAAATAAATTGTAATCATGCTAGATAATAGTTTAGTTAACTGCAGAAATAAGCTAATTTAGCCTCCTGTGTATGTTTGCAAAGTTAACTAGAAACAAGCAAAGTTTGTCTATTTGTATATACGTTAGATAGGTGGTTCTCAAATACTTCAGAGATTTACAGAACATAGTATTTACGATGTTTTAATAACAAAAGGCTTTTCTGACAGAGAGACATGTCAGCTCTTGACAGCACCCCATTCTACTCTGAAGAAGAAGATGGTTGTTGAAATAATTAATTAATAAATCCCACCAGTGGGTTTACTACCAGCCTCATTGGTTTACATTCCTGAATGAAGGACACACATTCAGTCTTTATATATTGATGCCTTAAACAGCATAATAGCTGGGCCACTGCCTAACCTCTATTCCGTTAATCTTGAGTTACTACTTACTAATTGTATGTCCTATCTTTGCTACTTTAGACCCAGAGGTCTGACCAACTGGGCCATGCCTACTCAGGTAAAATTTGTCTTTCTCAGGTCTCTGGTGGGGTTAAAGAATAGATAGTCATAGTTACAATTTTCTTATAGTTACAAATAAATCTCTGTGTTGAGAACTTGTTTTGGAATGTCTTGTGCCAATACCAGTCCATTAAAAAAAGATAATGTCTCACAGTGGTTCTTCTGGGAAATAAATAAATAAATCTTCTGGTAATCAGAGCTGGAACACTAGATTATTATTGGGGTCCTAATGTTGAGTAACACGGCTCAATCTGCAGCTTTGCCACAAGACGTGTGTAGGGCTTCTCTTGTAACTATAGGATTGATTTTGCCAATAGCAAAACTCACTGCATTACTTTACACACAGCAGGTACCTCATATTCCTTAAACAAACAAGCAGGTGGTTAAA
Source organism: Arvicanthis niloticus (assembly GCF_011762505.2). NCBI lineage: Eukaryota > Metazoa > Chordata > Mammalia > Rodentia > Muridae > Arvicanthis > Arvicanthis niloticus. Next base: position 47,522,533 of record NC_047663.1, read on the forward strand.
ACATGCATGGGATTCTAAAAAAAGACTGGACCTGAAATACTTTCTGAACACATTGAAAAGTGGGCTAGACTCTTATGGATTAACATGATTTGAGGGACGTTGAGTTCCAGGTACAGGGTTGTTTCAGGGACTGCTTTGTGTTCATGAGACTATTTGGTCTGTAGCTAATAATCTGTATGTCAAGATCCTCCACAGACTGCCTCCAGACAGAGTCTGTATTGGGAAGGATCACTTTACAGATGGATGTAAGAAAAGCAACAAGATGACTCCTAAAACATTGCTGAACATCCAGCTTACATGATGCCAGGGGATTCTTGAATGAGTTTTTGATTCACCTGAGATGCCTTTAGCATTTCACAGAGTCACCGGAGTCCAGCTAGGAGCTCTCCTGTGAAGCTGTTCTAAACAGTGACAGCTCCCCCTTAGAACTCCCAATAGTAAAAGTCCTTTCTTACTCTCAGTAATGAACAGTTCAGTGAGAGAAGCTTCTAGGGTAGTCTGATGCAGAAGTGGTAGACTGTGCAGTGAACTATGCTTAGCCAATCCACTCATACTCTTAAACAACATAGAGAATATACTTCATAAGGAGGAAGAAATCAGGAAGAAGGAGACCAGAAAAAGGAGCCAGGGCCTGAACTTGGGGAAACTTACAAGTTAGTAAGGAAAACAATGTCCATCTAGATTAATCAGATGTTATTACCGTTAAACTGCACAACCCATGTCAATGACGTCTTGCCTCCCCAAACCCCACCCTCAGCCTCCTTACCCTATGATTTAATTGTGCTACCCCTTACAGCATGTATAGTGTTTTCTTTTGATTTCACCTCATCCAAAATTTTCACTACAAATGGCACAGTCACTCCAGTGACACCACTCCTTTTTTTTTTTTTTTTTAAAAAAAGGAGGAATTGTGGGGCAGTGGGCTGTTAGAGGCAGCTGGGTACTTGGCCGAGCACAAGCCTCGAACCCTGGATACCCTAAAGGGACAGTAGGAGTTTGGCCTTTCTCTTGTGTTCTGGTTCCTTTCACTTAGCATCGGCCATACACAGCCCCTCCCAAAGAAAGGTTTGTGGTCTTCAGTCACATAGCACAGGTAGAGGGTGTGACTACAGGCCTCAGAGCCTCAAGAGATCTCCATATTAATGAGATACCTAGAGGCCAGAGGGCATAGCCAATTAAGCATTCCCTCCCAGACCCTCCTACTTACAAAAGATATTTAACCTCAGTGCCCTCCCCTCCCCCCAGGACATGGGGTACAGCTTTATCCACTTTCTGCCATGACAATAAACATTTTAAGATCATGAACTTCCTCTTGTCTTTGCCCCCCCCCCCCAGAATCATAGAGGGGACCTTCAACCAATGAGCTACTGCCTAATCTCCTGCCAGAGGACTTCTCTACGTTCCAGCTATGAAGGCCTGCCAAGTCAAGTAAGCTAGCTGAGCCAGCCATGACCCAGCTAAGCAAGTTGTCTTGACCAAGAGTCTCATCTACCCCGTGGTGCACCACCAGAGCTTTTCCTCGTACCCCTTTTTGCTGTGGGCAGGTCCAACCAGTATGCCACCCTCCCTGTCTCAGTCCTTCTGCGGTCTCCCAGCAGCACCTGAGTGCCCAAGGGCTGAGACCAGTCAGTCTCTGGCTAGCTGCCTTGGCCTGGAGACCCCAATCCAAAACCCCTGTCCCCATGGGACCTCAGACTAGGATCTCCCCATGCCTGGAATGGAACTCAGTGGCTTTCCCTAGCCTGGAGCTGTGTGGAGTCAATCAGTCAAATTCCTGCGCTTCTACCCCCCTGAACCGCCTAGGGCGGCAGACACTCGGGACCCACAACTCGGCCCAACAAGACCCATGCCCATGTGTGAGCTATCGACCCACAACTATCATGGCTCTTATTTTAAGTTGATTAACCTTCTAGGACTATTGTTACACTATATATGATGCCATGTTGGAGGTGATGATGACAAAACTCCTTTCATGGTGTTATAAGAGCTGAGGAAGGACCTGTGAGCATACTTTACTGGAACAGACATTAAACCAGTGAGGGTTCACAAAAGAGGATGAGGAGTTGCACAGACTCTGCTGTTCAACCAGAGAGCAAGAGAGGGGCTGCTTAAATGAGATATATGTGAAGAAAAAGCAAGAGAGTATCTCCTTTGTCACAGCAGTGTCATTCTCTGGGTACTCAGAAGTTAGTCCTTCTGTATAAAGCAGAAGGATTAGGAGAGAGCTCTAAAACAGCCTTAACAGCCCTTAACACAGTCACCACTCTTTGCAGTTGAGGTTTACTCATGCCCCAGCCTAATGCAGAAGGAGGTGGGGCAGATGATGCAAGTCCCACTGAACAATAGGGTCACTGGGGCCCAAAGGATGTGACTATGTCTTTATTGGTCTTCCTGGACACAAGAGGTACAGTTGGGGACTGCAATGGGGCTTCTCAAGGAGATGTTTTCTTCCTCGGATGTCAACCCTTTGAGCAGATAGGAGTCCATTTTCAGAATTAACTTGAACCCGAGAGTAAGAGGAGACCCTAGGAGGGAGCAGGTGTAGAGGGAAGGCTTCTTCAGTCTCAGCTCCCCGATGAGTCCACAGGAATGTAGTAGATTCCCTCAGGGATCTTGTCAGAGCAGAGCACTGGGAGTGTGGCTTCTTCAAGTGTTTCTTCAAGTGGTGGGTTGCTCTGGACGTGGTGGGGTGTGTTGTTGGGAAGGCAGTTACTGGTGATTTGGGGAGGGATAAAGTTAATACACTGGAGATAGAATTGGGTTTCTCATTGTATATGGTTTAGCAATAACTAGTTCTGAAAACCCCAGAGACATTATTGTAGAAGACAAGGCAACATGCTGATGGAAGTCATGGGAAATGAGTGTTGGAAGGATGTGTCAGCAAGTCAAGGGATGCCAGGAGCCAATAGAACCACAGATATGGAACTGTTTCTCCCCTAGAGCTTCCAGGAAGAACTGTAACTGCTAATGTCTTTATGTTAGTTTTATTGGACTTATTTCAGATTTTTGGTTTTTAGAAAGATGAAATAATAGACTTACATGGTAGCATTCGGCATATGAGAAATGTGTTTCAGTAGCAGTATCGAGTTGACTTGCTCTCTAGGCATCTTGTTGGAGCTTGAGAATTTCCTGTATTTTTTGGAGGGATTGTAAGAACTTTAAGTTATGGCAGAGGACTGAGCATGTATGTGGTAACAGAGAGATTTTCCTGATAGGAGAAAACTTTACTTCAGAACTGTATTTTCTTGCAAAAATGCTTGAAGTTGGTGCTAATGAATCACTCAGATTGGTGTGGAAGCTCTGGAAGGATGATGGTTGACACATTGGATGAACACTCAGGAAGGAGCCAAAGGAACAGGAAGCAGAGACCTTACATGGGACCAGTGGGATCATTACTTAAGTTTTCTGAGAAGCTCCAGAGGACATCCCTGTAGTGAGGAAATGGACTGAAGGCTGAAGGGAACAAAGTCTTCGGAAGCTCAGCATTAGTGGCCTTGTGGATTTTATTTGTCTTCCTTTGATGGCTTGACCAAAAACAAAGATCAATTTCATGTAAATGTGAAACTCAATTTGGGCAGTGAGGGTTCAAACAGTTAGAGACAGATGGGGAACTGGGGATTATATGTGTGGTACACTGCGAAATTTATACAATGCATATGGATATTAAAGCATGTTAGGCCACAAATATGTACAGTTCTTACCTACCAGGTAAGTTTCATTTAATTAATAATGAAGGGAATAAAACTCTAAAAGTTAAACAAACTAATCAAAAGAGTAACTACTGCACTTCCCAAAACATGATGTCAGGTCTAAAGGGAACCCCATTTCCCCCAAAAGCATTGGATAACCCCAAAGTGATGGTTTGGTTCAGCTCAAAGTTGGGCAATAAAGGACTGTTCCTCAGGAGCCTATGAAATGGGTTCTGCCTGCCAGACAGGGCCATTTCCATTACCAATCAAAGCCCATGCTAGTCTCTAGATACACCCAGTCCCTATTCACAGGTACCTGTTGTGCATTTCAAAGTCCACACAGGATGCTGGCCCTTCTCACCTCCTTAGCTGTAAACTCCCAGGCTGCTCCAGCTCACATGATTCCCTCCCCTTTGGTATTTGTTCTTCTGATAGACACACATGAGAGTAGAATAATGTTGTATTTAATTGTTAAAGGCAAAAGATATATTATCATATCTAGTGACATCAGAGATGTGTGGAAACAAGCATTCTCTTACACTGCCAACCAAGATGGAAAATGCTGCATATTTTTTTGGTGGGGGACAAAAAGAAAGACAGAATATGTATCAAAGATTATATTTGCCTTTGTTTTAAAATTATTTTATAATTATTAATTATTTTATGTATTTATATTTCAGATGTTGCTCTCCTTCCAGGAATTCTACATCCCATTCTCCCCTTTGCCTCTGAGAGGGTACTCCACTGGCTTCCCTCTTTTCTGGGGCATCAAGTCTCTACAGGATTAGGCCCATCCTCTCCAACTGAGGCCAGAGAAGGCAGTCATCTGCTACACATGTGCCAGGGCAACGACACTTATACATTACTTGTAGGAATTTAACCACTGGAGGTAGTTACATATGCACAGAAACACAGATAAATATTTTCTTAGAATTATTAACAGGTACAAAAGAAAAACTATAAGTGAGTTGGTGAAGTAGATCACTTTAATCTATAAAGTGGATTATTTTGTAAATTTAAAAATGGATAAGATGGGCTTGTATGTTGGTTTCAAGAACTGTATAATGTAAATCTATGTGGTGTTTTGAATGTGTGTGTGAGTGGGTGGGTGTGGCACATTGTTCTGGCTCTAGTGTAGAAGGGCAGTGGTGACATTCTGCACCATTTGAGCTTTTGCAACAGAACGTATTTCATGGCTAATGACAAATTTAAATTATGAAGAGATTTCTAGTTTGGAATAGAACAGGACATAGATGTCACATGAAAAGGAGGCTTCCAAATTGTTCAAGAAACCCCACAGTCTTTTGGGGCAAACAGAAGTGGAGTCAATGCCAGAAGTGCCTTTTTGTGATACTGATGTCCATTGCTTTGTTTCACCTCACTGATGGTGCCATGGTGAGTCACTAGGCAAGTTATCTCTTGAAGCATGGCATGAATGGCAAGATGGTGAAAAGCCTGTGGCTCAGTGGTCTTGGAGTCAAATGGGGGTATGTTTTGCTGCAGTGTTAAATGCTGAGAAGTGATGATGGAAGAAGCAGCCATTCTTTGGACTAATAGAATAAGAATCTTTCTAGATACAGAGACTAACAGAACCAAAAACATTAGTGGCGTGAGAGAGCCTTATTCATTTTTGCCAAATACAGGGCAAGAGAGGGTAAAAAAAATTATGTGAGGTCAAGAACATTGTGAACAGCAGAGGATACAATCTGAGAGCTTTTTCTAGATCCTTGTAGGAAGCTCATTGTGTGTATCCTGAAGTATGTCTGATGAATGAAGCATAATCAAGAAAGACACTTGATTCTTCTGTCGTTGGACAGCAGTAGTAGGCAGGAATCAGAAGGCAGGAATGTGACCTAGTTGATAAGCTTTGTTGGACACACACTCATTACATCCCCTAACCCTGCTGTATTTCCTCATCTGGCAGACAAGTTCCCTGACTTTATAGGTGCCTCTCTGGCTAGAGAAATGGCAAATGAGCCCTCAGGCACTCCGGCACAATCAGCAAAGCTTGAAATACTGTTTTCTTAGGAGAGAGAATGGACTACAATAATGGGCTCAGGGCTGTCAAAACCAGTTATTGCTGGACCACACAGAATAGGAAACCCAACGCACCCATCTCTGACATATAAATTTAAACCCTCTGAAAGCCTTTAACAGCTTCTTGGCATCTTACCTATTTTTTTGCATTCTTTCTCACCTGCTATTCTATGCCTGTAGCCCATGTCAGTCTCTCTAATGCATCTGTTATTTCTTCTCAACCCCTTGATCCTTGATTCCAATCTCTCCTTATGCCCACATGGTCTATCTGCATTTCCCACAAATTCTTTACCTACTACCTTCTTTTATGTCCTCTTTCAATCTCTATCTTAGCCCATCCCTCCAGTCTACCCACTCACATCCTATATCATGGAGAAATTAATTCATAGATTTAGATCAGGTGAGAGTGTTAGATAAATGGAATGGATACATATCAATGAAACAGTAGCACTGTCAAGAATTGATGATTGGTTCTTAAAAAAACGTGGGAGGAGGAAGATGCACCTGAATGATGACCTGATAGATGGCTGGGAAACAGAAAACAGGATTGAGAACATTCTAGACTAGATCCACACTCTTTGAATGACAAGATAAGCTATGACAGTGTGATCTGCACTGACACTTAGATTTACAGCTTTGAGGTTTAGAGGTAAAGAGTGAGAATTTACAGAGAAATTTAATATTTTACGGTTTTTAAATGTTTATATTATAAATTTTTATCTTTAAGAAATTTAGAAATGTGAGGATGATACTTGAGGGAAGCTCTTTTTCTGTCATAACGTTTCTCTCATGTGAGTGGAGTTTTGTACTGTCAGGTCTGTAAGCTGCATGCAGATTCCAGGGATTAGGGAATATAAAACCACAGAACAAGATTTCTCTTATTTCCTCTGAATCATATAGAGTTGTATAAGAGGAAGGAGCCATTTTTCCTAAAGGGTTAGGTTGCATACACAGACCAACTGTATCCAAATTTGAGGAAGAAATAAGACTCCCTGGGGGAAGGTTTTCTGAGACACTCTGGGAACTCCAGCTAAAGGGAAAATACACTAAGTAAAGTTAGTACACATCAAAGGGCAGACCTAGGAGGACCTATGTATACAACATCATCTATACATGGGTATGACCTCTTTGGGCAATAATAATTATCATTCATTAAATTAAGCTATGAGATGAGAGTTCTGAAAATTTGTTCTTGCATTTGAAAATACAAAAACTCCTATTCTCAGCTGTAGTTTTAAATGAAATATGTGGAAAGAGACTTGAGACCCCCCTCAAGCTGCTGGCCGTCTCCCTGTGAGCACCCTCCAGAGGGCAGTCTGCACATCAGGGTTCCTGAGACTGTAGATGAGTGGGTTCAGCATAGGGTTGATGACAGTGTTGAAAATCCCAATAGCTTTATCCTTATCTGAAAGTTTGGTGGAACCAAGTCTCATGTAGTTAAACATGCCTGTGCCATAGAACATGGCAACCACAGTGAGGTGAGAGCTGCATGTGGAGAAGGCTTTCTTCCTGCCTTCAGCAGAGCGGATTCGCAGAACAGCAGCTGCCACATGCATATAAGAGGTAAAAATGAGTGCCATGGGGATTCCTGCCATTATGAAACCCACTCCAAAGAGCAGCAGCTCATTGAGCTGCGTACTGGAGCAGGACAGTTGGAAGAGCTGGGGAAGGTCACAGTAGAAGTGATTGATCACATTGGGGCCACAGAAGTGAAGTGTGGATATGGCCACAGTGTGGGTCAGTGCATTGCTGAAGGCACAAGCCCAGGATGTGGCCACTAAGATCCTCTGGACTGAATGGTTCATTCGGGTGCTGTAAGTGAGGGGCTGGCAGATGGCTAGGAAGCGGTCATAAGCCATGGCTGTCAACAGGAAGCAGTCAACCCCAGCCAGCAGATGGAAGAAGAAGAGCTGTGTGAGGCAGGCTCTATACGGAACTGTAAGCTTGTGGGCCAAGAGCCTAACCAACATGGAGGGAATAGTAACACTGATGCACCCCACATCCATCACTGAAAGATTCCCCAGGAAGAAGTACATGGGAGTGTGGAGTTTGGGTTCCACCAGGACAGCTGCCAGGATGCTCAGGTTGCCCCCAACCGTTGTCATATAAGCCAAGAGGAAGAGTATGAAGACAACTGGCCACAGCTCTGGTGTCTCCACCAAACCCAGCAGAATGAATTCAGTAACAGTGGTTCCATTGGCTCTAGGCTTCGGCTGCATGAGTTCCTTTAAAGAAGCATGCAAGGAGGAAATCAATCAGACCTCTCAGTGAAGAGGAGAAATTTAAATCATCACTATTTGAACACTTAAAATTGGAACTTATATCACCCCTGCCTTCCCTATCTTCCATCCAAATGATACAATTATATAATAATCTCAAAAATAAAAGAAATAATTTAAAAAGTGTGCAGTGTTGTTGTTGTGGTGTAGCAGTTTTAGGATTGGGAGTGCTTGAAAGTTATTATCTTTGTAACACATAAGGGGTCAATTGTCTAATACACACAACTCCCTGATAAAATACATTCTTATTTTTAAAGAAAAATATACCGATTTTAGCTGCCACGGCATAGTAATATTTACTAGAGTATATCTGTTTCTCCTGGGAGGATGAGAACTGAGAGGGATGGCAGCATTATTAAGACATATATTAGTGGACTCACTGTATCTATGCACCACTTTTCAAATAAATGAATGGCTGAACTTACTGACAAATACAAATTCTAAATAAAAATAAAAGTAAAAATAAACAAGAGAACCAAAACTTGCAAATCTCAAATCATGCATTGGTGGTTAGCAAAAATAACAAAAGATAATTTTTATGGGCCCACTGTGAATTGGGAAAGACTTTGAAGGACTTGAAGCTAGTGTGGTCCAATTGAGTGAAAAGCCCAGGTTTCCATGTAGTTGGAATGAATCTAGGTAGAACATAAAGCTGTAGAAACACATATGATTACAAATACTTTTCAATACAAACTCTAAAATAATTGTACAATCATAACAATTATTCCTTATAAAAGTCATACCATGACACAGAATGATAGTTATTACCTTGATCTCATCCAAGAAGAGAATAAGCATGTGTAAAGTAACTACCAGCACCATCCAAGATGTCTGTGTTTTATAGGATCTTGAGAAGACCATCAATGGTGAGGAGCATTGCTGATGCTGAATCTGATCTCTCCCTCACTTGAAGAAGACTTACCATCTGCTGCAGGTGTCTATTTTACTTTTGAGACACTGATCAACATATCTGTAAGACTAAGAATGTCAGAGAAACAGCTGAAGTCCTGCCTGGTGACTTAGGGCAGAGGAAAAGTCATGAATACTCACCTGGTGTTGGCACAGGAATCAGTGTGGTATCATAGAAGTGATGTGAGGGAACAAGGAACACACAAACTCATTCAGCTTTAGGGATGGCAACAAGGCGCTATATGTATATATAGAGGGAAGGAAGACAAAGAGAGGCTGAGGCATCTCTGTCCTGAGGATTTTCCATTATAGTGGTCCCTTTTGGGACCTCAAAAGTAGCCCCAAGGAGTGAGAAGAGATTTTGGAACAGAGAGGGTCATGTTAAAGACACAAGCCCTAATAAACACTACTGTCGTGAAGCTAGTAGAGCTTCACATCACAGTAGGGGTCCAGAATTTTTCCTATGTCTTTGTTCACACCTTCATATTGTCTACAGGCATGTAGAGGAGAAAGGATACAAGCTTAGTTTAACAGACAGGGCCATAAAGTGATGCCTGATGTCCCAAAGTTATATAGGGAACTGTAGTTGGAGCCAGGTCTGAACAGTGTCTTGAGGCTGAGAATATAGTTCCTCTACATGCCTGCTATAAACAGGATTTGAGGACTGAGCCAGGCTGACTTCTAAGCTTATGGCTGAGGAGAGAAGCTACTTTGGGACAGGGAATGAAAGAGAAACCCAAGAAAAAGGCATGCCAGAAGAGGCCTGTTGTAATCATAGCATATCCTCAGGGATAAAATATGTTCCCACCTAGAACCTTGTTAGGGAGTACCAGAGGGACTGTGTCTTGAGATTTCTGTAATGATCCTGGGAGAGGCCTAAACATAAACAGAAAGTTTATGGGGGGCAAAGTTGCTTCCTATTGTGGGTTTTGGGCCATGCCCCTTGAGGTTGGTAGCCTTAGCAATAGAGATGATGAAAGAAAGAATTGGAACAGCTGTGCAATACAACCTTCATACTCTTCAGCTTGTCAGTAAACTGATTATCTATTCAAACCCCAGAGGTAATGTGCTGTCTGTGAGATGGAGAGACTTGCTTTCCTTTCTTAGCAACTGCTTATCCCCTTTGGGCCTCAGCTTTTTTTCTTTTACTCTGTGAATGTACACGATATCCTTTTTTAGATATTCTATGAGAATTACATTCAACAACACCCGGAGTTCCTTGATGACTCATACTATTAGTAACAGTGACAATGAATAGCCTTTATCACATTTCTAGTATTCATTTACCAAGAACTTTACATTGGGTTGGTTGAATTCCAATCAGTCCTTCCAATGATTCTCTTGTGCCTATATTTCTCATGTTTTTCTCTTGTACCTATATTTCTTATGTTTTACAGATTAATGAATTAGTTTCAAAGTGATTCGGTAATTTTCTTATAGCCACACATAAATCAGAGTACTAGAGTTTAAATATGCATTTGTAACATTCTAAAGAACATCTAAATCTCAGCGTCTGTTCTATAGGCTCTCATTCTATTTTCTTCTATGAGACCCACCTACCACACAGTTGACATTTTTTTAAAAAAAGAATTGTTTATTTTATGTATATAAGTACACAATCATGGTCTTCAAACACACCAGAAGAAGTCATTGGATCCCATTACAGATCGTTGTGAGTCACCATGTGGTTGTTGGGAATTGAACTCAGGACCTCTGGAAGAGCAGTCAGTGGTCTTAACTATTGAGCTGTCTCTCGAGTCCCCACAGTTGACATTTAATTCTACTTTTGTGTGTAGTCCTTTATTTACACTATTCTCACTTCAGTTTGCCCTTCCTTAAACTTTGTGTCCTCCCGTATTTTCTGAAATTCATGACCTCTTCTTTAATTATCATTATACATATATTTAAATACAACTTACAGAGCCTTTCTAGTGTTGCTTATGTATATGTGTGTTTACAGCTGACTACCTGGGATTAGATAACCAATTAGTTTTCATCCCTTGAAGACACTGCCTCACAACAAACATTCTGGTTCTCTATATCTTACAGTGTTTCTGATTCTCTTTTTTGATGGTCTGTGAGCTTTAAATACAGGAGTTGTATTGTAGAGGTATCAACAGAGATTGTTACCCTAAAGTCATTTGTTTTCTGTAGTTTGACCAATTGTGGATTTCTGTGATGTGGAAGTGTAGGAGGAGCTAAGATGGGAGGAGTAAGGGAGGAAGAGGAGGAGTAAAGGGAGGAAGAGGAGAAGGAAGAAGAGGAGCTAAGGGAGAGACTGAGAATGAGAGAGAGGGACATGGAAGCTGATGTTCAATTGTCTGTAGCAGTCAAAGGTAGCTGGTATATCTAGGTTGGGTATTAGGTTACACTTCTGATTGTATGGGCATCTTGTTATTGATCATTACCAAATATATAAGTCTTTGGATAATCTAAGCATTAGAGTCTCATCTGTACTGAACCCATGTGGTTTGTGGGATGGTCCGGGCACTGCCCAGCCTTGCTGAGACAATGTGGAAGATTGGCAGAACCATCTCCCATGCTGGCATCTCATGGGTGGTAGGGCTGGTGTTTCTAGCTGGCCATTTCTAGCTGCACGTGCCTCTGGCCACGTGGCTGAGCTAGGCAGAGACACCACAGCTTAGATAGTCGGCTTTGTCTAGCAGCTGCATTTTAAAATAATTACAACAACATGTAAGTTGTATTTCTGTGATGGTCTCTGTCTGCTGCAAAGGGAAGCTTCTTGGATGAAGGGTGAAAGCTAAACTTGTTCGTGGATATGAGGCTAAGAATTTTAAATGCTGTTACGAATTCCACTGGTTTAGAAATTTTGCAAAAGTAGGTTCTCTTCTAGAGTTCATGACCTTACCAAACTTGTTTCATAGAACTAGGCATAAATTGCCCCAGCAGGTCTTAAGGACAATTATTCAGTAGTTGGTTTTCTCCAAGATGTCACTACTGCACTCTTGGGCATGTCTTGCCATTCTGCTTATTGTTGGGATCCATTGGCTTTATGTATGGGTAATAACTTTGATTGCCCCTCTTCTTGGTAGATTGCAAAGCACCTTTGGATACTATTAGTAGTTATGATATTTGAGGTGATCTTTATATAGGATGAACAATGTTCCAGAATTAGGCCAAGACATCCAAATCCTAGTACTAGCAACCTGTGATCTATCCCTGTGGAACCAGACATGGAACTTTCAGTTACCTATCTACCACCATATCTGTCTTCATGCCACTATTCTTTCTGTCATGTAGATAATAGAATAAACCTCTGATTAAACAGCCCCAATTCAACATTTTCCTTTAAGAGATTTACTATGGTCATGATGTCTCCTTACAACAATAGAAATCATAATTAAGACAATTTGCAGCCTGATCTCCATGCTATTAGCCTGGTTCATAGTGCTAATATACTTTCATCATCTACTTCTGAGGTAACTCTCTCACCATCATTCTGTTATATCTACCATGGAAACCAAGTATCCCACAACTCTCTCCTAAGCACTCAGTCCACTCTTGTACACTTCTAAATCAGCTCATGCCATCTACCACTGTCTAATGGATGCTCTTCCATGCCTTGCATGCTACATTGCTGACTGGGCACACAACAAAGCAGAAACTCGTGTGATTGATAAGCAAAGTGAAAAAACCCAGTTAACTAAATGAAAGTTAACCAAATATTAACTAAATAGAATAGGTCAATAAAGTCTGAGAGTAAAGGGCTGGAAAAAAGTTTTCCAAGCAAATGGTTTCAAGAAACAAGAGTGGCCATGCTAATATTTAATAAACTAGACTTTGAACCAAAAGCTGTCAAAAGAGATGAGGAAGGACACTTTATATTCATCAAAGGAAAAATGCACTAAGAAGAAGCCTCTATTCTAAACATCTAGCCCCAAATGCAAGGGCATTTACATTTGTAAAAGAAAGTGGAGGGACAGGGTAACTCACCCACTGCCAACATTTCTGATGCAATTGTTTCCGCCTAAAAGAACTGCAGAGACAAAAATGGAGAGGCAACTGAAGGAAAGGCTGTCCAGTGACTGGCCCAATTTTGAATCCATCTCATGGGGGGGGGGTGTCACCAATTCCTGACACTATTATTGATGCCATGATGTGTTTACAGATGGGAACCTGGCATGGCTGACCTTTGAGAGTCCCTACCAGCAGCTGACTGAAACAGATGTTTATACTACATCCAACCATTAGACTGAAGTCAGGAACCCCTATGGAGGAATTAGGAGAAGGGTAGAAGGAGATGAAGAGGAGTGCAACCTCATGGGAAGACCAACAGTTGCAACAAACCTGGACTCTTGGGAGTTTTCAGAGACTGAGCTACCAACAAGGCAGTATACATCACCTGATCCAAGGTCTCCAGCACATATACAGCAGAGAACTTCCTGGTCTGGTCTCAGTGGGAGAAGACATACCTAATCCTCCAGAGACTTGAAGCCTCAGGGAAGGGTGATACTTGGGAGGGAGAAGGGGAGCACCCTCTCAGAAGCAAGGAAGAGGGGTAATGGAGTGAGGAGCTGTGAGGGGCCTGGGAGGGGTGGTAACAGCTAGAATGCAAATAAATAAAATAATTAATTAAAATAACTCAGAGTTTCAAGCATTGCAAAGAAATAAACACTGGCATTTACATAATGAGCCCATATGTAAGGAAATCCTAATTCATATAACCTCAGATCAGCAAATATGCTTTCTATATTCATACAAGAAACATGTTCAGGGACACAACTGTCATATAGAAGACATGGAAAGAAGGAATGATAAGTAAGAAAATCTCGTTCACTTCTTATGAGTAAATTTTAGAGTAAAGAGTTATATTGCGATATAGCAATAGTGTAAGTTGTGAGTGTTAGGTAAAATCAACAGCAGAATAGTGCCTATGGTGTGCAGGGCAGGCGAAGTAGGTCTTGCATGAGAAGAAAATGATAAATGTGTCTGCAATATTTGTTTAATGCAATCAGTAAGTTGGATCAAACAAATTCATATTCCACTGTATTAAATCAATAGGATGGATTTTTATCCTTTTAGTATCTGGTATATTAAACACCACCCTTAAAACAAGAATTGTATTTGAAATAAAGACACCATAGTTTTGAGACTGATTTAGTTCAGAATATGACCATGAATCTGGTAGCTCAAGACCATGTTTCTGGGAGCTAATGGACAGAGGAACTATTCCTTGGAGAGAGGTGAGGGTTGAAGAGGTTTATTCATAGTGGGAGTTGGATCCAGGGGCCCATCTAATGTCAAGTGAGACAGGGCCAATGGAAGAAAAACACAGGCAAGAAGAAGCAGAGTAGCTTGGAGGATCCTTTGTATCATTAGTTAATTACCAGGCATTCCTCTCCAGGTCAGTAATTTCTTATAGTCTTCAACTCAGAATTCACACTATCTATAGTTTGTTCCATTTTTGTTGTATTTCAGAAATAGTCCAGTTACAGGATCTTTACACATTCCTTACAAACAATGAGATGGTTATAACCTGTTCCCCAAAAATGCCATCCCCAGACAACATTCCATCCATTCACTTTCCTCTCTCACACCCACCAAGTTGAGAAACCGTGAAAAGTTGGGACTAGAACTCTTGATATTTGGTTACATTTGGACCCTTCACACTCTTCAGCAAAAGTCCTAATAGTCCATGGAGGTCCTCCCAAAACTTTCCCATCCTCCTCCAACTACTCTCTGTGACAGCCATATGAACAGTATTCCAGGGGCTTGGACCTTACTTCCCTGTTCGTTGAGAATTCTCAACTCATAAAACAAGCATTTTCTCAACATTTTCTGATGCATATAAGTTCCATGTGCCTACATCTGTTTTATTACTCATAAAACAGCACCTATGTGTCAGCTCAGTTCTCCTATTTTGGGATATTTTCTTAGATACTTTGCTCCATGAAGTCCCCAATCCTCCCAAATCTTTGCATATGAACAGTAACTCTTTCCTGCTGACTGGCAAGCATGGTGCTCTTTATGCCTGCCTGGTTGTCCTGGAATTCAATATGTAGACCAGACTGGTCTCAAACTCACAGAAATCCCCCTCTTTTTGCCTCTGAAGTGCTGAGATTAAAGCTGTATGCTACCTTGCCCATCCTACAATTCATATATTTAATTGGTGCCTGGGTGACTGAACCTGGCTTGTTGGGGCTGCTATAGATGGAGCTTCTGCCCCCCAACTCCATTTATAGAAACAAATGAGTTTTAAAATGCAATGACCAGATTAGGGTGTTTGGAATTTTGTGTATGACAATGTTATGCTTCTTCTTGGGGGTACTGCTACAAGTGACAAACACACAGTGACAAGATTATTGTAAGGATTGTCAGCGGTTCCTCAGGATCAAATACAAGAGGATGCACAGAACTGGGGTATCTGGTGGTTGTGGCATTTGCTAGCAGTGAAGAAGACAATGATAAGACATTTCAGTATCAGGTGGTCCTTCTTGATGTCCTAGGAGCTAATGCAGAGAAACCACACCGTGATAGCAGTCATCTTTGAATGGCCAACTAGGAGCACACAAGGCAAACCAGCAATCCCCCAGGACACTTGGAATGTCATTAATTTCTCTGTAGAGACAAATAGGCTTCAAACCAAACAGGATCTGATTGTGAGGCTCTAAGTTCGCAACACATTTTAGTGCTCATTCTTTCTAGTGTCATGATTAGAGAAGGAACAGGGAGTGGGGATGGTCATGGGACTCTGACAAGGAATGGGGCACCTAGGCAGTGGAGTGCAGCACTGAAACATTCTTGATCTTTGAACTGCCTCAGTTGCTCTGCAGATTCTTTGCTGTATTGAGCCTCGTGCTCACTGTTGGAATGAAGCTGTCTGCTTTGAAGAAGTCGTCAGTCAAGTGATCACAAGCTATGGCGATCCCCCTTGACACCCATCCCAAAGCCCTTCACTTCCTCTGGCCCATTGAGATGAGATTCATGGGCTGCTTTGGGAGGAGAGAGTCTGTACAGACTCTAGACACCCAAAGACCCACAGGGTGCCTGTCTTCACTGGACATCAGCAGCAAAGTGTGTAGGAGTAATTTCTTCTAGTGGGCTGTGAGGTCATTGTTGTTGGGGAACAAGGGCTGAACCTCCAAACCAGCATCTTGTAGACATCATTCTAAAATACATTATATAGATTTTGTTTGTCATTTTATCCCTAGTTTTAGCTATGCCTTTGGCCAGGGATTCACATAAGCTACATTTTTTTTTGTCCTATGCAGTACATCAGATTTTAAGACACATGATTTGTCCAAGTGTAGGCATATAATTTTGATCTCTTGGGAAGAATGGCATATACAGAAATATGTATTGAAAGGTGATACTTTTCTATTACCATTAATAATTAGCTTGAAAAATTGCTGCTGTAATGTTTTACCAGTGTTACTTTTCCAAATTTAAAATTGACTAGTTTAATTCTATCTTAGGAATGAGCATTCTTTCTTGTTTTGTCTTTCCTTTTCTTCCCTTCCCCCCTCCTTGCTGATTAATTAACTAATTCATGAATCTATTCACTAATCCACAAATACCAGTGTTATATATTTATTTTCATTTTATTTTCGTAGTTGTGATCCATTAATGTCATTATTTGTTGTTCTATATTATCCAAGCCTTAGCCAATAACAACCCTTCAAAATGGGTTCTTTGTTTTTTGGCATGTTTCCAACAGTCTTGAGTGTGTTACTCTCCGACCTCTTATAGCACCAAGCTATTATTGGAGTCTTCTTTAAAGACTGAGGAAAAATCCACACTGAAATGTTAATGATTTAATATATGTGTATATATAATATTTGTACACATACATATATTAATATATTTATATATAGCATACACACATACATGCACAAAGATACACACATATCATATATATACACATATATGTGTATGTATGTATATATATATATATTCTCAAGAAGCTCACAAAATGAAACATTACAACAGAAGCTTGTTATTTACTTTGAAGGGGGGGTTGGTAAAATGTCATAGGCCAAAGAGGTTTTTTTCATAATATTTTTATTGATTATTTGGGAAATTTCATCATAATCCCTGAGCATGCTCTCTTATCAGTTCTCCCAGGTCCCCCAACCTCTCCAAAAGAAGAAGATAAATAAAAAAGGAAACTAAACAAAAATAAGCGAACAAAACTGTCCAATGTGTAAGGCCCATAAACTCACCAGAGCTTGGTCAAACCTCCAGTGGGCAGCTCTTTGAAAGCAACAGTCTTTCCCCATCCACATCCTGCCAGAACCAATAAATTGTGGAGAGTTACACTTTAGCTTCCTGATTAGACTTATTATTTTAAATATAAATTATTTGTGTATTTATATATGTATTTTATTATTAACTAGTCAGATTTACATCCCAATATCAGCCTCCCCTCTCCTCTTAGTACCCCATCATACAGATTATCCCCCTATTTCCCCCTCACCTTCTCCTCCGAAGGGAGAGCCCTCCGTCTGAGCATCACTCCCATACTTACCAAGTCATTGCAAGACTAGGTACTACTCTCTCACTGAGGCAGACAAGGCATCGGAGTTAGGGGACCTGGATCTATAGGCAGGCGGCATATTCAGGAACAGCATCTGTTCCAGTTGTTGTAGGACCTGCATGAAGACCAAACTGCACATCTGCTACATATATGTGGGGGTCTAGGTCCAGCCATGCTCACTCTTTTGTTGGTGGTTCAGTCTCTGGGGGTGGAGGTCTCTAAGGGTCCAGGTTAGTTGACTGTTAGTCTTCCTGTGTAGTCCCTGTCCTCTTTGGGTCTCTTAATCCTTTCCCCAAGAATTCTCTTCAATGGGTTTCTGTCTAGGCTGTTATATTTTGGGCTAGTGAAATGAGCTGGGGGTAAGGGTTGCCACTATGTCCCCCTTTCTCACCTGTTAGTCTGTAGCTATCAATACCATAGCAATAGTAGCCTCTTGCCCTTTACAGTCAGCAGGAGCATGGATTATGGACTTCTGTGGGGCGGTGGGCTGTGAGAGGCAGCTGGGTACTTGGTTGAGCACAAGCCTCCAACCCCGGATACCCTAAAGGGACAGTAGGAGTTTGGCATTTCTCTTGGGTTCTGGTTCCTTTCACTTAGCATCAGCCATACACAGCCCCTCCCAAAGAAAGGTTTGTGGCCTTCAGTCACATAGCACAGGTAGAGGGTGTGACTACTGGACTCAGAGCCTCAAGAGATCTCCATATTAATGAGATACCTAAAGGCCAGAGGGCATAGCCAATTAAGCATTCCCTCCCAGACCCTCTTACTTACAAAAGATATTTAACCTCAGGCCCCATGCCACCCCCCTCGCCCCCCCGCAGGACATGGGGCGCAGCTTTATCCACTTTGTGCCACGACAATAAATGTTTTAAGATCTTGGACTTCCTCTTGTATTTGCCCCCCCCCCCCCAGGAGAATCATAGAGGGGACCTTCAACCAATGAGCAGCTGCCTAATCTCCCGCTAGAGGACTTCTCTACGTTCCAGCCATGAAGGCCTGTCAACTCAAGCAAGCTAGCCCAGCCAGCCATGACCCAGCTAAGCAAGTCGTCTCCACCAAGAGTCTCATCCACCCTGCAAGGTGCTGCCGGAGCTTCTCCTCCTTGTCTCTCTCTGCTGTGAGTCGGTCCAACCTGTATGCCCTCCCCACCCCCCCCAGTCCTTCTGCGGTCTCCCAGCAGCACTTGGGTGCCCAAGGGCTGAGAGCATCAGTCTCCCACCAGCTGCGTCGGCCCAGAGACTCCTGACCCAAGAGCTCTGTCCCCGTGGGACCTCAGACTGTGATCTCCCCACACCTGGAGTAGAACTTGGTGGCTTCTCATAACCCAGTGCCCGCCTGGCGCCGTGTGGAGTAAACTCAGTCAAATTCCCATGCTTCTGCCTCCCTGAGCCGTGACAGACATGTAGGACCCACAACTCAGCCCAACAGAACCCATGCCCACGTGCACGAGCACTACAGCCCCACAGACTTCCACATGGTTTCTGGGATGATCAATGCCACAGATCTCAGTATGATCTCCAGTGGCAGCACAGACCACAGAACTCAGCCCTCTGCTGCTGCATGGGCTACAGACGCCGTCATAGCTCTCAGTGGCATCACAGGACAAATGCAGTGCCATGGTCTCAGATGGCAGTGCAGGTTACTCACAACAACATGGCCCCTGGGTGGCAGCACAGCACATGGACATCAACATGGGTTCATTTGCGACATAGCCCATGGGCATCTGCATAGCCTCTGGTGGTAACATGGGCCACGGGCATCAGCACAGACCCTGGCTGTATTAAGATCACAAACCCAGACATGGCCCTTTGCAACAACACTAGTGTGGACATCACCATGGCCTCAGGTAGCAGCGCAGGCCATTCACAATATGGCCTCTGTGGCAACAAAGCCCATGGGCACATGAACATCAGCATTGCCTTAGGTATTGGCTCAGATCAAGGATATCCATATGGCCTTCAGTGGTAACTCTGGCTAGGGACATCAACGTGGCTCCTGCTGCTGTTGGACCATGGACATCCACATTAAACTCAGGCTTCAACACGGCCTGGGACAGTGGACTACAGATACCTAAGTGGCCTCTGTGGGCAGATTTGGAATATAGAGGTCTTTTGTTCAATCCAGAATATGAAGTATTCTTTATCATGGACATCCTACTGTTGCTCCGAACCAGGGTGATTGTGTGGCTGCGCAGTGTGTTCTGCTGTGTTGGAGTGCAAGCTCCAGGCTGCTGCGCATTACCTCACTGTTGGCTCCACTCAGCAACAATGTGTACCTACCCACCATATACCCATCCACCATGTACCCATCCACTGTGTACCCATCCACCGGAGCCTTCTTTCACTTCCATCACTACCTTAGTGTCTCTAGTTCTGCCTCTCCCTACTACTCCCTCACCACTCCATTTCTCTCTTTCCCATCTCTTCATTGGAAACTGCAGTGTGTCACATAGACACATAGACAGCTCCACCTGCAAATATTCATTGCTAGGAGTTATTGGTCTGCTTCAAGGTTTCTGGTTTCAGGAGTTCTATAAATACTGGACCATTGCTGAGACTTGTCTCAGATATCTTGCTGTTGCTCAGAGGCAGGGTGGTGTTGCAACTAGGCAGGGTGTCTGGGGCAGGTTCTGTGTAAGCTCCTGGCTGCCACACACCTTCCTGACCTTGTGGTCTGCCACCACAAGGCTTGCCAGCCTCGACCTTTGTGCTCTTTCCATCTCACAGCAAGGCAAATAATAGGGGCTGCAGCTGCAATGGATTTATACTGGGTGCTGTTTGGCAGGCCTAGAATCGGTTGTATTCAGTTATGACATGTTTCTGCAGGAGTTCCAGGCTCCTGCACCCTACCTTGTCCTCCGTATCAGCTGCTCTGTGTCTTGGCTCACCTGGAATAACTGTTGAGCTTGTAGGTTGTGGGCCAAGCACGTTCTCCATCTCTCACCAGGGCAAGCAGTACAGGCTGAAGCAAGGGCAGATCCATATTGGTTGTTGTCTGGCTAGTGGGCCTGAGGCCAGCCCTTCTCAGCAGTGAAATGGCTCTGCAGGATTGTTAGGTATGATTGCTGTTCTGTAGGCTACAGGCAGCATTGCTGCCCCCTAGCTTTGCTTTGCTATTAATGCAAGCAGTAGAGGCCACAGCCTCTAAGGAGTTGGCTGGTGGGCCTAGCCCTGGCACTATTTAGCAATGACATGTTTCTGTGGGAGCTACCTGGAGCTGCACATCTCCAGTCTCCACAGTCCCAAGGCTTATCAGGAATGACTTTGTGTTTGCAGGTTGATGGTTGAGACGTGCCAGTAAAAGGTATATATTTTCCTTCTCTGTGAATGGTTCTGTTCTGCCATTTTTTTCTTCCAATTTTGTGAGTCCACATTTTAGAAGAATCTTCTTATAAGACTTGCCTTATTCCCTCTTAGTTCTTTTAGAGCTATTACAGGCCCTGTAGAATCCTTTCCCTCTACTTTCTCATTCTTTGGAGCTTCCATGGGTCTCTTAGATGCCTCAGAGCTCTGCAGTAGGTGACAATGACCACCACCAACCTTTTTTTCTCTCAACTGACAGGGAATTTTATTTGGTTGGATAGGGTAGCTTTCTCTTCTAGCTCGGTCCAAGAAACAGACAGTTAATGAATTTTCTTGGAAGAAGCCCAATGCTATGAAAACACGTCCTTCTTCTCTTAAAAAATTTTGCTCTAGAGGCTATGTGTGGGGTCTGATGCAATTCCCAAGCTGTAGCTTCCTTCCCACAAGTGAATGGACCCAAGAAGGTCTAAGCATGGCAAACATGGCTCTGGCAGGCCTTGCCCTTCTTCTCACTCCCTCTGCCTTTCTCAAAACCATTAGATTGCATTCCTGAAGCTAGCTGCCAAGATCTAGTCCCTTAATTGTCCTCTTCCTCTTTCAGAGGCTGACTACCAAGGTCCAGCTATCAAACTTTTGAAATCTAGCAATCAAAATCTCCCTTTGGTTCTCCTAATTAACACACCCAATTAAACAAAACACCTCATCCTAACATGAGGTTTCTCAAGTTTTAGCTTTATAAGCTGCCATTTGCCTGTGGGCATCATCCTTCTCCTCTGTACCAGAGTCAGTGCTTTGCCACTCTCCAACATGGACACATAATACTCTCCCCTCTCTTTCTTGCTCCTTCTCTCTCATCTCATCTCTTTCTGTCCCATCTTTGTCTCTTACTCCCTATACCTCGTCCCTTTGTCAAAAATAAATCTCTGTGCTGAGAACTTGGTCTTGGGGAGTCTTGAGCAAATACTGGTCCCTTCAACAAAAGATAAAGTCTCACAGTGGTTTTTTGGGGAAATAAATAGACCGGTACATCCCCTGGTAGTCCAGAGTAGGAACACTAGAGCATTATTGGGATTCTGATGTTGAGTAATAGGGCTCAATCTGAAATTCTGTCACAGGAGTATGTAGGGCTTCCCTGTGAAGTATAGGATTGATTTTTGTCAATAGCAAATCTCATTGCATTACTTTACATATACCAGGTACCAGGCACCTCATATTTCTTAAACTAAAAAAAAATCAGGTGGTTAAAATATGTATAAGATTCTAAAGAAAGAGAAGGCATCAATGTGAACAGGTCAGGATCTGAAACACTTGCTGAAAACACTAGAAATGTGAGGTAGACTCCTGTTGATTAGCATGACTTAATGGATTGGAGGGTGAGTTCCACATACAGTGTTGTTTCAGGGACTCCTTTACATTCATGAGATCACTTGGTCTGTAGCTAATAATCTACACGCCAAGATCCTCTATAGACGGCCTCCAGACAGAGTCTGTATTGGGAAAGATCACTTATAAATGGGTGTAAGAAAAGCAACAAGATGACTCCTGAAGCACTGCTAAACATTCAGCTTACATGATGCCATGGGGATTCTGAAATGAGTTGTTTTGATTCACCTGAGATGCCTTTAGCATTTCACAGAGCCACAGGCGTCCCACTAGGAGCCCTCCTGTGAGGGCTCCTTTGAGCAGTTACAGTTCCCTCTTAGAACTTCCAGGAATAAAAGTCCCTTCTTACTCTTAGTAATGAAAAGTTTGATGAGGGAAGTTTCTAGGGTATCTGATGCAGAAGAGGTAGACTGGGTGGTGAACTATGCTTAGCTAATCCACTCATCTTCTTAGTACCATAGAGAATAGACTTTGTAAGAAAGAAGAGGTCAAAGGAAAGAGGACTGGAAAATGAGCCAGGGCCCCTATGCCACTGTCCTAGCTCTTCCCTTAAGTGGGTTTTTCCTTTCAGGAGCATTGTTACACCATGTGTGATGCTATGCTTGAGGTGATGATGGCAAAAGTCATTTCTCTGTTGTATAAGAGTCGAGGAAGGAAATGTGAACATACATGGCTAGAATAGACATCAAACTAGTGAGGCTTCAGAAAGGAGGGCAAGGAACTGCACAGACTCAGCTATCCAACTACAGAGCAGGGAGAGGGGCTGCTTTACTGGTGTGAAGAAAAATCTGAAGAATATCTCCTTTGTCACAGCAGTGTCATTCTCTGGGGACTCAGAAGTTGATCCTCCTATAAAATACTGGAAGATTAGGAGAAACCTGTAAAAGGAAACATCTCAGCCCTTGACACAGTCACAGTGTCTCACCCTTTCTGCAGAAAGATAGAGGGTAGATGAAACACATCCCACTGAACAATAGGGTCACTGTGGCCCTGAGCATGTGGCTATGGCTTTATTGGTCTCCCTGGATGCAAGAGGTACAGTTGGGGACTGGAATGACTCTTCTCAAGGAGATGTTTTTTCCCAGATGTCAGCTCAGGGCAGTTGAGCAGAGAGGAGCCCACTTTCATACTTAACTTGAACCTGAGAGCAAGAAGCCCTGGGAAGGAGTAGGAGTAGAGGGAAGGCTTCTTTGTCTCAGCTCCCTAATGGATCCATAGGAATGTAGTAGTTTCCCCTAGGGGCCTTATCAGAGACACTGGGAGGGTGGCTTGGAATTTGAAAATAATTCTGGAAGTGGTAGGTTGCTCTGGAAGGTGTTGATTGTGGTCACAGGAAGGCAATGTGTTGATGATTTAGGGAGGGTTTAAATCAATACATCAGGGATAGAAGATTTGTCTTTCCTATTCTGTGTGGTTCAGCAGTAACTAGTTCTGACAGTCTCAAGGACATTATTGTAGAAGATGAGGCAACATGATGATGGAAGTCATGGGAAATAAGGGTTGGAAGCATGTGTCAGCAAGTCAAGGGATACCAGGAGCCAACAGAACTACAGACATGGAATAGTTTTACCACCCCAGAGCCTTCAGGAAGAACTGTAACTGTTAATGCCTTTACATTAGTTTTATTGGAATTATTTCAGACTTTTGGTCTCTAGAAGATGAAATAATAAATTTCTGTGGTTTTAAGGCATTCAGTATATAGAAGTGTGTTTCAGTAGCAGCAAGGAGGTGACTCATTCTCTAGCAGTCTTGTTCAGACTTGAGAATTCCTGTTTCCTGGAAGCATTGCAAGAACAAGTTACGGCCAAGGTGTGAGCATAGTTGTGGTAACAGAGATTTACCTGGTATGAGAGAATTTTCCTAAGTCAGATCTGGGTCTCCTTGCAAAAATGCTTAGAGTCGTTCCAAGTGAACTACTGAAGTGTGTTTAGAAGCTCAGGCAGGATGATGGTAGACCATTAGAGGAGGGCTCAAGAAGGAACCAGAAGGCCCAGGGAGCAGAGACCTTACCTGGAACCAGAGGTATCATTGCTTAAGTTTCCTGTAAAGCAAGGAAATGGACTAAAAGCTGAAGGGAACAGAATCTTCCAGACATTCAGCACCAGTGGCCTTGTGCCTTTAGTTTGCTTTCTTCTGATGGCTGAATGTGTTGCATATCTATCCTGTATCTGTATATCTTCCTTTGTAAAGTATCTGTTTGCCTCTTTTGCCTATCTGAACTCCATGTTTTGGCGTGCTTCTAGTATTGTAAGAGGAATAATGTTTCCATCGGGCACCACTGAGTTGTAGAATTCCTACAGGATTTGTCTGTTTTCTTAGTACATGTTGGTTATTAGGCAAATGTCTCTTGACTAAAAGTCTCTCTGGGATGATAGCTTGGATATTATACAGTATTTTGATTTTTGCTGTTCATCACACACATTTTCTAGGTGAACCAAGGGTATTTTTTTTTTTTTTTTGTGATGAGATAGTTGTAATCAATGGAGATCAAAGTTTGAGTACATATACAAATAATCACCAAGTACATCAAATACTTAGCATAAAGGGAAACCCGGAAGTACTAAAGAAAGCATTAAAGATAGCACCGGCAGGTACAACCTTGATACAATGTTTAAATGCAAAAGTCTTTTTACCATGAGCTTGATACAAAACAAAGAAGATGAATTTCATGAAAATGTGAAACTTCATTTGGGTATTGGGGCTCTAAAATTTAAACACAGTGGGGAATTGAAAATTATGTGTGTGTGTGTGGTACAGGGCAAACATCTTGAAACATGAATAGTGTTTCTTAATCATTGTCAAAGTTATGCAATGTGTATGGGTATTAAAGGATGCTAGCCCATGAATATATACAAGTTTTACTTACCAGATAAATTTCATTTAATTAATAATGAAGGAAGTAAAATTTAAAAAGGTAAACAATGAATCAAAGGGCAGCCACCTTACTCTCCCCAAAACTGGATGTTTGTCCAAAGAGAACCCCAATTCCCCAAAAGGGAGATGACAGTCTTGTTTCAGCTCAAGTTGGAGTATAGAGGGAATAGCACTTTATAGGTTTCTTAAGAATTTCTACCTGGCAAACAGAGCCATTTCCCTTACATATCAAAGCTCGTGCGTCTCTCCAGAAACCTGCAGTCTGAATTAACATGAATCCTTATGCATTTCAAAGTCTACATTCGCATGCTGGCTATTCTTCTCACCTCTTTCTCTACCCTAAGTTCCCAGGCTGCTTCAGTTCACAGGCTTCCCTCCCCTCAGCTATTTGTTCTCCTTAAGCCCACATGATTTTTCTGCTCTCTGCTTTTGTAGCTCTGGCCACATTCAGTCCTCTTCTTTCTTTTCTCTGCTTTAGACTCTTCTAGATGCCTCTGGCTGTTCTCTCTTTTATCTACAATAAAAACTTGCCCCTAAACATGAAGCAGTCAGTTTGGTGGTTTCTTTACTACAACCTCGCTTATGTAATGCCCAGTTTACGAGATCTCAAAGAGACTACCAGGGACCACAGTTCCGATGCAATCACATGAGAGTCTTTATTTAAGTTTGAACTTGGGTCACAACCCTCTCTGTGCAACAGGTAACAGGTTAGGAACGTGATGCCTAGGGGCCTAGGGTTTATATAGGGAAATTTTGCAAGCTGGGGTTTTCAAGCCTTGGCATTACATGACTGGGTAAATGGGTAAAAGAATGTTAACCTCCAAACTGGTAGCATTTGTTGAGACAACTAGGAGAGATTACACATCTGAAAGGGGGGTGTCTTTGACCTGGGAATGAATAACTCATTCTGTTATCAGTGACCAGTTTTTCCTGTTGTTGCAAGCTGGCCACAGCTGTTATATCTATTTTTGACTGCTGGGAATACTCTATGGTCTCTTTCCCAGAGCTCAAGGGTGGGGGTCTTATTACTCCAAGGACAGCAATTTTCTGCTTCTTCTAAGAACAGGAGACAAGGTTTCTCAAGGACAGTGGCTTAAAATAGTTTAGAGGACTAGATGGAATCTGTCCTGATACTTTTTTTTCTCTTCAATTATATCAGGATAGACAATTTGCTGAAATTAAAATAACATATAAATTAATATCTATCTATCTATCCATCCATTTTTTAGAAATAATTACATTTATAAAATAATTCAAATTAGAAAACAACACAATGTTTTGTTTAATTATCAAAGACAAAAGATACATTTATAATACCCAGTGATATCAAAGATGTACGTAATAAGCTTTCTTTCAACTGCCAATCAAGATGCAAAGTGCTGGACACATTATTTTGCAAAAAGAAAGCCAGAATACTTATTAAAGTTTAAATATGGCTTTACATTTTAAAGCACATATGCACACGCACCCATACTTATACATTACTTGTAGCAACGTAACCAGTGGAGTTAATTGATTTTGCATAGAAATATTACTCTCAGAATTGTTAGCAATTACAAAAGCAAAAATTATAAAAATGGGCAAAGTCTATTATAGTTAATATATAAAATAGAATATTTATAGATTTAAAAATGGATAAGATGGGCTTGTAGCTCCCTTCTGCCTTCCCTCCCAGCATGCAGCAGACAGGAGAGCTAGCCCTAAGGTTTTAAGAGTGGGAGAGCTGAACCTTTCCCTCACTGGATGTAGGGTCATCCTACACTGTGATGTGTTGGAACATGTGAAAATTCTTTTGTATTGCAGATCCAAAGCTGCAGGATCTCCATGACAGGGCAACAATGGGACATCTAAGAGGAGCTCCTGTGAGGATCCAGTATTGATAATGTAGCAGAAGCTGGAGGCCTCAAACCAGAGCATTGCAATGAACCTTTGCAAGTAAAGATGTGTGAACAAAAATGTATACTGTGGGACACATTACAGCTTCCATGCCAAGACTGTTTCTATCCAATCTTGCTTTCTTTTCTTCTGGGAGAGGAGGTTGCAAGGGCAGAGAGAAGATACAAAGCAACAGGAAGATGAGTGGGATTGGGGTGCTTGATGTGAAATTCATGAAGAATCAATAAAAAGGTTAAAAAGATGGTCTTATAGGCTGATTTAGAGAGCTATATAATGCAAAAGAGGAAGGATAGCTGTAAATCTATGTGGTGTTCTGAATATGTGCGTGCATTTGTTTGTGTTTGTGTGTGGGTGTGTGTGAGTGTGTGCGTCTCTGTGTGTGTATTTGTGTGTGGGTATGTGTGTGTAAGTATGTGAGTCTCTCTCTCTCTCTCTCTCTCTCTCTCTCTCTGTGTCTGGTGTAGAAAGGCAGTGGTGACATTCTGCACCATTTGAGTTTTTAACACACAGTGTATTTCATTGCTAATAACAAATTTAAATTGTGAAGAGATTTCTAGTTTAAAAAAAAATCTGGATATAGATTTTAAAGAAAAAGGAGGTCTCCAAATTATTAAAAAATTCCCATGATCTTTGTGAGTAAACAGAGAGGTGGCTTCACTACAATGGCCCCAGGGCAGCCAGAAACTAGTTATTGCAGGACCATACAGAATAGGAAATTCAAAGCATCCATCTCTGACATATAAACTTTATCCCTCTGAAATCTTTTAACAGCCTCTTGGCATCTTACCTATTTTTGCATTAGTTCTCATCTGTGATTCTATCCCTATAGCCAATGTTAGTATCTGTAATGCTTCTGTTATTTCTTCTCAACCTCTTGATCCTTGATTTCAATCTCTCCTTATGCCCACATGGTTTGATCTTCATTTTCCACAAATCTTCTACCTACTATCTTCTTTTATGTCCTCTTTCCTTCTCTATCTTAGCCCATCCCTCCAGGCTACCCACCCACATGAAGAAGTTAATTCATAAATTCAGATCAGGTGAGAGTGTTAGATGGATTTATGGATTAGAGACAGATCAATGAGACAGTAGCACTGTCAAGAATAGATTAGTTCTAAAAAATGTAGTAGGAGGAAGAGGCACCTGAGTGATGACTTGATACATGGCTGGGAAACAGCAAACAGGATTGAGAACATTCTAGACTAGAGCCACACTCTTTGAACCATCACAGTGTGATCTGCATTGACACTTAGATTTACAGATTTGGGTGTTAGAGGTGAAGAGTGAGAATTTACAGAGGAATTTAATATTGAGTAGTGTGGAGTTTAAATTTTTTAAATGTTTAGAGTATAAATTCTTATCTTTCAAAAATTTAGAAATGTGAGGATGATACTTGATACTGTCATAACATTTCTCTCATGTGAGTGCAGTTTTGTACAGTCAGGTCTGTGAGCAGCATACAGATACCGGTTACTAGGGAATATGAAACCAGAGAGCAAGATTTTTCTCATTTCCTTTGAATCATACAGAATTGTAGAAGAGGAATGAGTCAATTCTCCTCAAGTGTTAGGTTGCATACACAGAACAACTGTACCCAAACTTGAGGAATAAAGAAGACTCCCTAGGGAACATTTGCTGAGACACTCTGGGAACTCCAGCTAAAGGGAAAATACACTAAGTAAAGGTAGTATGCATCAAAGGGCAGACCTAGGAGGACCTATGTACACACCATCATCTATACATGGGTATGAACTCTTTAGGCAACAATAATTATCATCCATTAAATTAAGCTATGAGATGAGAGTTCTGAAAATTTGTTCTTGCATTTGAAACTAGAGGAGACCCTTATTCTCAGCTGTAGTTTTAAATGAAATATGTGGAAGGAGCCTTGAGACCTCCTCAAGCTGCTGGTCGTCTCCCTGTGAATACCCTCCAGAAGGCAGCCTGCACATCAGGGTTCCTGAGACTGTAGATGAGTGGGTTCAGCATAGGGTTAATGACAGTGTTGAAAATCCCAATAGCTTTATCCTTATCTGCAAGTTTGATGGAACCAAGTCTCATGTAGTTAAACATGCCTGAGCCATAGAACATGGCAACCACAGTGAGGTGAGAGCTGCATGTGGAGAAGGCTTTCTTCCTGCCTTCAGCAGAGCGGATTCGCAGAACAGCAGCTGCCACATGCATATAAGAGGTAAAAATGAGTGCCATGGGGATTCCTGCCATTATGAAACTCAGTGCAAAGAGCAGCAGCTCATTGAGCTGGGTACTGGAGCAGGACAGTTCGAAGAGCTGGGGAAGGTCACAGTAGAAGTTATCGATCACATTGGGGCCACAGAAGTGAAGTGTGGACATGGCGACAGTGTGGCTCAGTGCATTGCCGAAGGAACAAGCCCAGGACGAGGCCACCAAAATTCTCTGGACTGAAAGGTTCATTCGGGTGCTGTAAGTGAGGGGCCGGCAGATGGCCAGGAAGCGGTCATAAGCCATGGCTGTCAACAGGAAGCAGTCAACCCCAGCCAGCAGATGGAAGAAGAAGAGCTGTGTGAGGCAGGCTCTATATGGAACTGTAAGCTTGTGGGCCAAGAGCCTAACCAACATGGAGGGAATAGTAACACTGATGCACCCCACATCCATCACTGAAAGATTCCCCAGGAAGAAGTACATGGGAGTGTGCAGTTTGGGTTCCACCAGGACAGCTGCCAGGATGGTCAGGTTGCCCCCAACCGTTGTCATATAAGCCAAGAGGAAGAGTATGAAGACAACTGGCCACAGCTCTGGTGTCTCCACCAAACCCAGCAGAATGAATTCAGTAACAGTGGTTCCATTGGCTCTAGGCTTCGGCTGCATGAGTTTCTTTAAATAAATGTGCAAGGAAGAAATCAACAATATTGCATGTAATATTAAAAAAAAAAAAACAAAAACGCTCCTGGTCCGGCTTGTTCCTGGACAGCCACCATTTTCCCGCAGCTCCTGCTAGATAAATACGCAGGCCCTGGCACCCAGGAGATGCCATCGTGGGGAATGGCTTTGCCAATCCACCACTCTGTCTCCGCAAAGCTCGGCTGAACCCGAGACAATACCCACCATGCTCACGATTCCTAGTAGAAATGAGACTCTCAAGGCTTAATAATTAAACAATGGATTTATATATTTGGAAATGCTCAATTAACAAGATGCACACACAATTAGATTGTTATCCAATACCTAATCTTTAGATATATATTGTTACCCAGGACTGCTCTCGACCAATTTGTCCTCCTCCATCATTGCCAGTCTCCTCTTCTCTCCCATTAATCTCCTCTCCTTCCTCTCCTTCTCTCCTCCTGACTCCTCACTCCACCTACCTCTCATACAGGTCATTCGCTGAACTTTATACAAATGTAGTGGGACAATATCCCACTACACAACAGTATCTCTCAGTGAGGTGGAGAAATTTATACATTTGAACACTTAAAATTGAAACTTATGTCACCCCTGCCTTCCCTATCTTCCATCCAAATGATATAATTATACAATAACCTCAAAAATAAAAGAAATAATTTAAAAAGTTTGTAGTGTTGTTTTGGTATACCAGTTAAAAGAACTGGGAGTGTTTGAAAGTCAATACATTTGTAATGTGTAACAGGTCAATTGTCTAATACAAAATTTATTGATAAAACACATTTTTACTTCTAAAGAAAAACACCCAATTTTTGGCTACCATGGCATAGTAATATTTGCTATAGTACAATATCTGTTTCTCCTGGGAGGATGAGGATTGAGAAGGATGGTAGCATTATTTAGATCTATATTAATTGACTCACTGTATCTGTGCACTACTTCCCAAATAATGAGTGGCTGAAGTTATTGACAAATTTAAATCCCCAAAATAATAGAAATGAAGAACAAAATCCAACCCCCAAAGTCTTAAACAATGCATATGTGGTTAGCAAGACTTATCCAAATTTAATTTTTATGGGGCCACTATGTATTTGGAAAAGCTAGACTTTGAAGGGCTTGAAGGGAATGCAGTGCAATTGAGTAAAAAGCACAGATTTCCATGTAGTTGGGATGACTCTAGGTAGAGCATGAATCTCTAGAAACACACATACTCATGAATACTTTTCTACTTTTATTGGATATTTTATTTATTTACATTTCAGATGTCATCCCTTTTCCCATTTACCCTTCATTGAATTCCCTATCCCGTCCCTCTCCTCCTTTTTGCTTTTATATCATTTTAATTACATGCAAGTATTAAGGTCAGTTCTAGGTTGAGGGTCTAGCAAAACAATAGATACAAATAGTTAAGGAATAAGCAAGACAATAAACACAAATAGTCAAAGATCAAGGCAATAAACAGAATTCTGTGAACACTCTCACGATCACTGATTCTAAGGGTTTATCAGGATGACCAAAATATCTGAGCCAACTTCCCTGTTCTAGCCCAAAGTTACTTTCATTTCTGAAGCCTACTTCCTTGTTCTAGCCTAAAATTTAGATTCCTGTCTGAAATTCCTTCTTTGTTCTAGCCTAAGATTTAGATTCTTGCCTGAAATTACTTGTTCTAGCCTAATGTCAGATTCCTGCCTGAAGCCTATGTCCTTTTCCTTGACTAATGTCATATTCCTGTCAAGTAGCCCACTTTCTTGTCCTTGGCCTATGGTCAGATTCTTGCCCAGCAGCCCCCAAGGCTCTCTGCCTCTTCTTGTTTTTGATTTCATTAACAATTCTGAGCCTGTCTTAGGTCATTCTGACAAGAATGTCTTTCTTACCCATCACAGAATATGCATTATCAAAAGCAATGCACTTCTGCCTTAGGTTGGTAAGGCTTTGTGCAGAATCTTACCCATTCTTAACTTGCCAGCCAGTTAATTTAATAACTCTGTCTGGGGGTCCATTTTCAGGTTCAAACCATGTACTTTGGCTGCCAACATGTTGGTGTTGTTAAAGACAAGCTTTAACATGATGGGCAGGAATAAAAGTATTCCCAGGACAAAAAGGGTTAGCATGATCCAGCTATATATGCCATTCTTGAAGCTTGAACAAAATAGAAATACTGGCCTCAGGCCATGGGTAATTTTGTCAGCAGTATCTAGCACATTAATGCTCAGCAGAGCAGCATTCTTGAAATCCATAAGCTCACTATGTAAAGTTAAAAACATCTGGAGAAGTGTTAGAATTATGTCAAATACACTACAAGTGTCTTTAAACTTTTTCCTAATTATAATGACCACCACTGTAAATTTTAGAACTAACATGAATCCAATGGTATTTGGCATGACACACATGATGGCTCCTTACTCTTAAATTCTGAACCCCCTTCCAATAATTTGAATAGGATAAAGATCACCAATCCATTTTTCCAAATGCTTATCTGAATCCTCTTGTATCTTCAACACATTAGTGACATTTTTGCTAAGTGATTAACAAAAGTAGCTGTCTTAACTTCTTGTGTCAAAGCAATTGCAGAAGCAGTGGTGCTAACAATTAATGTAATTAAAGCTGTTATTCCAGCAATAATCAAGCCCACTACCCTCTTGCTTCTGCCTAAAGCCTGATTTATTTCTTCCAGTACTTGCAAGCTATTTTTAGAATACCAAGGTTCTGTGATACTCAGGGCAATAAAACAAAAGCTGGTTGCTAGACCTCTATAACTGACATGCCAGATTTCAAAAACACTAACACAATTAGAAGGTGTGCAATGAATGCAACTTACATTAAATACTGTATATGAAACAAAAGTAATTTAACTTGACAAATAAAAGAGCCTTAACCTGTTTGAAATCCAGATCCTGCTCCAACTTTATTTTTTGCTAACATGACATTATATAGAATGGCAGCTAACTTCCAAATACATCTCTGAAAATGTCCAGAACCAGACTTCCAAATGAAGACTGTTATTTCTAATATTGGATTGACTTCTAGACCAGTCCATGATTGAGTCCTAATAACTGGTCACATTTAAGAACAATACAAGAGTCATTATAACTTTTTTTTTTTGATTCTCTGCTCCACAAGGTCTAAAAACTTGAGGCAAGGCAGCTTGTCCCACCAGGGATATAGGTAAGCAGTGGTGGGTCAGGAACGTATGTCCGGTACAGCTTCCCAGTCAATATAAACTCTACAATTTATTTTTTACAATCATAACAATTATTTCTTTTAAAAGACCTACCATGGCACAGAATGATAGCTATTACCTTGTTCTCAACCAACAAGAGAATGGGCATATGTAAAGTCACCTACCAGCACCATCCAAGATGTCTGTGGTTGAAGGGATCTTGAGAAGACCATCAGTGGTGAGGAGCATTGCCGATGCTGAATCTGATCTCTCCTTCACTTGGGGAAGATTTACCTGATGCTCCAAGTCTCCATTTTGCTTTTGACACACTGATCAACATATCTGTAAGACCAAGAATGTCAGAGAAACATCTGAACCCCCACCTTAGGTGACTTAGGACAAAGGAAATGGCATGAATACTCACCTGGTGATGGCACAGGAATCATCGTAGAAGTGATGTGAGGGAACAAGGAACACACAAACTCATTCAGCTTTAGGGATGGCAACAAGGCGCTATATGTATATATAGAGGGAAGGAAGACAAAGAGAGGCTGAGGCATCTCTGTCCTGAGGATTCCCAAGGAATGAGAGGAGGTTTGGGAACAGAGAAGGTCATGTTAAAGACACAAGCCCTAATAAACACCACTGCTGTGAGGCAAGTAGAGCTTCACATCACAGTAGGGATCCAGAATTTTTCCTATGTCTTTGGCCTAATCCTCACATTATCTAAAGGCACACAGAGGAGATAGGACACAAGCTCAGTTTAATAGACAAGGGAATAAAGTGCTGTTTGCTGTCCCAAAGTTACACAGGGAACTGTAGGTAGAGCATGGTCTTGAGGCTGAGAATATAGCTCCTCTACATGCCTGCTATAAACAGGATTTGAAGACTGAGCCAGCCTGTCTTCTAAGCTTGTGGTTGAGGAGAGAAGCTGCGTTGGGTCTAGTAATGAAGGGGAAACCCAAGAAAGCAGGCAAGTCAGAAAAGGCCTATTGTAACCATAGCAAATCCTCAAGGATAACTCGTGTTCCCACCTAGAACCTTGTTAGGGAGTACCAGAGGGACCGTGTCTTGAGATTTCTGTAATGATCCTAGGAGAGGCCATGGAAGCACTGTGCTTGGCAAAACAGGAAGTTGACGGGAACACAGTTGCTCCCTATTGAGGGTATTGGGCCATGTCCTTAGATGATTGGTAGCCTTAGCAATAGAGATGATGAACTGGAGTAGCTGTGCAATACAACAACTTTCATTCACTTTAGCTCTTTAGTAAACTGATTATCTTTCAAACCCCAGAGGTAATGTGCTGTATGTGAGATGGAGAGACTTGTTTTCTTTTCTTAGCAACTGCTTATCCCCTTTGGGCCTCAGCTTTTTTTTTTCTTTACTCTGTGAATGTACATGACATCCTTTTTTAGGTTTTCTGTGAGAATTACATTGAACAATAACCACAGAGTTCTTTGTAGGGATAACTAGTATGTTTAGTAACAGTAACAATGAATAGCTTTTATCGCATTTGTAGTATTCATTTACCAAGGACTTTACATTGGGTTGGCCAAATTACAATCAGTCCTTCCAATGATTCTCTTATGTACCTATATTTCCCATGTTTTACAGGTTAATAAATTGAATTTCAAAGTGATTAAGTAATTTTCTTATAGCCACACAAGGATCCTAGTACAAGAGCTTAAATATGCATTCGTAACATTCTAAGGAACATCTAAGTCTTAACATCTATACTGTAGGCTCCCACTCTATTTTCTTGTATGAGACCCACCTACCATTCAGTGGGCATTTAGATCTGTTTTGTGTGTAGACCTGTTTTTTATGTCTATCTCATTTAATATTTATTTCTGGAGACTTTGATACATGAGTCCCGTATTTACATTATCTCTATTGCAACTATCTCTATTCCCCTTCCTTAAACACCAATTGTCTCCTCCCAGTTTTTCTCAAATTCATGACACCTTCTTTAATTATCATTATATGTATATTTAAATACAACTTACAGAGCCTTTCTAATGTTGCTTATGTATATATGTGTTTATAGCTGACTGCCCTGGATTGGATAACCAATTAGGTCCCATTCCTGAAGAACACTGATTTTCTCCTTCTCACAGCAGCAATTAATTGCCTGTAGCTCTGTATCTAATGTTAGGGTCTGATGAAATTTTCCTTTGCCATGTTTGGATGTCAGTTGGTGTTTTTGCTGTGTAGGTCTTGTTTAGTCAACTATATTGTTAAGATATGTACCTCTATGGCATGTATAGAAGACATTGCCTCAAAACATACATCCTGATCCCCTATATCTTATAGTCTTTCTGATTCTCTTTATCAATGCTCCTTGAGCTTTAAATGTAGGAGTTGTATTATAGAGGAATCAATGGAGATTGTCACCCTAAAGTCAGTTGTTTTCTGCAGTTTGACCAATTGTGGATTCCTGTGATATGTAAGTTGTATTTCTGTGCTAGTCTCTGTCTACTGCAAAGAGAAGCTTCTTTGATGAGGTGTGAAAGCCAAATTTATTTATGGATATAAGATTAAGAATTTTAAATCATGTTGAAAATTCTACTGGTTTAAGAATTGGGCAATAGTAGGCTCTCCTCTTGAGTTCATAAACTTTGTTTCATAGTACTAGGCATGGATTCCCTCATTGGGTCTTAAGGACAATTATTCAGTTGTTGGTTTGCTCCAAGATGTCACTACTGCACTCTTGGATGTGTCTTGCCATTCTGCTTATTATTGTGGTTCATTGGCTTTATATCTAGGGAGTACTATTAATTGCCTCTCTTTCTTGGAAACTTGCAAAGCCCCTTTGGAAACTATTAGCAGTACTGAGATTTGAGATGACTATTGATCTCTATATAGCATGAACAATGTTTCAGAATTAAGCTGAAGACATCCAAATCACAGTAATAGCAATTTATGATTTATCCCTGGAGAACCAGAATTGGAATTTTCAGTTAACTCTCTACAATCATATCTGCCTGCATGCCACTATTCTTTCTGTCATAAAGAGAATGGAATAAACCTCTGATTAAACAGCCCCAATTCAACACTTTCCTTTAAAAGATTTACTATGGTCATGATCTCTCTTCACAACAATAGAAATCATAATTAAGACAATTTGCAGCCTGATCTCCATGCTATTAGCCTGGTTCATAGTGCTAATATACTTTCATCATCTACTTCTGAGGTAACTCTCTCACCATCATTCTGTTATATCTACCATGGAAACCAAGTATTCTACACCCTCTCCTAAGCACTCAGTCCACTCTTGTACACTTCTAAATCAGCTCATGCCATCTACCATTGTCTAATTGGTGCTCTTCAGTGCCTTGCATGCTACTTTGCTGACTGGGCACACAACAAAGCAGAAACTCGTGTGATTAATAAGCAAAATGAAAAAAAAATAGTTAACTAAATTAAAGTTAAAGCTAACTAAATGGAGTGGATAATAAAGTCTTAGAGAGTGTAAAGGTCTAGAAAGAAAGTTTTCCAAACAATCTGAAGTAGCCATTCTAATATTCAATAAAATAGACTTTGAACCAAAAGTTGTCAAAAGTGATGAGGAAGGATACCTCATATTCACCAAAGGAAAAATTCACCAAGAGGAAGTCTTAAATCTGAACATCTATGCCCCAATGCAAGGGCACCCACATTAGTAAAAGAAAGTTTACTAAAGTTCAAAGCACACATTGAACTTCATACATTAATAGTGGGAGACTTGAACACTCCAATGTCACCAATAGATAGGTCACTGAAGCAGAAACTAAACAGAGACACAATGAAATTAACAGAAGTTATGAACCAAATGAGTTTACCAGATATCTATAGAACATTTCACCCCAAAATAAGAGAGATACCTTCTTCTCAGTTTCTCATGTTACCTTATCCTTAATGGACCATTTATTCAGACACAAAACAAGCCTCAATATATACAAGAAGATTGAAATAATCCCACACATTCTATCAGACTAACATGGATTAAGGCTGGACTTCAATAACAACAAAAACAACAGAAAGCCCACATATTCATGTAAACTGAGCATCTCTCTACTCAACAATATTTTGGTCAGGGAAGAAATAAAGAAAAATAAAAAACTACAGAATTCAATGAAAATGAAGACACAGCATAGCCCAAATTTATGGGACCCAATTAAAGCAGTATTAAGAGGAAAATTCACAGCACTGAGTACCATCATAAAGAAATTGGAGAGATCCCATACCAGCAACTTAAGAGTACACCTGAAAGCTCTAGAACAGAAACAAGCCAACATACTTAAGAGGAATAGATGGCAAAAAATAGTAAAGCTCAGGGCTGAAATTAACCAATTAGAAGCAAAGAGAAAGATACAAAGAATCAACAAAACCAAAATCTGGTTCCTTGAGAAAAGCAACAAAATAGATAAACCTTCAGCCAAACTAACTAATTAGCACTGAAACAGTATTCAATTTAACAAAAGTAGTAATGAAAAGAGAGACATAACAAGAGAAACTGAGGAAATAAAAATAAACTCAGATTTTACCATAAAAGCCTATAGTAAACAAAACTGGAAAATCTAGGTGAAATGGATGATTTTCTAGACAGAAACCAAATACATAAATTAAGTCAATATCAGGCAGACTATCTAAACAGTTCTATAATCCCTAAGGAAATAGAAGTAGTCATTAAATACCCACCAACCAAAAAAGGGCCAGGGTAGGATGGTTTTAGTGCAGAATTCTACAAGTCCTTCGGAGAAGACCTAATACCAATACTCCTCAAACTAGCACACAAAATACAAAAAGAAGGAACACTACCCAATTCATTCTATGAAACCACAGTCACTCTCTGATACCTAAACAGCTGTCATATAGTAGACATGAAAAGAAGGAATAATAAATAAGGAGATCTTGTTCATTTCTTTTAGAGTAAAGAGTTATTGGAGTGTAGCAACAGTATAAGTTGTGAGTGTTAGTTAGAATCAACAGCAGAATAGTGGCTGTGGTGTGCAGGGCAGGAAAAGGAAGTTTTACATGAGAAGACAATGACAAATGTGTCTACAATATTTGTTTAATGCAATCAATAAGTCAAATCAAACAAATTAATATTCCACTGTATTAAATCAATATGATGAATTTTTATGTTTAGTCTGATATTTTAAAACACCACACTTAAAACAAGAATTGTATTTGAAATAAGGACACCATAGTTTTTTTGTTTGTTTGTTTTTTTTTATTGGATATTTTATTTACATTTCAGATGCCATCCCCTTTCCCCATTTCCCCTCCCTAGAAAACCCCTATTCCATACCCCCTTCTCCTTTTTGCTTTTATACAATTATTTTAAATGTCAACCAAAGGCTTTATAAGTTTGGTAATGCTCAATATCAATCAGAAGTGTAACCTAATACCCAACCTAGATATATCAACTATCTTTGATTGGCAGAGACATGTGAACATCTGCCTCCATGTCTGGCCCCCCTCTCTCTCTCTCGTCACCTAGCTCCTCCTCTCCTTCTCCTTCTCCTCTCCTTACTCCTCCTCTCCTTACTCCTCCCACCTTAGCTCCTCCTACATATCACCCTTCCTGTTAAAATAAAACTTTTCTCTCAAAATACAGTTAGAGCATAACTATACCAATTTATGTCAGTAAGGTGCAAGATAGATCTAATACCCAGTCCATCATTTTGTTGACTAAGCAGAACCTCTGTCATCTCTCCTAAATAAAAGACTTAGTTCTGAACCTGACTTTTTTTTTCTCGGCTTTAGAATGAATGTCAGCTGAAAACCATCCTCTCGATTTTTTTCTCTGAAAGTAAATAGCAAGGATTGGCTATAGGACTATAAATTTTCAACTCCATCAGAAATCCAGAATGACTGAGTTAACTGAGATTATGGGAAGTATAAAGCATAGCTTCTAAAACTTAGCCAATTTATAGAGACCGCTGAACACCTGGACAGTCCCTATACTACAGAATGTTGGAGCATCCGATCTTCAGCCTTCTGGCCCAGGATCATCTGACAGACCTAGTGATGCAGAATTATTAAGGGCTGATTACTCTGTCTTAGCAGATATAATCAGTTGACTATTCTGCAAGTGTGTCCTTTTCTGGACAGTATTTTGTCTGTAGATGGAAAGAGGCAATTCTTGCCTAGTGGCTGTCTCACCACAATTGAAGTAACTCCAAAGATGCTCAATTTCTTCTTAGAATCCAAGACAGGAAGCTGTCAGGAGCAGACAGGTCTCTAATCAAAATGAACATTACTACAGAAATGTTTGTAATGTCAATTTTGTGGACTTCTGATGTTTTGAAAACCAACTGTTTATGTAAGGCAATCTGGACTGTTGTCTGTTAACTCCTCTCAGCTATTTCTAAAGAAAATATAGAAAACTCCCTAACAATAAACTCAAAGCCATGAATTTGCTATAGTCCCTTAACTCACAGGCTAACCATCTCAAATAAGTTAAGAAAGTTAAAGAAGGACTAGGTCTAAGCCTTGTATTCCTAAATGTGTTATACAGGTGCAATGCCTATGATAGTAAAAATATTCATCTCACTTTTATATTAATAAGAAGCTCGTACCAATAAAAACCTTAAATTTGAAATCAAAGTAAATTTTGTACCATTTAAAATATAACTTCATCTTAATAACAATTATACATATTTCTACCAATAAGTTATGGCTATGCAATAAATCCTAGCTAATCCTCCCTGATCCACCAAAATCACTACTTTTCCCTAGAAAGACAGCCCAATATTAACCACCTCAGTCTCCAAGCCCAGGGAATAGGGGTGCCGACTCTTCATTAACTTCTTCAAGCTGATTATGGGTGTTGAGATGTTAGAAGAGGGGTTGGGGATAGAATAAATTGATAAGCCTCTGACATTGTGTCTTCACTGCATCCGGCTGGAATTCCAGGACATCAGAGGTTCGAGCAGGTCTGCTCAGCTTGCCTGATGAGTAGATACACCAAGGCTATGTATTCTGCAATATACAATTCTCAAAACAAATTTTAGTATCAAGATAATTGTTTGTTTGAATTCTGGAATCTAGTCTTCTGGCTGCCTGCCTCTATCATGTCTAATCCATATAATTCTGAGAATTTCTATGAAGGTGTGCTCCCACCATCCTCCCATTTTCGCCTTCCTGCTCTCAAATTCCTCAACACTAGGGAATCCAAACTTTCAGGCACCAAGGCCCCCCACTTCCACTGATGCCTAACCCCTTACCCCCCTCCAATTACTACGAGGGTGTGCTCCCACCATCTTCTCATTCCTGCCTCCCTGCTATTGAAATTCTCCAACACTTGGGAATCCACAGTTTCAGGCACCAAGGCCCTCTACTTCCACTGATGCCTAATCCCTTACCCCATCTTTCCTCCTCCAATTACTATGAGGGTGTGTCTCCTACCATCCTCTCATTTCCGCCTCCCTGCTCTTGAAGTTCCCCAACACTAGAAAATCCAAACTTTCAGGTACCAAGGCTGTCCACTTCCACTGATGCCTGGCAAGGCCACCCTCCACTACTATACAGGTGGAGCCATGAGTCCTTTCTTTTGTGTTCTCGAGCTGGAGATTTTAGAATGGCTACTCCAGCTTGTTTCTTATTTTGCTTGAAAAATTGTTTTCCAGCCTTTTACTCTAAGGTAGAGTCTGTCTTTGCACTGAGGTGGGTTTCCTGTATGCAACAAAATGCTGGCTCCCGTCTATGTATCCAGTCCATTAGCCTATGTCTTTTAATTTGGGAATTGAGTCCATTGATGTTAAGAGATATTAAGGAACAGTGATTGTTGTCTCCTGTTATTTTTGTTATTAGAGGTGAAGTTATCTTTGTGTGGCTATCTTCTTTTGGATTTGTTGGAAGAGGGTTACTTTCTTGCTCTTTCTAGGGTATAATTTCCCTCCTTGTATTGGAGCTTTCCTGTTATTATCCTTTGTAATGCTGGGTTTGTGGAAAGATATTGTGTAAATTTGGTTTTTGTCATGGAATATCTTGGTTTCTTCATCTATGGTAATTCAGAGTTTTGCTGGGTATAGTAGCCTGGGCTGGCATTTGTATTCATTAGGGTCTGTATGACATCTGTCCAGCATCTTCTAGCTTTTATAGTATCTGGTGAGAAGTCTGATGTAATTCTGATAGGTCTGCCTTTATATGTTACTTGGCCTTTCTCCCTTACTGCATTTAATATTCTTTCTTTGTTTTGTGCACTTGGTGTTTTGATTATTATGTGACAGGAGGTATTTCTTTTCTGGTCTAGTCTATTTGGCGTTCTATAGGCTTCTTGTATGCTTATGGGCATCTTGTTCTTTAGATTAGGGAAGTTTTCTTCTATAATTTTGTTGAAGATATTTATTGGCTCTTTAAGTTGGGAATCTTCACTCTCATCTACACCTATTATCCTTAGGTTTGTTCTTCTCATTGTGTCCTGAATTTCCTGGATGTTTTGTGTTAAGAACTTTTTGCATTTTGCATTTTCTTTGACAGTTGTGTCAATATTTTCTATGATATCTTCTGCACCTGAGATTCTCTTCTATCTCTTGTATTCTGTTGGTGATGCTTATGTCTATGACACCTGATTTCTTTCCTAGGTTTTCTATCTCCAGTGTAGTCTCCCTTTGTGATTTCTTGATTGTCTCTACTTCCATTTTTATTTCCTGGATGGTTTTGTTCAATTCCTTCACCTGTTTGGTTGTGTTCTCTTGTAAGTCTTTAAGGGATTTTTGTGTTTCCACTTTAAGGGCTTCTACCTGTTTATGTGTGTTCTCTTCAAATTCTTTGAGAGTGTTATTTATGTCCTTATTGAAGTCCTTTGTCATCATCATTAGAAGTGATTTTAAATCTGAATCTTGCTTTCCTGGTGATATGGGAAATTCAGAACTTTCTTGTGTTGGAGAACTAGGTTCTAATGATTCCAAGTACCCTGGGCTACTGATGCTTATGTTCTTGCACTTGCCTTTTGCCATCTGTACCTCCTTAGTGCTACCTGCCCTGTCCCTGACTGGA
The DNA here is from genome assembly GCF_011762505.2 of Arvicanthis niloticus. Classification (NCBI taxonomy): domain Eukaryota; kingdom Metazoa; phylum Chordata; class Mammalia; order Rodentia; family Muridae; genus Arvicanthis; species Arvicanthis niloticus. Next base: position 47,564,427 of record NC_047663.1, read on the forward strand.
GCCTGTCTTTCCTATTATCTTGGTTGTATCAGAACTTTGTGGGGTGGGTGTAACTACTGGGGTAAGTGCTGGGGCCCAACATCTGCTCAGTGATCAAGCTCAGACAGGATACTGCCCGAATTAGAGCACCTGGGATACCTGTTTCCTCTGGGTTCTCTGAGATTGGGGGCAGAGCTGCCACCCAAGATCTGCTCAGTGCTCTGGCCCAGACTGGAAGGAACCAGTGTCCCAGGCTGGGAGTGACTTCCTGGGTCCTTGTGGGTCCCAGTTACTCCCTGTTTGGGGCAGGACTTGCTGTCTGCTTACCTAAGATACTGCCTGAGTTAGAGCACCTAGGATCCCTGCTTCCTCTGGGTTCTTTGAGATGGGGGCAGAGCTGCCACCCAAGATCTGCTCAGTGCTCTTGTCCAGACTGGAAGGAACCAGTGTTTCAGGCTGGGAGTGACTTTCATGTCAAGTGAGACAGGGCCAATGGAAGAAAAACACAGGCAAGAAGAAGCAGAGTAGTTTGGAGGATCCTTTGTATCATTAGTTAATTACCAGGCATTCCTCTCCAGGTCAGTAATTTTATATAAACCTAGTCTTTAACTCAGAATTCACACTATCTGCTGTTGGTCACATTTTTGTTGTATTTCAGAAATAGTCCAGTTACAGGACCTTTACATATCTCTTATAAATAATAGGATGGTTATGACCTGTTCCCCAAAAATGCCATCCCCAGACAACATTTCATTCATCCACTTTCCTCTCTCACATCTACCAAGTTGAGAAACCGTGAAAAGTTGGGACTAGAACTCTTGATACCTCATTACATTTGGACCCTTCACGCTCTTCAGCAAAAGTCCTAATTGTCCATGGAGGTCCTCCAAATAGCAACACAGATAAGTATTAATCTCAGAATTATTAACAATTGCAAAAGCAAAAAATATAAAAGTGTGAAGTTGAGTATAGTTAATATATAAAATGAAGCATTTTAAGATTTTAAAATGGATAAGATAGGGCTGTAGCTCCCTTCTGCTTCCCCTCTCAGTGCAGGAGAGCTCGCTCTAAGGTCTAAGAGTGGGAGATCTGACCCTTTCCCTCACTGGATGTAGGGACACATCCTACACTAGGAGATCTGGCCCTGGCCCTTACCTGGGTAGCACAGTAGAGCTAAACCCAGTGGCAGAAGTGCAGGTGAGCCAGCTCTGTGGGGTTGATCTCAGAGAGCTGGCTCTGTTCCTTACAGGTTTCAGCACTGGGTAAGCTAGTGCGGGAACACACTTCTTGATAGTGCAGGCACAGCAGAGCTACTGGTCTACCCAACACAGCTACCTCCCAGGCAGAGGTCTAGGTTTCTGTTTTGGCCCACCCCAACATTTACATCTGTGAGTTGCTGGAACATCTGAAAATCTTTTTGTACTGTAGATATAAAGCTGCAGGATCTTCATGGCTCAGGGCAACAACAGGACATCCAAGAGAAGCCCCTGGGAGGATCCAGTATTCATAGTGTAGCAGAAGCTGGAGGTCTTGAACCAGAGCAATGACTCATTGCAATGAACCTTTGCAAGTAAAGATGTGTAGACAAAAGTATACACTGTGGGACCCATTAGAGTTTCCATGCCAAAAGTGTTTCTGTTCAATCTTACTTTCTTTTCTTTTGGAAAAGGAGTTTGTAAAGATGGAAAGAGAGTACAAGGGGTAGGACGATGAGTGGGATTGAGGTGCATGATGTGAAACTCACAAAGAGTCAATAGAAAGGTTAAAAAGATGAGCTTGATTTAAAGAACTGTATAATGTGAAAGAGGAAAGTTAGCTGTAAACCTATGTGGTGTTTTGAATGTATGTGTGTGTGAGTGTGTGTGTGTGTGTGTGTGTGTGTTTGTGTGTGTGTGTCGTACATTGTTGACCTCTGGAGTAGAAAGATAATGGTGACATTTTGTACCATTTGAGCCTTTACAATACAATGTATTTCATGGCTAATGACAAATTTAGATTTCTAGCTGGGAATAAAATAAGCAGGACATAGATTTTAAAGGAAAAGGAGGCGTTCAAGTTATTTAAAAAACCCATTATCTTTGCAAGTAAACAGAGAGGTGGGTCACTGCAATGGCTTCAGGGTTGCCAGAAACTGGTTATTGCAGGACAACACAGAATGGGAAAACCAAATAATCCATCTCTGACATAAGTTTTAACCATCTAAAGTCTTCCAGCATCCTCTTGCATCCTTACCTATTTTTTTTTTTTTTGCATTTTTCCCATCTCTTTTTAATCCCTGGAGCCCATGTCAGCCTCTCTAATGCTTCAGTTATTTCTTCTCAACACTTTGATCCTTGATTCATATGTCTCCTTATGTCCACATGGTCTATTTGCATTTTACCACAAATTCTCTACCTGTTACCTTCTTTAATGTTTTCTTTCCATCTCTATCTTATCCCATCCCTCCTGTCTGCCCACCTACATCATATATCATGAAGAGGTTAAATAAGAGATTCAGATCAAATGAGAGTTTTAGATGGGTTGGAGATATATTAGTGAGACAGTAGCACTGTGAAGAATAAATGATAAGCTTTAAAAAACACGTGAGGAGATGATAAGTTCTAAAATACCTAAGTGATGAGTAGACTGATGGCTGGTAAACAGAAAATGTGATTGAGGGTGTTCTTGGTTAGAGACACATCCTTTCACTGACAGTAAGAGGATCACACTGTGTTTTGAACAGCTTGGAGGTTTAGAGATGAAGCATGAAAATTTAGAGAGGAAATAATATTGAGTGGTAGAGCTGAATTAAAATGTTTAACTGTTTAGATTATATATTGTTATCTTTCAAAAATTTAAACATGCAGCAAATGACAATCAAAGGAAGCTTTTTCTGTCATAACATTTCTCTCATGTGAGTGGAGTTTTGACATGTACATTCAGGTCTGTGAGCTTCACACAGATACAAGTCCTCTAGAATTACTAGGGAATATGAATTTATAGAACAAATTTCCTCCCATTTCCTCTGAATCCTATAGAGTTTTATGAAAGAAATGAGTTACTTCTTCTCTAGGGTTAGGTTGCATAGACAGACGAACTATATCAGAACTTGAAGAATAAATAAGACTCCTGGTGGAAATGCTTTCTGAGACACTCTGGAACTCCAGCTAAAGGGAACATACAGTGACTAAAGGCAGAACTCATCAAAGGCAGACCCAGGAGAACTTATGTACACACCATCACCTAAACCAAGGTATGACATCTTTGGGCAACAATAAATATCATTCTTTAAATAAAGTTCCAAGTTCTAAACAATTATGAACAATTTGTTGTAGTGTTGAAACATAGGAAACCTTAATCTACAGCCTTAGATTAGTTTAGAAGAAGCCTTGAGGTCTCAAGATGACAGCTGTCTCCCTGTGAGCACCCTCCAGAGGGTGGCCTGCACATCAGGGTTCCTGAGACTGAAGATGAGTGGGTTCAGCATAGGTTTAATGACAGTGTTGAAAATCCCAAATAGCTTTATCCTTATCTGAAAGTTTGATGGAACTGAGTCTCATGTAGGCAAAAACAAAAACAAAAACAAAAACAAAAACAAAAAAAACCTGTGCCATAAAATATGGCAGCTACAGTAAGGTAAGAGCTGCATGTGGAGAAGGTTTTCTTCCTGCTTTCAGCAGAGCAGATTTTCAGAACTGTAGCTCTCATGTGTATGTAAAAGGTAAAAATGAGTGCCATGGGGGTTCCTGCCATTATGAAACTCAGTGCAAAGAGCAGCAGCTCATTGAGCTGGGTACTGGAGCAGGACAGTTCGAAGAGCTGGGGAAGGTCACAGTAGAAGTTATCGATCACATTGGGGCCACAGAAGTGAAGTGTGGACATGGCGACAGTGTGGCTCAGTGCATTGCCGAAGGAACAAGCCCAGGACGAGGCCACTAAGATCCTCTGGACTGAATGGTTCATTCGGGTGCTGTAAGTGAGGGGCCGGCAGATGGCCAGAAAGCGGTCATAAGCCATGGCTGTCAACAGGAAGCAGTCAACCCCAGCCAGCAGATGGAAGAAGAAGAGCTGTGTGAGGCAGGCTCTATACGGAACTGTAAGCTTGTGGGCCAAGAGCCTAACCAACATGGAGGGAATAGTAACACTGATGCACCCCACATCCATCACTGAAAGATTCCCCAGGAAGAAGTACATGGGAGTGTGGAGTTTGGGTTCCACCAAGACCGCTGCCAGGATGCTCAGGTTGCCCCCAACCGTTGTCATATAAGCCAAGAGGAAGAGTATGAAGACAACTGGCCACAGCTCTGGTGTCTCCCCAAGCCCAGCAGAATGAATTCAGTAACAGTCATTCCAGTGGCTCTAGGCTTCGGCTGCATGAGTTCATTTAAAGATACATTTAAGGAGATAAATAGTCTATCAGTGGATTTAAGAAATTTAAATCACAGCTGCTGGAAAACATAGAATTATGATTCTCAAAAGAAGAACTCATATCATTCCCTCCCTCCCTTTTCTTCCCTTTAAATGATGTAATTATAAAATAATGGACACAAAGAAATAGTTTTAAAAGTGTTTGCTTTTACTGTTGTATAGATCTTCAAGAAACTTAGGATTCTTTAGTATCATTTTTTTTTGTAATGTGTATCGGATCAATTGTCCAATGCACACACTGTTCACAGACCTAATTCATCCTTCATTCTAAAGAAAACAACTCAAGTGTTTGGCTACTATGGCATAGTAAGATTTTCTAGAAGACAACATCTGATTATCCTTCAAGGATGACAACAGAGTAGGGTGTCACTATTTTATTTAATTTTAAAATAACTTTTGTAGCATTAACAACATTAATCTTGAGAAATAAAAAAAAGTAAAGGTTGTTTTTTTGGAAAGAAATGGTTTGTTTCCAAGAAAAATAGCCACCAGGACAATAGGAGTTAAGATGTCAGGATCCTCCTTTACTCAGACACCGCCAGTGTGCATAAACAGGAATCGCGGTGAGAAACATATTCATCATTGTGTTTTTCCAACAAAGCATAATAATCCTCAATTTATAACGTTATGAGATTAAAGTAGTGTATGTCTCTCTCTCTGTGTGTGTGTGTGTGAGAGAGAGAGAGAGACAGAGAGACAGAGAGACAGACAGAGAGAGAGAGAGAGAGAGAGAGAGAGAGAGAGAGAGAGAGAGAGAGAGGAGTATATAGGTAGATATTCACTAAAAGAAATTTCACAGAGAGAGAGAGAGAGAGAGAGAGAGAGAGAGAGAGAGAGAGAGATGAGTATATAGGTAGATAGTCACTAAAAGAAATTTCACTCTTACCATTGGCTTTAACAAAGGTGGCATTTATCCCTTGTTTGTTTCAGTTTTCCACATTGTCTATAGTTGATACATTTTTAAAATGCTATTTAGTGCCAGCATCTGGAGATAGCCATGTAAACCTACTGAGTCCCACAGCACAATGAAGTAACTGAGCATAGGAGAAACAGTGTTCTCTTTCTCTGTGGCAGCCAATGCCTTGGATGTGGACAGCTTTCTTGGGGCATTCTCTGATAACACTCAAGCTGGGAAACTTGCTCTGAGCTAGCACTTCTCTAAGAACTTGACATGTAGTAGATAATAATTCCTTTGGCATCAGCATGGAATTACTATTTTATTCCTTGCTTCCCATCAATAAAAACATGAGCATGCATCAAGGAAGAGGCACAGGCAGGCTTTACCCTGCAGAGCCCCTGCTCTTAACTACTAACACTGCAGTTAACCGCAAGATCTGAACGGCTCAAGACCTTGCTTTTCTCAAATTCTCCCTGAAGCTCTCTGAACCACTCTATGATTCAAAGTTCACCCACAATCCTATGGCTGTGCTTCTACGGACTCCAATATCTCGTCTTTCACACAAATAGTTCAAGTTCCAATGAGCTCCCTCGTGGGTCACATCCACAGCAGTCTTTCATCTCAATTCCCTGTATCCTCATCATTGCTTCTGTTAGTTTCTTTGCACACAATGCCCCTGTAGTGTCTTCTGTCCACATCTTCATGATTTGGTACAAACGATGGATGTTACTTCCAGAGCACTACCCTGAAGGTTCCAAAGTGACACTTAAGTATTCAATATTCCTTATGCACTACGACTATATGTTACATGGTACTTACCTTATATAAAGCCTTCAACTATTGTCCTAGTCACTCGGGTATATTTTAAGGTCAAATTCCACATCTGATTTTTCTTTGGAACCTATACTCATGGACCCACTGTGAGTGTGCACCACTTCACCTCAAATGAATGGCTGCACTTATTGAAAAAGAAACAAAAGATAACAATAATTTCCAAAAATTTTTTGTGGGTGGGGCAATATGAATTTGGAAAAACTTTAGACTTTAAAGAGATGGTGGTAAGAGTTGTGTGAGAAGCACATGTTTGGGTGCCGTTTTGTTTGATGATGCCAGATAAAACATACAGTTCTAGCAGACAATATGTTCACAAATCCTTTTCTTTTGTGCTTTGACTCTATCTATCTATCTATCTATCTATCTATTATTAATTAATCAATTAATTAATTATATTTTTTTGGGGGTAGACATTGCCCCTAGAATTTGCTAAAAGAGGCAGAGTCACGAGGATCACAAAATTGAGGCCAGCTTTGGTTACACAAATACTTTTAAAAGTAAACTTTACAAATCATTTTCTAGTTAGAACAATTATTCCTTATTTTTAAAAAAACCAGTTATACCATGGCACAAAAAGGTAGCTGCTACCTTGACCTTAAAACTAAACATGTGTAATGTTACCTAACAGTACCATCCAGATGTCTGCAGGTGATGATGTGGTTCATTACTTTAGTGGTAATGACCGTCTCTGACCCTAAAGCATCTCTTAAACTCACTCAGGGAAGACTTGATGTCTGCATCAAGTTTTGCTTTTTGATTTTGAGACAATGACCAACCTATCTGTAAAGCCAAGAAGCTCAGCTCACTGAGAATCAGCTGAAGCCCCATTTGGTGACTTAAGAGCAGAGGAAGGGCCATGAATGCTTACCTGATGATAGCCAGGGGACCAGTATGGTTTAGTGGAGAGAGAAATGAGAGAGCAAGGAATACACAAACTCATTCAGCTTTAGTGATTCAAGAAGGTGTCATATATATATATATGAATGACAAAGAGAGGCTACAATATCTCTGTCTTGATCATTTTACATCATTGTATAAGCCTCTTGGGACCTCAAGGTTAGTCCCAAAGAATGAGAGGAGGTTTGGGAACAGACAAGGTCTTGTCAAAGACACAAGCCCTAATAAACACTACCCTACTGAAGCAGAGGAGCTTCACAACACAGTAGGGATCAAGAATTATCTTTGTTCTTACCCTCATATTGTCTACAGGCACACAGAGGAGATAGGACACGAGCTCAGTTTAACAGACAAGGGCATAAGGACTTTCTGCTGTCCCCAAGTCACTCAGGGAATTATAGGAGGAGCCAGGTCTGAATAGGGTCTTGAAGCTAAGAATATATTTTCTTTACATGCCTGCTATAAACAGCATCTGAGGACTGAGCCAGGCTGACTTCTAAGCTTGTGGTTGAGGAGAGAAGCTGCTGTGGGCCGGGGAATAAAGGAGAAACCCAAGAAAGAAGGCAAGTCAGAAGAGGACTATTGTAACCATAGCAAACCCTAAAGGATAATATGTGTTCCCTCCCACCTAGAACCTTGTTAGGAAGGGCCAGAGAGACTGTCTTGAGATTCATGTAATGATCCTAGGAGAGACCATGAAAGCACTGTGCTTGGCAAAACAGGAAGTTGAGGGAGGCAATGTTGCTTCGTATTGTGGGTTTGGGCATATCCTTTGAGCTGGGAGCCTTAGCAATAGAGTATAAAAGAAGAAACTGGAGCAGCTGTGCAATACAACCTTCATACTCTTTATCCTGCCAGACAACTGATTATCTGCCCAAACCCCAGAGGTGGTGCATGCTCCGTGGGATGCAGAAACTTGTCCTTGACCTCCTTTCTTAATAACTATGCATCTTCTTTGAGCCTCAGTTTTTTCTCAATCTGTGAATGTAAATGAAAAAATGTAAATGTTACTTTTTTAGGTTTCCTGTGAGAATTAAATTCAACAATACCCACAGAGTTCCTTGTAGGGGATTAGTAACACCTTTAATAATTTAATAACAATGGATAACATCTATCACATGTTTGCTACATTCATTTACTAAGAACTTTAGATTGGGTTGATTGAATTCTAATCAGTCCTTCCATGGTTTTTTCATGTGCCTATATTCCTCAAATTTTATGGATTGATAAACTGAATTTCAAAGTGATTCAGTAATTTTCTTATAGTCACATTGGAATCAGAGTCCTAGAGTTTAAATGTGTTTGTACTGGTAATTTTCTTATAGTCACATTGGAATCAGAGTACTAGAGTTTAAATGTGTTTGTACCATTCTAAAGAACATAGTCTCAACCCCTATGCTATGAGCTCCTTCTTCTTCTATGAGACTCATTGACCACACAGTGTACCTTTAGGTCTACATTTTGTGTGTAGCTCTGACTTTTTATGTTCATCTCATTTGATATTTATTTTTGATAATTTAATTCATGAGTACTATTTTACATCATTCCCACGGCAGCTTCTTCCTCCTTAAAGCTACCTCATGCTCTTCCATTCAGTCTCAAATCCTTGATTTCTTCTTTATTACATGTGTACAAAAATACAACCAAATGAGTCCATTTAGTTTTTCCTCTATATGTGTGTGTTTACAGCTGACCACTTGAGATTAGACAAACAATTAGGGGCTCATCCCTGGGGAGGCTGATTTTGTCCCTCTCTTAGCAGCCATTAACTGCCTGTGGCTCTTTGGTTTAGGACCTGGTAAAATTTTCTTTAGCCATGTTGGCTTGTCACCTGGTGTTCTTATTGCATAGGTCTTGTTCATGCAACCACATTGTTAAGATTTCATTGGTGTAAGTCCCTGTCATCTGTAAAAGACACTACCTCACAGCAAACAACCAGGTCCAGTTCTCATGGTCTTTCTGATTCTCTTTCTTCCTTTATGTTCCCCAAACTTTAGATATAGAAGTTGTATTGTAGATGTATCAGTTGGAGATTGGCACCCTAAAGTCTGTTGTTCTATGCATTTTGACCAGTGGATTTTTTTTTTTTTTGTGTGTGTGTGGATTTTTGTGATGGTCTCTGTCTGTTTCAAAGAGAAGTTTCTTTGATGAGGGGTGAAAGATAAACTTATTTGTGGATATAAAGGTAAGAATTTGGAATGCTGTTGGGAATTCTTTTAACCAAAAGAACCTGGTTTAGCAATCAGGCAGTAATAGGGTCTCTTCTAGAGTCCATGACTTCACCAACCTTGTTTATTTGCTTGGGTTCATAGTACTAGGCATAAACTTCCTTAGTGTGTCATAAGTAAAAATTATGTATTTGTTGGTTTCCTCCAAGATATCAGTGCTACTGATACCTTGCACTCTTGTGTATATCTGGACATTCTGATCATTGTTGGTATTCATAGGCTTTACAGCTAGGTAGGACTATTGAATCTCTCCCTTGGCAGCTTGCAGAGCATCTCTGGATACTATTAGTAGTTTTGATATTTATGATGACTATCAATGCCTATGTAGAATGAGTAATGTTCCAGAGAAGAGCACAAGACATCCTTAGGTCAACAATAATAACCTGGGGGTCTGTGCTTAATAGCCTGATTCTTAATACCAAATCGCACTTTCATCTTCTACTTCTGAGATAACTTTCTCACCAATCTATTATATCTACTACCCACTCTCATCTCAAGGAAGTATAAAGCTCTTCTGTGGGAAGCTGACTTCTCCATATTTATGTTAGATTCTTGGTGCCTCTTTTGGTTACTTTTGTATCACCATGACAAAACTTCATGGCCAAGGTAATTTATAAAGAAAAACATTTAATCGAGACTTTACAGTTACAGACCATTAGATTCTGTGACCATCAGGACAAAGAGCATGGCAGCATGCAAGTATGCATAATCTGGAGCAGTAGCTTAGAGTTTATATCTGGTTCACAAGCATGAGGCATGGAAAAAAAGAGCTAACTGGAATGATGTGGGCTTTTGAAACCTCAAAGCATGTCCCTAATGACATACATCCTCCAGCAATGCCACATCTCCTAGTAATACTTCCCCAAAAGTTCCACCTACTAGGGGCTGAGCATTCAAATATATAAACCTATGGGGTTCAGTTTCATTTAAGCTGCCACAGTCCCCAAGTGCTCATCCTTAAGGATGTAGTATATGAATGTGGAGGCTTTTTGTTGTTCACCACTGTTTTTTTCTAAATACAAAACCAAACACACTATAGTGAGAATTGTCAATTGTAGAGGGATTTTAATTCAGCAACATGACTTCTCTGGCAAGGAATCACATCCAAAGAATTTCTAGGTTTGTGATTCTGCTGAAATGATACACCTTTAAGCACTCTGGCTGGAATACAGACACGCTCTTAGTACACACTGTTGTTCCCTAACTATTAAGGTAAAATTAGTTTGTACAAGGAAGCTGCCATGTTTAAAAGTGACATCTAATTGAGGTGCAGACAATGTGAAAATTCAGAGAAAGATTTGAGAGGATGAGTCAGAGACAGGATATGTTCAACTCTCAAAAGAACAGATAGGAAAGTGAGTGCAGTTAAGTTGAATTCAAGCAATGTACTAGAGTTCAGTTGAGTGCAGTTCAGTTGAATGCAGTTAAGTCCAGTTGAGTTCATGCAGTTCTGTTTAGTTCCACTTAGTTCACACAGTCAGTGCAGTTCAGTTTGTGGAATTCAGAGGCAGTTTTTCCAAGCAGAGCAATTCAGTGAGAAGCTGCGAGAAACCAGTTTGAATCGGTCTACTCATGGAGGAGTTTTGAGCCAGAACATCTGAGTTAGACCAGCTAGGCAGAATTCAGAAAGAACTAAAAAAAGTCTTATTCAGTAGTAAGCCTCCTAGATAACAATTACATCTGGTAATTAAAAGTTACTTTTACAGTCAATGATAACAGAAACTGAAACATCAATAAAATTCATGGTGAAACTAAATATGCTTTTTCTAAATAGTTCTTGAATAAAAAGGAAAAAAACTATTTCTACGTTGTTTTAGGAATGTCATAATACAATGACAAGCTGGCTCTGAGCTGGATTTTTAACCTAGGATTATCTTGTACTGGTCATTGAATGTCATTCTACTTTGAATGTGAAATGCCTCCTGAAGGCTTCTGTGCTTGAGAACTTGGTCCCTAGCTTATGGAGCTATTTTGGGAGTCTGTGGAATCTTTAGAGTAGAAAGTATGGAGGTTGTCTTAGTTAGGAGTTTCATTGCTGTGAATAGCCACCATGACCAAGGCAACTCTTATAAAGGACAGCATTTAATTGGGGCTGGCTTACAGTTTTGGAGGCTCAGCCCATTGTCATCACGGCAGGAAGCATGACAGGAAGACATGGTGCTGGAGAAGGAACTGAGAATTCTGTATCTTGATTTGAAGGCAATCAGGAAAGACTGACTTCCAGGCAGCTAGGAGGAGGGTCTCATTGCCCATCCCCACCATAACACACTTCCTAAAAAAATGCCACACCTCCTAATAGTGCCACTCCTTGGGCCAAACATATTCAAACCACCACAGGGGCCTTGGCAGGCTGTAGCTTGATACTAATTTGGCCTAAACTTTCTGTTTCCTTGACTGTCAACCTATGAATTCTGATGGTAGGGTTCTCCTTTTAAAATATAGTTCATATCTTGCCACTAGACACTGGGACACAAATACATAAACACATGGTATCAAGTATCTATACAACTCCAACTGCTCATAATGAGATTCTTTTCTCCTTCTCTTATGACCTGTAGGAGGCATGGAGGCCCTTGTGCTAAAGAAAAGTACAAGGAGAACCAGAATGTTAAACACACATTGTTATTCCTTCAAAAGTAGGGGTGCATAACATTTTCACATGAGAATAAAGAAGTCTACTTTATTAATTTTTTTTACAGTGGAGCTGATGATGGCACCAAAGGGCTGTCTCTGACCTCATTGTGAACTCTGAGCAGAGAGAAAAAAGGTTCCAGTTGGAATGACCTGGAAATGAGAATGGGGGGGAGGGATAAAAAAAGAGGTTAAAGGGGATGGTTTCTTGAGACTCATATGCTTAAGGAGTCCTTGTGAATGTAACATCTTTCCCCTGGTGATGCTGTTAGCAGAGAATTCTGGGGTGCATGGAGGGATCTCATGAAGGGAAGGCAGTAGAAAGGCCTGTGCTGTTAGGAGGGTCCAACACAAAGATGACACTGCACACTATGATTTTTCAGGTCCTGAGGGTCCTGATGATGAGATTAATGGCAGATGGGGTAGGGTCTTAGTCCAGTTCCCCAGTGTCATAAACTCAACTAAACAGAACTTTCCCATCATGGTGAAGGATATGCCTTCCTTGGGCACAGGACTCCTCTTCCCTTTTTATGATTTTTAGGGCAGCTTGGTGTGGGATGAAAAGCATTGGTGTAGCAGACAGACCCCTTGATCTTCTCAATGAAAATAGAGTACCATTTTCATCTACCCAGGGTTGATCTGAAAATTAAATTAAACATACTTTAAGTTCATACTAAGGGATACTATGATTGATAAATAACAAAAACTGGTTGTTATCTTGCTGGTGTATCTTACTTAGCCTTCATAAATGCTCTTTAATGTAGCTTCAGTATTTGCCTAACTACAGGGAAGGAAACAAGCTCAGAGGTGCTTTAGTAGTTTGCTGAGTGTTGATGTTGCAGAGCAGTGCCTCAAATTTCCAAATCAAATTTTGACAGCTTTCCTTCTCTTCTTCCAACTTCTTGGAAAAACAATTGTGGTCATTTCACCTACCCTTTGTGGTTCTGTTTCTACCTTTAAGACTGAGGTTTATCCCTGTGTTTCCTTTAGACAGGGACAAAAATGAAACAGAGGCTGAAGGGAAGACCATCCAGAGACCACTCCACCATGTTATCCATTCCATCTGCAGACACCAGACCCCGACACTATTGCTGATGCCAAGATGTGCTTATAGTCAGGAGCCTGGTACGATTGTCCTTTGAGAGGCTCTGCCAGTACCTAAGACAGATGCAGATACTCACAGCTAACTATTGGATTGAGACCGGGGACCCCTGTAGAAGAGTTATGGGAAGGGCTGAAGGAGCTCAAGGGGATTGCAACCCCATAGGAAGGAGAACAGTATCAATTAACCCGACCCCTCAGAGCTCCCAGGGACTAAACCACCGACCAAACAGTATACATGGGTTGGTCCATGGCTCCTGCTATATATGTAGCAGAGGATTGCCTCGCCTCATCTGGCATCAGTGAGAGGGGAGTCACTTGGTCCTGTGGAGGCTTGATGCCCCAGAGAAAGGGGGTGTTAGAGGGGTGAGACAAGACTGGGTGGGTGTGGTAGCACCCTCTTAGAGGCAAAATGGGAATGTAGAAGGGGAGTTTGTGGAGGGGAGACCAGGAAGGGGGATAACATTTGAAATGTAAACAATTAAAATGATTAAAATAAGAATAGCTTTATTCATGAACAAGGTACAGTTAAAAATTGTGTTTGATGGCTGAAGCAGTCCTCAGAAATTAGCAAAAGTAGAGTGGTCCTGGAGCAGAAGATGCCTTCAAATTTTCTTTGCTTTCATGGTATTGAATGCATGAATTTGGGATGCATTTGTAGTCAGGATTCTGTGGCATCTAAACTGTACCCTAAATCTGAACTCTGTGCCAACACTGTGACTTTCTAAACTGTAAGACTCATGAAAAATGGTACAAATGCACAATGAAGTACCATTTAGTTATAAAAAAGGAAGATCTGTCACTTTTAGAAATGTGCATGAAACTATAAGACATTAAATGAGATAAGCATACTTTCTTCCATATAGAAAAGTTAAAAGTGTTCTTAAGGTTGTATAGTGATTACTACATAGAAATTGGGAAGGATGTGTGTGTGTGTGTGTGTGTGTGTGTGTGTGTGTGTGTGTAGAGTAAGGCAGAATTTTATTAGTGCATACTGGGATATCGTACCAAGTCCCATTAATATGTTCAATTAATGCATGCTGTAAAGACTTTCTGAGAGCCATAAGAGTTGTAGAATGGAAGTAACAAGAGTGATAGTTTATAAACTCATTAGTTAAATAAATGTGTGAACTTGTCTACACCCATGAAGTTCATCTCTGAAACATGGAGAGAGTCTAAAGCATTTTCAAAGCACTGGAGATTCTTGTGCCTTGGGAAGGAAGATAGTCATCCTTCCCTGGCTCCCCCTGGAATGTTTTAATTTCAGACACCACCACAGGGAGAAAATAGGAGAAGAGCAAATCTATTGGGAAGATGATGTCAGTCAAGTTGTTTGTCTCTTTGTTTTTCTGTCTTTGAAAAAACTCCCAACCGTGGAGACTATTTGGCTTCCTCTTTGCCCAAGAAGTGCCTGCCCCTTCACTGGGTGAGTGTCATTTCAAGAGCTCTCACTGCATGCTCACAACTGGGCTTATATATAACTGATTTCACTCTTTGTCTTTGGAATGGCATCTCCCTCCTCCAGGATGGCCCTGGGGAGGCTCAGGTCCTTGGCTGAAAGGGGTAAAGTATGCAGGAGATACTAGATGCTAGGATAATCAGGTTGTTCCCAAAACATTTCCTTCAGTAGCTGATGGAGAATGAATAGGCATTTGACTTTTGGAGATACTGAGTTGGACATAGTGGTATGATTTAGCCCATGCAAAAAGGAAAAAAAAAAAAAAACAGCGCCTCTAATAGTGGCTAGCCTTCTAGGAACTGAGTATCTTGTTCCTCTGCTCTATTTGTCTTTGAGAAACTCCAGCTTCTACCCTTCTCAACGTGAGTCTGGATCCATCTAAGTAATGGTTATCTTCACTTCAATGAGGTAGCTCCCTATGTGACCTTGTGAGGCTCAGGGGGCACCATGTAAGTGACCATATGTGTGAGAACCATCTATGGCTCTATAGTAGGCTTTGGCCTTGTGGAAGCATGCATGTTAGATAAAATGGGAGTGTCGGGGTGTATTCTTGCTCAAGACTCCAGTTGTGAGAGTGTTCAGCTGGTTGTCCATCGAACTGCATAGCTGTTCATCTCTCCCAGGCACTAAACCATGTAATTTTCACCTTACTCAAAGTTTTTCCACATTGTTCTTACTTAGCAAAGCATGAGCACTGTGGTACCCAAATTTCCTGGACACTATGGAGAAGTGTAATATGTAATCTTAAGAGTCAGGAAACCCAAGGCTGCTTGTTATCAGTTCTAGAGCTGAAAATATCTTCAATGATGTACTGTCATGAAGAGTCACTCTGGCATGTGTTCTCATGGAGTGTCACTGTTTTTCATTAGATTTTTACCTTTCTCTTAAAGGTCTGGATAATGTCTCATGGCTCTACAACTCAATTTCTTATAGTCTAGGTCACAATTAACATTTTATTACTGACATACTTTAACTGGTCATTTGCCTGCAAATTCCATATCTGTGACTTCAGGGGTGGATGGAAAATATTTGGAAAAATTGTCTGTTCTTATAAGGTTAGGCATTTCTCCATCAACATCACCTAAACAATATAAGATAACAAAAACTCACACAGCAGGAATAGAGGGTAAGGTATTATATGTCATTTAGAAATGACCTAGAGTGTGTTAGAGAATGTGCATATACTATATATAAATTCTATTCCATTTTATATAAGAGACATGATCACCCTTAGGTTTTGGTGTCTGACAAGCTATGGAACCAATCCTAAGATACTGGAGGGGGGGTCACTGTAAAATGATATATGTAGTATAGGTTGGGGGAAGAGGACCGCACACCCTTTTCTCTGGAAGCTTCTCTTTTATGCTCCAGAATCTTTTGTACCTACGCTGTCCAGGTCACCTTGTTAAGACTGTGGTTTCTTTTCTAGAATTTTGACCTTAGGTAATGAATCTTTCCCTATGTCAAACACCACATTCCTTCCCTTTGCTATGTTAGTGTTTGTGTGTCTCTGAGTCTGATTTATGCCATTGCTTTGTATCAGTAACTGTTGGCTGCATCACACCTTTATCTATTGTGTTTCAGTCTTTAACTTTTACTCCCCTTGTGTTTTCTCTTGCATCCTGGCTGCACCTGGACATTGCAATACTTGATATTCATTACCAAGATGTCATTGTCTTGTATCACCTTTGAACTTCATTCAGCTGTCACTGGTGGAAGAGAGTCATGGATCTGGGAACATTGGGAAATGATTCCTGTGTGACCACGTTTGTTCTGCTGGGTCTCACAGAGACTCCAGCTTTGCGGCCTATCCTTTTTGTCATCTTCCTTCTTGCTTATGTAGCTACTCTTGGTGGCAATTTCAGCATCCTGGCCGCTATCATTATAGAACCCAAACTCCACACTCCCATGTATTTCTTCTTGGGGAACTTGTCTATGTTAGATGTTGGATGCATTAGTGTCACTGTTCCTGCCATGTTGAAACATTTCCTATCCAATGATAGGCACATTCCCTATGGGGCATGCCTCTCACAGCTTTTCTTCTTCCACCTCCTGGCTGGGGCAGACTGCTTCCTTCTGACTGTCATGGCCTACGATCGTTATCTGGCCATTTGCCATCCCCTTACTTACAACACCCATATGAGCTGGAGAATTCAGAAAGTCTCAGTATGCCTGTCATGTGTGTTTTCCTTTAGCAATGCATTGACCCAAACTGTTGCCTTGTCTACTCTTAAATTCTGTGGTCCCAACACAATCAACCACTTCTACTGTGACCTCCCTCAGCTCTTCCAGCTCTCCTGTTCCAGCATCCAACTCAATGAGAAGCTGCTCTTTGTAGCAGCAGCCTTCATGGGTGTTGTCCCCTTGGTCCTCATCACTGTGTCATATGGCCATGTGGCAGCTGCAGTTCTTCGTATCAGATCTTCTGAGGGCAGGAAGAAAGCCTTCTCCACATGCAGCTCTCACCTCACTGTGGTAGGCATCTTCTATGGGACAGGGGTCTTCAGCTACATGCGGCTGGGGTCAGTGGAATCCTCAGACAAGGACAAGGGCATTGGCATCCTCAACACTGTCATCAGTCCCATGCTGAACCCGCTTATCTACAGCCTTCGGAACCCTGATGTGCAGGGTGCCCTACGGAAGGTGCTCACAGGGAGGTAGCTCCCAAATGACATACTTTTCTTCTGGCCTTAACCAATGTCAGAGCTCCTCTCATTGCTTCTAAGTGATATTGTGATTAACACAACTGGAGTGCAGGTATGGCAAATTGGGTTACATTTTTGATTAGGAAGGAGAGTTCCCTAAAATAGTAATAACTATCACTTACATCATCACTGCCTCATACAAGATATTAAGTGACTAGTATCACTACTTCTGTTAATTCTCCTATTTATATGAGGTCGGTGCAGTTTGCAAATTGTAGAACAGAAAACTTAACTTCAGAGAGGTTGAGGAACTTCCTCAAAGCCACGGAGCTAGTGAATGTCAGAGCAAGGATTTGACCCTAGAGGCAAGCTACATGTGTAGCTATTGTTTCTTAGCAGCAATACATTATAGCGAGGATGGGAACCCTAACGTAAAGGGGTAATAGTAAATAGTAAACAATAAAGAGTAAGGAAAGAAATTTCAGTGTGATAAAAAACTATATCCACAATAAAACTTGAATTAAGAGATTTTCATTTCTTTACTGAATCCGATTTGTTCAAAAGAAGCTGGAGTATACTGAGGGTTTTCAAGATGTCAGTTTATTAAATGAACAAATAAAAAGACAACACACTTTTAAAACATAACTCATAAAGAACTGGAATTGTTTAGAAAAATCATAGAAATGAGGCAGAATGTTTCCCCACTGGACCACCTACAGCAAAGGACAAAGGATTGTGGAAGGATGTTCATTGAAGCATCCAGGAAAGCAGGCTGCTTGAGCCTATCTGAATTCATTAATTGGCTTTTAATTGGAAAAGAGGTTTGTCACTTATCTAAATAAAAGTCTATTAATTAGAAAAATCTCATGGACTGAAAAGAAAGTTTGGTACCTATGACTTGTACAGGAAACTGTTCCCTTCATGTCACCTGAAGGAGGAAGATGCTTCAACTTAGTTTTAGACAGCTGTTTCTACAACACAATAAAATGTGTGCCTATTAATAAGTTAGAGGTGCCAGGGAGAAGGCTCAGTGGATAAATCACTTTTTATATAAGTATGAGAACTGAAGTTCAGACCCCCAGCACCCACAGGAATAGCAATAGATGTGGTGGCCATCTGTAATTCAAACTCTTAGAAGGCAAAGGCATGGTATCCTCAGAGCAAGCTTGGGCAGGATTCTAATTTAGTGGGGTACTTGACCTAAGCAAATAAAATAGAAAGTGATTGAGGAGGACAGCAAATATCAGCTTTGAACCTCCTTTGAACCTCCATATGTGGGTGCATACACATGTGTACCCATGCACATGTGAGCATGCATACATACTCATACACACACAAATATATGAAAAATAAATAAATAAGAAAATACAGAAAGAATAAAATAGAAGTCACCCTTAGACTCACTATTTACAGAAATCACATGGACAGTTAATATATAATTATTAAAATGCTTTTGTGCATGATATATATTTGTAAAGAACAGAATTGTTTTATACTTAAGATTCTATAATTTTGCCAATGTAGGTGAACTCAATAATACAAGTGACTCTCTTTCCATTATGTTAAATGTAGATCATTGCCATCATTTTTGTGACTGCATATTATTTCTTTCAGTAGATGAGGTGAAATGTATTTAATTATGCATTACTAGGTGATTACATTGAATTTGATTGTTCTAATATTCTGGGCTGCATGGTATGCTGGGATTTGCTTCCTGTGTGTTCATCTCATCTATGCACTCTCTTTCAATTGCTAAACAAAAACCCATGATAAGGGTCCCAGAGTCAAAGGATATGAACTCTAGAAATACAGAAACCCATGAAGAAACTCTAGAATACTTAAAAACATTTGGCTAGAGACAGAAAGTTTTTGATTACTTCTGTTCTGCAAGATCCCATTTCTTTTGGGTTGTTTGTTGAATATGGGTCTCACTACACATCCCTGGTTGGCCAGGAACTAGCTATGTATCCCAGACTGTTCCAAACTTGCAGTGCTTCCCCTGCTTCTGCCACCAGTGCTGAGATTACAGCAGTGTACTACAACTGACATCCTTTGGATTTTATACATAAAGATTCCGAGGACTCCCCTCACTTGAATGTTAGTGTTTTTTTTTAAATCCTGAATGTGGTAAGAGATTAAAGTGAACTCAGAGCTATGAAACCATCTGCGATTTGAATGCTGTGTTTCCCTCATACTTGAGCCCTGATTGCAATGTTTGGTCTCCACATGGTGCTGCTATTTGGGAACTTTCAAAAGTGGAGCCTAGTTTGAAGGTATAGATCACTGACATTGGGTCTTTGAGGGATTATCACCCTTGACTTGTTCCCATTTCACTCTCTCTACTTCCTGTCCACCAAGACAGAAACTGCTCCTTGCCTTCCCTGCCGTGATGGACTGATGACCTCTGAAACTGTAAGCTAGAATAAATCTATCCTCCCTCCAAAAACAAACAAAAACACCCAACAAAACATTTGGCTATATTGACACTCAGAAAAGATTGAACAAGCTGATATTTCTAATAATTGATAATTTTTTATTTATTTAAATGCAAATATTATAACCCATTGCTTCATTAATTGAAATTATCCACTAGTAAAATTGAATATAATATTTTAAGAATAGTAGTAGAAAATATTTTTATATGAAAAATATATAAGATGCTCATCTTTATTTTTATGAACTTGGCAGTGCTTGAACCTTCTTAATGGGACTATTGAGTCACATGTTAAAGGCAAATGGGCACCTCTCATGCCAATGAGGTCAACTACATTTCAGGTAGCATGTGTTCTTCGGGAGTTCTTGTGAAAAGGAGGCGGTCACACAGGAAATATCCAGGGAATTAAAATCTGAAGTGAAGATCACAGATGAGGATGACTCTCTAGAGAAGATTGGAAAAAAGGCCACAGACAGTGCAAAGGATTTTAAAACTTTATTATTATTCTGTTTGTGTTCACATGAGCACACACAGAAAGTCAGGAGACAGCCTTCTGGAGTTAGTTTTTTCCTTTCAGCTTCATTTGGGTCCCAGTGAACAAACACAAGCTATCAGGCTTGTGTAACAAAGGCTTTTATGCCCACTGCCCACTGAGTCATCTTACTGGCTCTATTCCTTTTATTTTTGCTTGTTTTGAAACAGGGTCTCATCATATAGCCCTGGCTGAAGAGACATATTGTTAAGAAGACTTTTTATAGTTTTATTGAAGATAAGAGGACTCTGTGCCAGAGTGCTACTGGGCAAACACCAGCAGTCGTGGTTCATGGTTAGATGCATAAGAGTGAAATGATTTCCCATATACTAAAAACAAGACCATAAAAACGCAACAGTATTAAGAGGGATGCTTGATGTTCTGTATAGAGATATGCGTGCTGATCAAGAAGAGCAGTCACTGAAGTATTTACTAAGGGGAATAGGGTAAGTGCAACATGTGAGCATTGGCTCCCACCCTGTTACCACTCTGTCATTTCCCTTGCCAACAGGTGATCTTGTTAAAACACTGATTCACTGGGTTGTTTAAAATGTCTACCCACTGTTCCTGCCCTCTAGAAACTCATAAAGAAAATTATAATGAAATGGTTTAAATGCAACAATAGTATTTATCTGTTCATTATAAAACCTAGGGATTAAACACTCACTGAATCTAAGGACAATTTGAGCACTGGAAGCCAGGACTATCTGGCAATAGTAAAAAGTAAAGGCTTAAATCTCTCCTCCCCACTCTCTCTTCTATTATCATTTATCTATGTATATTTATCTATCATATGCCTAATCACATCTGTATATATCATCTACTTATCTGTTCATTTTATTTATTCATTCACCTGACTAATGCTTACTAGAATCTCAAATGTTCAGCACTATTCTATGTAAAGAATACAGAAAGAAAACAGTCATTAGAGGTATATACTTTCCCCTTGGAGGCTAGTATGGAAACTGTAAATACAGTGGAGTAACATATACACAAACACTACTGAATATAGTAGCAACAATTCCAAGCATGCAAGTATTAGTTGTTGTGAAGGGTAGTTTCTTTAATGAGGTCTGAAAGCTACATTTATCTGTGGGTATAAAGATAAATATTTAGAATGCTGTTAGGAGCCACTCTGGATTGGTAAAGTGGCGGGAAATAGGTTCTTCTCTAAGTCTGATGACTTCACTAGCGTTGGGTAGTTGGGTAGGTTTCAAGTACCAGGAAAGGTTTCCTTTCTATTGATAAGACTTTAGATAGCTATTGGTTACTGCCAAAAAATGAATACCATTATTGTATCATTAGGGATATCTTACCACATCCTTGTCATTATTGTGGTTTATAGGTATTGTGGTTGTGTAAAACCATTGGTTCTCTCCTTCCCTTGGAATCTTCTGGTGTTATGAAAGTTCATTTCTTTTTGGTGGGGATTCAAAATGGCATCACAAATTTGTACAATAAACTGTGAGGTGAGTTGTGTGTATGTGGTGTGTGTTGCTCATTCATGTACACATGTGTGCTCATGTGTGTGAGTGCATATGTGGATACCGCAAGCAAATGGTTAATGTCAGGCGACTTCCTTGACTGTTCTCTATTTTATGAGGCAGGGTCTCTCACTGAGCCTGGAACTTCCTGATTTGGCTAGTCCAGCTAGCCAATATACTGTCTCTGCCTCCTGAACACTGACATTCAGTCAGGCTACCATATCATTTTAGCTTTTACCTGGATGCTGGGGATTCAAATTCGGGTTCTCATGCTTGTATAGTAAGTGCTTTATCTATGGAGTCATCTTTTAAGCCTTAACAGATAATTATATTAAATAATACAGTTATGTATGCACTCCAGTAATTACATTTCAAGGCATTTTCCAGAGAGGATTAAAGACATAGGTCAGCATAAAGAATTGCATATACATATTTACTAAAGCTGATTTGTGATGGCTAAAATCTAGAAATAACCCAGATGTTCATCAGTGGTAAAGAACCATATATTACATACAATAGGTAAAAAACTAAATTATTAAATTCATATAATAGAACAGCTTTTCAGTGAAGAAAGGATTTTAGCTCACTAGTATCTTTATCCATATTTGTTTTCTGCTTTTCATATACCATTGTGTGAAAATACTACACAAAATGTTCCAGAAACAACCAATTCATAAGTTTTAAATAACTTTTCTTGCAGCATGTTGTAGTAACTATTTTATTTTATTCTTAGTTATGATGGTTAATCTCAGTTATGAATTTAACTATTTCATAGATGTATATGGGGAATTAATGTTGTATTTATATATGTTTGGACTACACACAATGGCAGATAACTCCCGGGGCTTTTAAAATATTTTCTTCATAAATAATGTGAACAACTGTACAGCCAACTCACAGAAATATCAAAAGGATTACACTTATTAAAATCATTAATTTATAAAAAGACTTGATAGGCTCTGAGAAAAAGATCCAGTGGCTAAAGAGTCTGCCATAAAAGCGTGAGGACTTGAGATCAAATCCTTAAGAACCCACCTAAGTACTACTGGGTCCAGTAGCACTTGTTTGTAATTCTAGTGTTTCCATAACAAGAAGGGAGGCAGAGACAGGAGGATGTTTGAAAGTTCATGGGCCAGCTAGCCTAGTGTACACAGCTGTAAACAAGAGGACTTGACTCAAATAAAGTAAAAGGCAAGGACTGACACTTGAAGTCGTCTTCTGGTCTCCATGTGTATACTGGAAATACCTGTACTTGCACACATGGAAACATGTGCACACTGCATGAATATATTTATGTCGTCATAGAAGGCAAACTCTAGAAACAGAAGCCAGATAAAATATTGCTGGGGGCTGTTGTATGGTAAGGGCATTAATCACTTGTGAGTCGTAAGGAATCATTGAAGCACTTTCCTTATTGGGGCAGTGCTAGATCTATTACTGTACATTCTATCAAACTCATAAACTGTATGATTAAGCTTACATAAAACATAAGCCAACTTTCCAAAATTGTACCTTAAGTATGTGAAAACTAAATGAGATCACTGCTGGGTCTCAGTGATCATCTGAAGTCTAAGCTGAGCTCAAACCATGGATCTACTTGGTAGACTCAGCAGGTCATCAAAGCTTTTAAGATCATATCCTCCTGTCTCCAACATGTTGGCAATGGTGTCACAAATAGAATACTTGTTTAGGTGGTGGAGAGAAACCCTTGTGGACTGAGGTTGCTCTCCTCTGTCTCCTTTGAAATCCTTGGGGAATTATATTATTATAGGGTCTCTGGGTGCTGATTAGCTCCCAAATGGAGAGAACACCAAGACATATTCTCAGCTTTTTATAAGCTTTCTGAATACTGACAACCTTGGGTCAACTTAGTAGTTACTCAACTCTCTGTAAGAACCAGAACCACACCAGGTATTACAGCGAGGTAAGTGCCTTACAGTCCTCCACACCACCCCATCCTATTTTCTTTCCTTCTCAAGTGAGAGGATATCCATGAACTTCAGATAGCCCTTTTTACTATCTATGTGTAAGAAAGCATCAGGTGATGATAGATTCAGGAAGTGGCAGTGATGATGAGCCTTTCCTCTCTGAGTAACTGGGAGGGAAAGGAAAAAACATACATATACATATGTATCTCTGTGTGTATGGCAGGGACCTTGAGAGTCAGCAGGAGTTGGGAGAAAAAGAGTAAAGTGTCTGTTCAGAACAAACTCTGATGTGTGTGATCTTGTAAGTTTTGTGAGCTTCACTTTTCTCAAAGATAGCCAATGGCTTTTGTAGAAAGGGGCATAATGGTGGTGGTGGGATTGGTAAACGGGAGGGAGTGCCATACTGTCCTATAGTGACCCATTACCATAATAAAGACAAGCCCTTTATCTGGAGTTGTGAGCTTTGCGTGACTCAGCCTGTGCTGCTGGCCAAGCACTGGGATGATCAGGGTAACTGCCTGTAATGCCATAAGAGAGAAAACTCAACTGAAGACTAGGCCATGTAAGGAGAATTCCCTTGAAGACATGGACTGTAGCCACAGATTTAGTTCCAAGGGATTTTTTTTCTAATTTGTGGAGGGGACAGTACTTTTGACAGAAAAAAAAGTAGAAGTTCAGTTATATATAGAGAGTGGCCCAGCATAAGCAAGGGTCCACAAGTAGAAACTCTCAAAGAAACCTCTCCAAACTACTTTCTGTAGTCACAACCAAAGGGCCTTGTATTTCTTGTTTCTGTTCATTCACCTTGGACTTATCATGATATGCAGTGAGTGGAAGCCAGTGAAATATCCCCCAGGACTTCAATTCCCCCTTTGTGTTTGAAAAGCTCCTGCTCTTCCTTCACACAGGCACATGCTAATCATGTGCCCCCATAAGACTTAGTATCAACTCAATTTTTTTTAGTTGCTCAGCATATGACCTAGGGGTCATCCTTTCACTTGTATCTCACAAGTCACACCCAATCTGTTAGCTCCACCACAAGCATGCTCCTTAACATTCAACCAATAATTATTAATGAAGATAAGTGGATGGGATCCTGACTTCTTAGAATAGTTGTACAGATGCTAATACTGAAAGTTTTAGAATCCCATTCCTCTTTTTATTGGACACAGAATCATCCAAAAAGCCTCAGTAGAACACATGCCAAAGTAACACAATGTAGATATTTGAGATTGGTGCTAGACAGTCCTTAGTTTGTGCTAGCTCTTGGGAGCCTTAGGACCCAAGGGTGTTTATAAACTCTTTGTAAGCATCAGTATCCTGATTACACAGAGACACAGTAGCTATTTCATAGAATTTAATGAAGTTAAATAAAAGAGCTATATACAGTACATCTAAATGTTAATTTTTAAAAAAGCCAATCACAGCTCCAGTCTTTCACCTCCGTGTATTTCTGTACTTTGGTTCATTTCTTGCTCTTCTCCTTTCTCAAACTCTTTATGCCTTTTTAAGTTCATGAAAACTATTTTATTACCTTTTTATCTTATGCTGCTATTATCCCTATGGTGTAGGGATAAAACCCATTTTAGAACCTCATATATTCAGGAGCCAGTGAGAGTTGTCAGTCAGTTGCTATAGACGAATACAAATGTAACAGGTATTGTAGAACCCCTTTCTCAGTATTCTCTGGTTTTCTCCATGAACCAGGACCAAAAAAGGTTGTTTGGTCAGTAGGAGCCTTCAGAAGACTGCAGGATACCTGCAAACTAGGCAGGTAATGATTTTAATTGGTACATACCATTACCAGCACCATGTAGATGTTGATTGCACGTTCACACGTGCCACTCTCCTTCACTATTTGGGAGATTTAACTCTTCCTCCCTTGCCCTCCAGGTCATAGCAGTGGCCTATGGAGCCAGGTACCTGGGGAAACAGGACAGCCGTCACGGAATTCATCCTTCTTGGCTTAACAGGAAATGTAAGACTGCAACCTATCCTTTTTGTTGTCTTTTTCTTTGCCTATATTATCACAGTTGGGGGTAACTTCAGCATTTTGGCTGCCATCTTTGTGGAACCCAAGCTCCACACTCCTATGTACTACTTCTTGGGGAATTTATCTCTGTTGGACATCGGATGCATCAGTGTCACTGTTCCTCCGATGCTGGTGTGTCTCCTGGTTCACGAGTGCAGAGTTCCCTATGCTGCCTGCATTTCACAGCTCTTTTTTTTCCACCTCCTGGCAGGTGTGGACTGTCATCTCTTGACAGCCATGGCCTATGACCGCTACCTGGCCATCTGCCAACCCCTCACCTATAGCACCCGCATGAGCCGTGAAGTGCAGGGCACACTGGTGGGTATTTGCTGTACTGTCTCCTTCATTAATGCTCTGACTCACACAGTGGCTGTGTCTGTGCTGGACTTCTGTGGCCCTAATGTGGTCAACCACTTCTACTGTGACCTCCCACCCCTTTTCCAGCTCTCCTGCTCCAGCATCTACCTCAATGGGCAGCTGCTTTTTGTGGGAGCCACTTTCATGGGAGTAGTCCCCATGATACTGATCTCAGTGTCCTATGCCCATGTTGCAGCTGCAGTACTGAGGATCCGCTCCGCAGAGGGGAGGAAGAAGGCATTTTCCACATGTGGCTCCCACCTCACTGTGGTCTGTATCTTTTATGGAACTGGCTTCTTCAGTTACATGCGTCTGGGTTCTGTCTCAGCCTCAGATAAGGACAAGGGCATTGGGATTCTCAATACTATCCTCAGCCCTATGTTAAACCCACTCATCTATAGTCTCCGGAACCCAGATGTACAGGGTGCCCTGAAGAGGGTGCTGACAGGAAAGAGGCATACAGGGTGAGAACACAGGACAAGCCTATCAAAATCTCCTGCCATCTTTACATATGGCCTTGGCATTCTCATATTGGAAGCTCAAGTGCACAGTTGGAGGAATTCTTCAGAAGTGGGTCTAAGGATGGGAAGAAGTTAGTACTGGTCAGAGCAGATTACAGTTTGGACTAGGAGACCATTAGATAAAGACCATGTAAGTTATTGATAGAAATGATACTAAATACAGAGGAAAGAAAATTATAGCATGAATCATGAACAGAAGATTAACTTGTTTGTGTATTTTTACTGCTTAAATGAATTTTACTTAAGATGGTAATAAATAAAAACAACTGTCCGGTCTCCTTTATATATAATCTGTGTTTGTACTAATGTATTTTTTAAACAAATCCATGTTAAAAAGAAATAGGTAAAGGATGGTTGATGTCTGAGAAACAGTCAGACAATCCTGCCATCATATTCTTCAGAGCAACATTATTAGAATTATTATTAGAATTATTTCTTTCCAAACCACACTTGCTTCCTGACTAACTCATGAGCGAGACCAACACATCCTGTCAGTGTATGAGAATGTGCAAGAATGGAAGAAAAGGAATCTGAGGATATTTCCCAATCAAATGACTTTTAATCAAACTGTATTCACCACACTCTCCAACGCCAACTATCTAATGGGTTCTGCACTTGGCTTGAATCCTTTACACCCACACTTAAAAATATTGTTATTAAGTCTTTGAGAATTTCACACAATGTATTTAGATCACATTCACCCCTGTCCCAACTCCTTCCATACTCAACCCTCTTTCCTAACCTTCCTATCCACCCAACGTTGAGTGTTCTTGTTTTATTCTTCTCTGCATCAAATTTAGTTTGTGTTGCTCAATTAGACTTGGGAGTGGCCCTGGAGTATGCTGGACCTACTAGGTCATTCCCACCAGTGATAAAATAGAGCCAACACTGTCTCTTTCAGAAACTATCAACTACCAATAGCACCTCTTCAGCTAGCGGGGAGATTTGTGTTCACCCCACCTCCACATCCAGTCTGGAAATTTGTATAACTTGAGCTTATGCAGATCCTGTTTATGCTGCCACAATTACTGTCAGTTCGTATGTGCAGCTGTCCTGCTGTGTATGGAAAACTGCCCACTGGAGCAATAGTGTCACAAAATAGTTGTGAGAGTAGCCAACCACTTTCTAATTAAATCTAATGCAGGCTATGTAAGTTGGACCACATTCTTAGTATTAAGTAGGTCAAGAAACTGGTTAGATAGGTTATAGACCCTAGGAGAGAACCTAGTACTATTATTCTACTAAGTGGACATAGTGCTAGAAGGTAGAG
Source organism: Arvicanthis niloticus (assembly GCF_011762505.2). Lineage (NCBI taxonomy): Eukaryota > Metazoa > Chordata > Mammalia > Rodentia > Muridae > Arvicanthis > Arvicanthis niloticus. Next base: position 47,592,064 of record NC_047663.1, read on the forward strand.
AGATGATTCAGTGGCTAAGAAGAACACTTGCTGTTCTATAGAGGATTCAGTTTCTATTCCCAGATTCAGTTTCTATTGACCCAGTTACTGTGGTCAATAACTATCTATTATTCCAGCTTCAGAGGACCTGAAACTCCCTTCTGGTCTCCATGGGCACTGTATGCATGTGGCATACAGATACATGTAGGTAGAACACCCCCTACACATATAAATGAACAAATCTTTAAATAGATACAGTATTCAGTGACTTCTAATGATTTATTGCTCTAACCATGAATTATTGCACATTGTAACCCTCATTTGGGAAGCTGCTTTTTGTAGCAGACAGCAAATAATCTGCCTGTACCTTTGTATTCTTGCAGATATCTGTTTTCACAGACTGTCTTGAGCTGTCTCATCAGGGCTTTTGCAATAGCCCCTGAGACTTGTGCTACCTAACACTGGTTCACTGTTGGAAGAGAGCAAAAAAGGCTATAATAAGTACAGAATTTTTTTTTTTCGAGACAGGGTTTCTCTGTATAGCCTTGGCTGTCCTGGAACTCACTCTGTCGACCAGGCTGGCCTCGAACTCAGAAATCTGCCTGCCTCTGCCTCCCAAGTGCTGGGATTAAAGGCGTGCGCCACCACTGCCTGGCCCAAGTACAGACATTATTAACATGCCATCTTGCTGTGCTATATTCCCCATCTTATTTTATTCTCCAAAGGCTCCTGATTTCTTCCTGTCATTTAAAATCTAGACCTTTGTATGATGTGCAAGATCTCCTCTCTTCAATGCCACTACACCCAGTCTTCATCTCTCAACCACAATCCCCCAGAAGTAACTCTTCTGATCCTTTTGCTTGTAGAATGGCTCACATAGAAATATAACATGTTAATAATTTCTGTATTTATTGCAGATTTTTTCTCTCTCCAAGAAAATGATATGGTTCTGAAGGTTAGAATCTAAATCTTACATCATAGTGTGTCCTCCAAACATCCAGAAGAACGCTGGGAGATAGTTGAAATTCATGCAGTTTGCAGGTTAACTGACATTGGGAAGAAGTATGACTTATGAAAAGAAATTTGATGTTTTTTTTTTTTTTTTACCTAGGATGTCTGTGAAACCAAAACAACTTGATGTTTTCAAAGTACCTTAATGGGCCCAATAGTAGGGAAAACTAAAGACATAAAGGGATTACAATTTGTATTACATTTATTTATTTATAGGTATGTGCATGTGTTCACATGTGCTATGATTCATGTGTGGAGTTAGAAGATAACTTGTGAAACTTGTTTCTCTCCTTCTACCATGTGGGTTCCATGGACAGAACTCAGGTCTTCAGGTTGGAGGAAAGTGAGTTTACCAACTGCATCACCTTTAAAAATTATTTTAAATTTTATATACATATCTGTGTTTACATTCCTTTTCTTCTTTCCTCCAATCAAGCCCTCTGTGTTGTGTCCCCTTGCTCTGCTCTCTTTCAATTTTATGACTTATATTTCTCTAGCTATTACTGTTATATGCATAAACATATATGAATAAATACATAAATACATCTTTCTGAGTCCATTAGTGTTGCATATATATATATATATATATACACACACACACATATGGCTAACCAGTTGGTATTGGATAGTCAACCAGAGGCTCATCTCTGGGAAAAATGGATTCTCTCTCTCAGCAGGCATTAATTGCCTGTAGATCCTCATTTAGGTGTGGGGCTTTGTGAGTGTTCTCCTGTGTTGGTATGTCATCAGTATGCAGTTCTTGTTTTAGTGACCATATTGTTTCAAGTTCACAGGTGCAGATTTTGTCATAGAGAAGACTTAGTTTCACAGCAGATGTGATCCAACTAGGCCAACTTGATGGTCCCAAAAGAGACTTTCTTAAAAAGAAAATGTCTTCTGAAGCAACAAAAGCGACTATCGAATTAGGCATAATATGGACAAGATCCTTGACTTTGTGCATAGATAAATTTAAAAAATATTTTTAATGTACTATTTGAGAATGTTTATACATGTATACATGCATTTTGGTGATATCTACTATGACTCCCCATCTCTTCCTTCTGCCACATTTTACATTTGATGATATCCACTAACCCTCCCAACTTCAGATATTCTATCATTCTACACACACACACACACACACACACACACACAGAGAGAGAGAGAGAGAGAGAGAGAGAGAGAGAGAGAGAGAGAGAGAGAGAGCTCTAATTAAATTATTCTCCCTGTATGTTCATGGGTACATAGGATCATACCTTGGAAGGTGGCAACCTACTAGGGATCACAGGCCTGAAGAAACTAACCCTACCCCCACCAAACTTCAATTACCTCAGCTAGGGATGGAGCTTCATAAGTCCCTCTGAAACCCATGCTGGAATTTTGAATTTCTTCTCATTATGCAGATCTTGTATAGGCAGCCAGAGCTGCTGTGCGTTCATGAATATGGTAACCTTGAAATGTCCAGAAGATACTATTTTGCAGTAGTCTTCCCCAGCCTTAGGCTCTTACAATCCTTCTACTTCTTCTGAGATCTACACTAATCTATGGGTTTGAAGATCAGTGTTGAGAAGACGGTTTGATACCAAGTAACAACATATTAATAACAGTAGGTTCTCTCCAACCATGAGTTGTCTGGTAGATTTACAGTACAAGATATGAATTTCAATCTATCAAATAGGCCTTGAATAAATCAGAAAGTGTTTGGTGACCCCCATAGTCTCTGTAATGTGAAGGTCATAACTTTTTTACTAATGGCTATACCTTTCTAGGCCAGTTGTTATTGTAGCTTGCAGTGATTGTAGCTGGTTAAGACTTGTTGATGACTTTTCTCTCCAAGCACCATGTATAACATGAATAATAATGGCAAATGATCACACTAGTGAGGTAGCATAGTAATGGTGAAAAAGTACAATAATCATAAATTATCCTACTAGTAAGGCCAGATAGTAATGATAGATGGTTATATTAATAAGATGGGATAGTAATTATGAATAGTCATAATAGTAAGGTGGGGTAAGAATGATCATAATAGTGAAATGGGATAATAAAAATGATTATTATAGGGAGGTGTGATAATAAGGAGTTGTTGTAATAGTGATGTGTGTAATAATAAGTGAATGGGCTTAGCAGTGTTGTTGGCCCATGATAGTAAATGAATGATAGCAATACTGAGATAGGATAATAATAATGAATAATTACAAGTTATGATAAATATTTTTGTCTTTCTTTAATTCTCATTCTAATATAAATAGTTTTAAATTTTGATATACTAATAGGACATAGGTATTTCAGGTAAATAATTTGAGTAAAGTATAGTTTTTGTCTAAAAGGAAGAATTTTACATATTGACTTGAGAGAGTTATGTGGCATATCGCTAAATTCAGAAGGTGACAGATATTTAATGCACACACAATTGAAAAATATCCCGGGGAACACCCCTCTAAGTCCTGCATTTGCTTCTGAGCCCACCATCACTGCCTTCTTCCCTGCATCTAGTAGACCACTGAAGAACCAAAAATTAACAGTAATACTGTTGAGAGCTTCAGAAATACAAAAGGCAGTGAATAAGAATGGAAAACGCTTTCAAGAAGGCATATAGAGATCCCAATTCCAACCCAGCCTCACTTAGTCTATCCTAAGAATCTTAGGTTTATTGTTTACCTACTGCATGGTAAGTGCTTAGATCCTCACATGGTGCAATGCAAGAAAGAAATATATGACTATTGGAAATTAAATAGACAGAAAATGATATTAGGAACTATATAAACCCAGGAACTATTCATGTACAGAGGATCTCTAATGGGTAGAGTCTAGTTTTGGGGAATAATCAGCTTGACAGATGTTCAGATTAAAGGAGCATATAATGAGCCAGTCAGAGATGTGGAGGCCTGGGAGGCAGCAGCAACTGTAACAAAGAAGAGAGCTTAAGAAGATGTTGGAATGTCAGTTAGAAGCTGCCCAGCTTTATTCTTAAACTCTATATTTTCAGGATTGGGGGGTGGGGAATAAAGCTACCAGGGTCCTACAGAGTTCAGACTTTATTTGGTACTTGCATATGCTTATCCATTTTAGAATGTAAATATAAGGGAAGGTCATTGTGGATGTAGCATCTTCCATGTGGCAGGGAGTTAGTTGGGAGACTCAGGTCTCTGATGCCCTAATTCAGCACTGGATGAGGAGTTGGGAGAAGTGGGTGCTGTATGGAAACTGCTTCTTGCTGCTCATGTGACTGAGCGTGCCAGTTCTATGGCTTTAGTTTTCTCTGCTATGAAGTAGGATTCATAATGAGTCCTTCAAGTGATCACTTAGAGGATTCAATGATGAGTGGTCTACTCATTATAAAATTGATGTTTGGGGTAGCATAGATGTGAAGAAGGTTCCATTGGCTTTTGAGTTAAAAGAATAACTTTTTAAAAAAAGGGATCTTTGATCTTTTTTTCTCTAATGAGGATCAGGGCTAGGACTTACCCATGAAATTCTGCTCCCTCACCCCCAGATACCCATGTCAGCCCTCACAGATAGTGCTATGGGCTTTGTATACTTTTTACACTTAACTTCATTTCATTGACTGAACTGAAGATTTAGGTCTGTAGAAACTTGCCATCCATCTGACACACACAGGAGGGAGAATGGCTAATCTCCCTAGTTCTAGCATATTGTGATGTATCAGACAAATAGACTAATTGAAAAGCTTCACTAACTTCTTCTGCTCTGAAGGGCCTCAGGAGGCATCCATCCAGCAATGGTCCCTACAGAGGTAGACAGAGCAAGAACTGGGGTTGAAAGCCCTAAAAGTTTGCTAGCAGAATCCTCTAATTAGTTCCCAGGTGAGTGTTCAAGATACTATGGCCCAGGGACTGAGGGAAGGAGAGTTGTGAAGTCTCCTGCATTACTACTAATAAGGCCAGAGGGAAGAAACATGCAGACAAGATTTATTTTCTTTATGGTTGTTAGGATTCAGAAAACTAGCTCCTCAGAGAGTAGAGGGGCCAATTAGCCACAGGTAGTTACAGTAGTCATTAGCAAGACTCATTAGCCACACATTGGGTGGAGGGGAAAGGTATCTGTTCTATGCATGTAAGAAAATGTAATAACAAACCCTATTTTGTATTAATGTATTAATCAAGTTTATTAAAATATTTAAGAAACAAAGCCACCCGGGCTTAAGTCAACTTCCTTGATGTCATAAGGCACTGTGCTTCTTCCTTTTTTAGGGGGGTCAGGGACTGATTATTGGTGTTACACCTTCCTCCTTAATTCACGCACACACACACACACGTTTCTGTTTGCTATGTCTTCTTGCAATCACAGTCTGTATTTTCTGCATTTGTCAGCCAATAGCTGTATAATGATTTCCTCACACAGCCTTACCTCAGCCCTATCTGTGGTTTGGCAGGGTCTTGGTACAATGCTGATCTACGTGAGGGAGAGCATGTGCTGTTTTACTTTCTGAACTTGGATTATTTCACTTATTAGATATTTTCTAGTTTATTTTTCTCTGAAAATATTTTCATTATCTATGAACTTGACAAGTTATTAACTGGATACACTGTAGCACTTTTCTATCACCTTGGTGTTAGAAGAGTGCTTTCCTATTCCCAGATAAACCTTTGAAATTGTCAGTTAGAATCTACAACACAGTGTGTATCAATATTTCCCTTGCTGCTTTATTTTATACTTCTTTATGAGTAAGACTAAGAGACTATTCCTATTGTAACACAGGCAATGAACATATGTTCCTCTCATCTGTTTAATGATAATGGTGCTTTTAAAATGATGTAGTGTGTGTGTGTGTGTGCATGTGTGGAGGCCAGGGGACAACTTTGTTGAGCTGGTTCTCTCCTTCCATCTTTACTCTGTTCTGACCCTCAAACTCAGGTCACCAGGCTCACACAGCAAGTACCGCTGTGTGCTGAGCCATCTTACCCACCTAATGGTGTTTTTTTTTTGTAGGAATTTTCTATATATCTAAACATGGAAACATTCATGCTATGACTTCTGCCTTTGCTGTCACACTTGAAAATATCTTTCTTATTTCAAATTTTGTAAAAAATAACTGATACTTTCATGACTTTTTAATAGAATCTATGGCTTGAGAGTATGCCTAATAATTGGAAATGGCCCTTTACCAAACATCAAGTGTGTGTGCACATATATGCCTGCTTCTGATCGTGCCACCGTCTACCACTTTACAATAGTACTCACATCACATCCTGAAAAGTCCTGTCATGACTCTCATTCCTCAAATGTTCTTACACTCTCTTCTCCATTTTAGCTACAACTTCATTTGGTCAACTGCAATTTTCTCCTATTGCAATTTTACTTAGAACTATGCTAAATTTATAGGATAACTTTGGGTGGGGGTGGATTGACAGTGTACCAATATTGATCTTTTTAGATTAGGGACATGAGATAGTCTATCCCTATATTCAAATGTCACTTTTAGAGAAGTATTAAAGTCTTTCCACTTTTTTTTTTTTTACAATCTAACATTTTTCGACAATATACTTTGACCATATTCTTTCCCCTGCTTCAACTCCTTCTAGCTCCTACCCACCTTCCTACTCACACAAATCCATGTTTCTCTCTTTTTCAAAAAAGAAAAAAAACAAAACAATAAAAAACAATCAAACAACATAAAAACAGAAAAACTGAAAAAGAATAAGGTTAAAATGCCAAAATAAAAGCTAAAGTACACACACACACACACACACACACACACACACACACACACAATCATTTTCTATATTTTGTGTTGATCAACCAACTACTCCTGGGCATGGGGCCCAACTTGGAGTGTGGTTGATACATTCTGTGACACTCAGTTGGAGAAAACTGATTGTTTTCCTTTTCTAGCAGCTATTGACTGAAAATAACATCTTGGGGTAGGACTTTGTGTCTACTTCTCCTCTCAGTCCTGGGACCTCATCTGGATTGAACCTGTGGAGGTCCTATTGCATGCTGCTGCAGTGTTTGTGAGTTCATTTGTGTATTGGACCCATTGTAACTGGAAGTCACACTTTCTTTGGAGCCATCCACTACCTCATGCTCTTAAAATCTTTCTGCTTTCTCTTTTAATCCATGAACCTTGAAGGGAGGGGTTTAATGAAGATATCTCATTTTAGAGTCTTTTTGAAATGAGATTCTTGTTCTGCCTAGGCTGGCCTTTAGCTCTCTTGTTTCTTCCTACTGTGTGCTAGAATTACAGTGTGTGCCCCAGCTAGCCTTAGAGTTTCCCCAGTTTTTTCCTTTTTTGTTATATGGTCTCACTATGTAGCCCTGGGTTACCTGAAAGTTGCTAAGTAGACCTGTTTGGCCTTGAACAATAGAGCTCTACCTGTCCTTGTTTCCTGATTACAGGGACAAAAGGGATGTACAAAGCAAGTCTCTACTTTTTTAATGTTGATGTTACTTTGCTGTTATGAAATGAAAATTTTAATATGAAATATGAAGATGTCAGGCTCTTTTGTGTATGTTTATTTTATTAATTCTGTATGATTCATTGTTACCTAACAAACACTAGAGACCTGAAACACAGAAATACAAAACATATTTATAAATTTACATGATGAAAACTGATGAAATGTGAAAGGTACCAAGATTAACCTACCCCCCCCCCCCCCCGCCCAGGATACAATTCACAGAACTCAAGAAGATTAACAAGCAGAAGGGCCTAAGTGAGGATGCCCCAATCCCACTTGGGAGGGAGAAGAAAGCAATCATGGGAGGCAGAAGGAGGGAAAGACCTGGGTGGGAGGGGGGACAGGGAAGGGAAAAGAGGAACATGATTAGATACGGGAGGGGGGCAGAAGGAGTGAAACCCTGAGGGCCAGCAGAAAGAATGGAAACAGGCAACTTAGGGAGATAGGAGGTGAAGGGTTCTCTCTATAATGTTCCAGAAACCTGGGAGGTAAGAGATGCTCAGGACTCAGAGGGAGGGACCTTAGATGAAATGCCCAACAGTGGGGAGAGGGAACTTGTAGAGTCCACCTTCAGTAGAAAGACAGGGCATCAAGTACAGGGATGAAGTTGCCATCCCACAGTCAAAAACTCTGATCCAGAATTGTCCTTATCTAAAAGAACTGCAGGGACAAAAATGGAGAAGAGAATGAAGGAAAGGAGGTCCAGAGACTGGACCAAGTTGGGATCCAGCTCAAGGGGAGGCTCCAAGGCCTGACAGTATTATTGATGCTATGGTGTGCTTACAGACAGGAGCCTAGCATGACTGTCCTCTGAGAGGTCCAACAAATAGATTAAAGAGCCAGATGCATATACTTAGACCCAACCAAAGGACAGAAGCCAAGGACCCCTGTGGTTGAATTAGGAAAAGGCTGGAAAAAGCTGAGGAGGAAGTTGACTCTATAGGAAGACCAACAGTCTCAACTAATCTGGACCCCTGAGATCTCTCGGAGACTGAGCCACCAACCAGGCAGCATGCATTAGCTGATACAAGGCCCCTGACATATATAGAGCAAAGGATTGCCTGGTCTGGCGTCAGTGAGAGAAGAAGCACCTAACCCCAGAGAAACTTAAGTCCCCAGGGAGGGGAGAGGTCTATTGAGGTAGGGGGTGGTTGGGACATCCTCTTGGAAATGGGAGAGGAGGAAAAGGATGAAGAACTGTTGGAGGGTGGACTTGGAGTAGAACAATGACTGGACTGTTTAAAAGATTAAATAATAATAATAATAATAATAATAATAATAATAATAATAATAAAAAATACTTATTAAAAAATAGAACTCAGTGGGAATAGTTCAATCAAAAAGTGGAAAAAAAATATCAAAATATCACAACATTTCCAGTAGCATTACTGAGAAGAAATATATCTGGAAATACATTAGAATAGTAATTTCTAAGAAAACATTGTTTTAAAATTTATCATAAACAGTCAAATCCCAAGCTAATCAATCATGACTTTTTCTGCTGAAAGTAAGCATTCTCTTCTCATGGGTCCCCTTCTTTTCATGAAAGTTTACCTCCTTCAGTCTTACCTAGATATCCATACATAAAATATTGGAAGTTAGTATCTGCATGTGAGAGAATAGAGGGTGGTTATTCTGAGTCTTGGCTGCTTTGCTTCCTGTACTATTTTCAACTTCTGTCTATTTTCTTGAAAATTCTATAGTACCACTTTTATTTATGGCCAAATCATTAGGTGAAAAATAATAAAACTAGGGAAGAATTAATTAAATGTGGAAAAAAAGAACATGTAAAAGACAACCAAGGTTGTCTAACCCTTAGTCACCAAACTGCAGAGAAACTTAAGTCCCCAGGGAGGAGAGAGGTCTATTGAGGTAAGGGGTGGCTAGACAAAAACTAGACAAAAGACCAAAATTAGTACAACTAGAGGTAAAAAGAGGACATTATAATAGACACAGAATTCAGAGGATAATTGGGGCATTCTTTAAAAATATGTATTTCAGTAGGCAGGAAAATGGAAAAGTTTCTACTAGATACATGTAGACCTGAAAAATTAAACAAAAGGGGAATTCAAAAGCTTATATAGCTGTAAAAAACTAATCATATTGAATTAGTAATGTTTCCCAACTAAAAAAACCTTAGTCCAAGATGAAGTCACTGCTGACTTCTACAAGACCTTGAACAAACTAACACTAATGTCCATAAATTATTTCGTAAGATAGAAGGGAAGGAGTGGGAAAACTGCATTTTATGAGAGCAAAATGTACCACCCTGATACAGAAATGGATAAGGACATCACCACAGCAAAACTATAGGCCAATCTCTTTGATGAACATGGATGCAGAAACTCTCAATAAAAACAAGTCAAACTCAGCATCACATCAAAGATGACTACCTGGGCTTTATTCCCGGGATGGCAGGGTGATTCAATGTATGCAAATCAATAAATGTAATTCATCATATTAATAGACCCAGAGGTAGAAATTACATGATTAGGTCATCTCAACAGAGGAAAAAATTCCTTTGATAAAATTCAACATTCCCATAATCAATACATAGTGCTGAAGAAAACTAGGACGAGAAGGTAAACACATGGACAGTCTAACCAACACTAAACCAAGTGAGGAAAAACTCAAAGCTTTTTCAATAATAGCAGGAATGAGACAAGAGAATCACTTTTCCTACTCTAATTCAATACGTCCTTGGAGTCTTAGCTGAAACAATAAGACAAGAAGAAGAAATGAAAGGGTAGGAAAAGAAAAAGAGGAACTGACTCTTTTTGAAGATTATATGATCCTCTACGCATGATACCCTAAGTACTCTATCAGAAAACAATAATAATTAAGTAAAATGGGCCAACCTAGAGAATGAGAGACATAGGGTATGTTGGAGGGATAGCACCTGGGAGGAGCTGGAGGGAAATGAGGATGGAAAGTGATGGAATTCCATTTCCACTAAAACATATTTAAAAACTAAAAGTCAAATAAAAATTAATAACCATAGGTACACATCCTAAGTATATTATGGTAGTGTGTTAAAAACACAAGTAAACATACCAAAGCCCTGGAATCATATGAACATCCCTCAAACACAACCAAGCCTGTATCACTCATCTCAATTACAATGAGTTACAAAAAGTAGCAGGACAGAAAAGCTGTCCTAGAAAAGTCAGCAGATAAAGCCAGGATACATCTCCAGATATATTGAAACTTAAGAAGCATCGGCTGAGAGAACACAGGGTCCCCGTCATGATGGATGTGCTCTAGAGCACGGATGAGCAGCCTGTGCTCCCTGGCTAGAGGATGCTTCATGTCCACAATGCAGAAGGCACTGAGGCAGTGAAGTTGGAACAGTTCTATTGTGTTTGTACTTAGCATGGCCATTAAGCCCCAAGAGTGGTGGGATGCATCAGACCATTCTTAATGCTTGATGTTAGACATGTAATAATATGATAAAGAAAAAGCAGCAAAATTACAAGAACTATAATAACTATAGTCCATATTCAGTGTGCCTGCAATTTTGAGAGTCCTTCAGTCCAGTGATTTTTTGTCTACTGACTTCATATGTTATGTTCAGTTAGAAAACTACTTCTGGCCACAGAATTATCTTTTGCTATTGACACGAATTCTTCCATTGTTCTGTTTATTTATTTACCCCAGATTTTATTCCCCTCCCATTCCACATTCTGACTGTTCCACATCCTATACCTCCTCCCCACTCCCTGTCTCCATGGGAATGTCCCCACTCCCCACCTCCCACCCCACTAGACCTCTAAACTCCCTGGGGCCTCCAGTCTCTTGAGAGTTAGGTGCATCTTCTCTGACTAAACACAGACCCGGCAGTCCCCTGCTGTATATGTGTTGGGTGTCTCATATCAGCTGGTATATGCTGCCTGGTTGGTGGTCCAGTGTTTGAGAGATCTCGGGGATCCAGGTTAATTGAGACTCCTGATCCCCCTACAGGGTCACCCTCCTCTTCTGCTTCTTCCAGTTTCCCCTAATTCAACCACAGGGGTCAGCAGTTTCTGTCCATTGGTTGTGTGTAAGTACCTGCATCTGCATTTAACTCTTCCAGCTGCTCGTTGGGTCTTCTGGAGGGCAATCATGATAGGTTCCTTTCTGTGAGCATTCCATAACCTCAGCAATAGTGTCAGGCCTTGGGGTCTCCCCTTGACCTGGATCCCACTTTGGGCCTGTTGCTGGATCTTCTTTTCCTCAGGCTCCTCTCCATTTCCATCCCTGCAGTTCTTTCAGACAGGAACAATTATGGGTCAGAGTTTTGACTGTGAGATGGCAACCCCATCTCTCACTTGATCCCCTGTCTTCCTGCTGGAGGTGGGCTGTATAAGTTCCCTCTCCCCACTGTAGGGCATTTCATCTAAGTTCCCTCACTTTGATTCCCGAGAGTCTCTCACCTTCCAGGTCTCTGGTACATTCTGGAGGGTCCCCCCAACCTCCTACCTCCTGAGGTTGTCTGTTTCCACTCTTTCTACGGGGCCTCGGGGCTTCAGTCCTTTTCCTTCACCCAATACCACATCATGTTCCCCTGTTACCCCCTCCCCATTCACTTCCCTCCAAGGTCCCTCCATCCCCTCCTGTGATTGCTTTCTTCTCCCTCCCCAGTGGGACTGAGGAGTACTCATTTGGGATCTTCAGCTTGTTGACCTGTTTGAGTTCTGTGGATTGTATCCTGGGAATTCTGTTTTTTTTTGGGGGGGGGCTAAAATCCATTTATTAATGAGTACATGCCATGCATGTCCTTTTGGGTCTGAGTTACCTCACTCAGGATGATTTTTTTTTCTAGTTCCATCCATTTGCCTGCAAAACTCAGGATGTCCTCATTCTTAATAGCTTAGTAGTATTCCATTGTGTAAATTAACCACATTTTCTGTATCCATTCTTCTGTCATGGGACATCTGGGTTGTTTTCAGCTGCTGGCTATCACAAACAAGGCCACTATGAACATAGTGGAACACATGCCCCTGTGGTCTGGTGGGACATCTTTTGGGAATATTCCTAAGAGTGGTATTGCTGGGTCTTCAGAGAGATCTATTTCCAATTTTCTGAGGAACCTCCAGATTGATTTCCAGAGTGGTTGTACCAGTTTGCAATCCCAGCAGCAATGGAGCAGTGTTGCTCTTTCTCCACATCCTAGCCAGCATATGCTGTCACCTGAGGTTTTGATCTTATCCATTCTGATGGTGTAAGGTGTAATCTCAGGGTCATTTTGATTTTCACTTCTTTGATCACTGACTTTGAACATTTCATTAGGTGCTTCTCAGCTATTCAAGATTTCTCTGTTGTGAATTCTTGGTTTAGTTCTATACTCCAGTTTTTGATTGGGTTGTTTGGTTTTTTGGTGATTAGCTTATTGAGTTCTTTATATATTTTGTATATTATCTCTCTATTGAATGTGAGGTCAGTGAATATTGTTTTCCAATATGTAGGTTGACAGTTTTTTTTTTTTTTTATTGGCTATGTCCTTTGCCTTATAGGAGCTTTCCAGTTTCATGAGGTCCCATTTATCAATTCTTGATCATAGCGCATGAGCCATTGGAGTTCTGTTTAGGAAATTTTCCCCCTGTGTCAATGAGTTCAAGGCTCTTTCCCACTTTCTCTTCTATTAGATTCAGTGTATCTAGTTTTATGTTGAGGTCCTTGATCGACTTGGACTTGAGTTTGTGCAAGGTGACAAATATGGATCTATTCTTTGCTTTGCTTTGCTTTGCTTTGCTTTCCTTCCTTCCTTCCTTCCTTCCTTCCTTCCTTCCTTCCTTCCTTCCTTCCTTCCTTCCTTTGTTCCTTCCTTTCTTCTTTTTTTTCCAGACAGGGCTTCTCTGTGTAACCCTGGCTGTCCTGGAACTCACTCTGTAGACCAGGCTGGCCTCAAACTTAGAAATCCACCTGCCTCTGCCTCCCAAGTGCTAGGATTAAAGGCGTGCACCACCACTGCCCAGCTATTTTTAATTTTCTACATACCGACAGTCAGCTAGACCAGCACCATTTGTTGAAGATGCATTCTTTTTTCCCATTGTATATTCTTGGCTTCTTTGTCGAAGATCAAATGCCCATAAGTGTGTGGTTTTATTTCTGGGTCTTCAATTCTATTCCATTGATTAACGTGTCTGTCTCTGTTCAATACCATGCAGTTTTTATCACTATTGCTCTGTAGTAAAGCTTGAGGTAAGGGATGGTGATTCCCCCAGCCATTCTTTTATTTTTAAGAATTGTTTTCACTATTCTGGGTTTTTTGCCTTTCCTGATGAATTTGAGAATTGCTCTTTCCATGTTTTTGAAGAATTGTGTTGGGATTTTGATGGGGATTGCATTGAATCTGTAGATTGCTGTTGGTAGGATGGCAATTTCTTACTATGTTAATTCTGCCAATCCATGAGCATGGGAGATCTCTCTATTTCCTGAGAACTTCTTTGATTTCTTTCTTGAGAGACCTGAAGTTATTGTCATACAGATTTTTCACTTGTTTGGTTAGAGTTACTTCAAGATATTTTATATTATTTGTGGCTATTGTGAAGGGAGCTGTATCCCTAATTTCTTTCTCAGCCTGTTTATCATTTGTATAAAGGAAGGCTACTGATTTATTAGAGTTAATTTTATATCCAGCCACTTTGCTGAAGTTGTTTATCAGCTGGAGAAGTTCTCTGGTAGAGCTTTTGGGGTTGCTTATGTATACTATCATAATTTTGCAAATAGTGATACCTTTATTTCTTCTTTGCCAATTTGCATCCCCTTGATCTCTGTTTGTTGTCTTATTGTTCTAGTTAGCACTTTGAACACAATATTGAATAGATGTGGGGAGAATGGGTATCCTTGTCTTGTCCGCTATTTAGTGGGATTGAGTCAAGTATGTCTCCATTTAATTTGCTATTGGATGTTGGTTTGCAGTAAATTGCTTTTATTATATTTAGGTATGGGACTTGAATTCCTGATCTTTTCAATACTTTTAAATGAATGGGGGTTGTATTTTGTCAAATGCTTTTTCTGCATCTAAGGAGATGATCATGTGATATTTTTCTGTTGAGTTTATGTAGTGGATTACATCCTAGTCCTATCCTTATGCATAGTAATTGTCTATTCAGAAGGCTTGTCATAGAAGGTTTTTTACTTTAAGCCCATTTGAGTACTAAATAATAATAATAATAATAATAATAATAATAATAATAATAATAATAATAGATAAATAGACTGGGTTTGCTGACAAATATATTTATTCTTCATATATACTCAGTTTCTTGTATAGAGAGGGCTCTGATTACATCTTGAACAATGGGAACAGAAGCTTTTGACAAAATTGTTGCCTTGTTAGGATCATTGCAAAGGCATCTTCAACTTGAACTGGTTTCTCTACCTTCAAGTTTTTAGGATTGGATGGAGATAAGTTTTGTATGTATATTCTAGGCTACAAGGACATGTTTTCTGCTGTCTCCTTCAGTCACTGGAAATGAAGCCCATGACCTAGGGGAAAAAAAGTGGTGTCTTCCTGAGAGATGCCCATTCTTTAACTTTTTTCAGAAAGTCCTCCTTTATGGTAATGGTGGCACAGAAATTGTGGGAGTTGCCAATCAATGTTGGTACAACTTGAGGCCCTTACTAGACCAGGAGCCCAATGCCTGACAGTCTGAATGTCTATTGACCAGAGGCTAGATAACCCAGGGATCTAAAATATAACCAAACACAACTGGAAAATTTCAATGCAATGATTCCTAATGGTACTCTGCTGTACTTACAGATCAGTGCCTAGCCCAGTCATCATTAGAGTGGTTTTACCCAGCAACTGATGCAGATGCAGAGACCAACAGCCAATTTGGGCAGAGAACGCCTGTGCTCAGGGAACCCCACGGAAGAAGGGGAGGAAGGACTGTAGGATTCATAAGTTCAAGGATACTACAAGAACATGGCCCACAGAATCAACTAATAAGGGCTCACAGAAACTGAAGTGGAAGTCATGGAGACTTTATGCATCTGAGCTAGATCCTCTGTGTATGTGTTAAGGTTGTTTAGGTTAGTGTTCTTGTGGGATTTCTAATAGTGAAAGTGGGGGATATCTCTATCTTGTCTGCTCTTGGAACCCCTTTCCTCTTCTTGAGTTGCCTCATCTGGCCTTGATATGAAAGCTTGTGCTTAGTCTTATTGTAACTTGTTATGCCAGGTTCAGCTGATATCCTTGGGAGGCCTGCTGTTTGAAGAAGGGAAATGGAAGAGGAGTAGATCTGGAGAAGAGGGAAGGTGGGTAGGTGGGGAGGACTGGGAAGAGTGGAGGGAGAGGAAACTGTGGTCAGGATATAATGTATGAGAGAAGAATGAATGAATGAATAAATGGCCTACAGGAATTTGTGACCACCAAAGCATCTGTACTAGAGAGTACTGGAAGCAATGTTGAAGAGGATAGACATACTCAAGAAGCTATGGGGAAAAAGGAATGAAGCTAGTGTAGTGGGAGAGTGGTTATGTAAAGTACAGATGAGAAAATAAATGCCATGAAATCAATAAAATGACAGCAATTAATACACGCTCTTCAATAATAACTCTGAATTTTAATGACCCAAATTCCATAATCAAAAGATACACATTAGCTAATTGTATTATAGACCAAGACTCATCTTTTTGTCTACGAAAACATATCTCACCTTCAAGAATAGGCATCACCTTAGAGAGAAAATGCAGAGATATCCTAAGCAAATGGAACTGGAAAACAACCATGAGTCACCATTTTTTATATTTGAAAAAATAGACATCAAGCTCCAGACAACTGGAGGTATATCTAAACAACAAAAGTTAAATCAAGATGAGATCCATACTTTAAACAGATCAATCATAAGCAAGGACATTGAAGCAGTAACTAAAATAAGATGTATCCACAAGAGACTTTTACCACACATTTAAAGAAGAACTAAAACCAATAATCCTCCAACTGCCATACAATATAAATACAAGGGGTAGGGTACTTCAGAACTCCAATGAAAACACTGATACTCTAATATCAAACTAAGATGAAGACTCAACAAAAAAGAGCAGAACAAGACCACTATTCCTGATAATCATCGAAGTCATATTTTCTCAATCCAATACTTACAAGTAGAATGTAGGAAAACATTCAAAACCAATGATGATGTAGTTGGTTTAATCTCTCAGATGCAGGGATGCTTAGACATGTGAAAAACAACAAATGGACTTAAAGACAGTTACAGCTACCTAATTTCTGGCAAGGATGTTAAAATACATACTGGAGAAAGAAGAGTGTTTTCAACAAATGATGCTGGGGAAGGGAGAGGTCTATGTGTAGAAGAATGAATCTTTTTAAAAAAATATGTATTTATTTTATGTGACTACACTGCTGCTCTCTTCAGACACACCAGAAGAGAGTATCTGATTACATTACAGATGGTTGTGAGCCACCATGTGAGTGCTGGGAATTGAACTCAGGACCTCTGGAAGAGCAGTCAGTGCTCTTAACCACTGAGCCATTTCTCCAGCCTGAAAGAAGGAATCTTTATCTATCCCTTCATTCAACAAAACCATCTATAATTGGACCAAAACCCTCAATATATACAAGCACTCTACTAACTGAGCTCAATCCCCAGCAAGAAATTATTAAAATTGTAAAAGAGAAGGCAGAGAATGTGTCACAACATGAAGGCACAGGTATGGACATCCATGTCACAACATGAAGGCACAGGTGTGGACATCCATGTCACAGCATGTAAGCACATGTATGGACATCCATGTCACAACATGAAGGCACAGGTATGGACACCCATGTCACAACATGAAGGCACAGGTATGGACATCCATGTCACAACATGAAGGCACAGGTGTGGACATCCATTTCACAACATGAAGGCACAGGTAAGGTCAT
Source organism: Arvicanthis niloticus (assembly GCF_011762505.2). NCBI lineage: Eukaryota > Metazoa > Chordata > Mammalia > Rodentia > Muridae > Arvicanthis > Arvicanthis niloticus. The sequence continues at coordinate 47,609,347 of NC_047663.1, forward strand.
CCATGTCACAACATGTAGGCACAGGTGTGGACATCCATGTCACAACATGAAGGCACAGGTAAGGACATCCATGTCACAACATGAAGGCACAGGTATGGACATCCATGTCACAACATGAAGGCACATGTATGGACATCCATGTCACAACATGAAGGCACAGGTATGGACATGCATGTCACAACATGAAGGCACAGGTATGGACATCCATGTCACAACATGAAGGCACATGTATGGACATCCATGTCACAACATGAAGGCACAGGTATGGACATCCATGTCACAACATGAAGGCACAGGTAAGGACATCCATGTCACAACATGAAGGCACAGGTGTGGACATCCATGTCACAACATGAAGGCACAGGTATGGACATCCATGTCACAACGTGAAGGCACAGGTATGGACATCCATGTCACAACATGAAGGCACAGGTATGGACATCCATGTCACAACATGAAGGCACAGGTATGGACATCCATGTCACAACATGAAGGCACAGGTAAGGACATCCATGTCACAACATGAAGGCACAGGTAAGGACATCCATGTCACAACATGAAGGCACAGGTGTGGACATCCATGTCACAACATGAAGGCACAGGTAAGGTCATCCATGTCACAACATGTAGGCACAGGTGTGGACATCCATGTCACAACGTGAAGGCACAGGTAAGGACATCCATGTCACAACGTGAAGGCACAGGTATGGACATCCATGTCACAACATGAAGGCACATGTATGGACATCCATGACACAACATCAAGGCACAGGTAAGGACATCCATGTCACAACATGAAGGCACAGGTATGGACATCCATGTCACAACATGAAGGCACAGGTGTGGACATCCATGTCACAACATGAAGGCACATGTATGGACATCCATGTCATAACGTGAAGGCACAGGTGTGGACATCCATGTCACAACATGAAGGCAGAGGTAAGGACATCCATGTCACAACATGAAGGCACAGGTGTGGACATCCATGTCACAACATGAAGGCACAGGTAAGGACATCCATGTCACAACGTGAAGGCACAGGTAAGGACATCCATGTCACAACGTGAAGGCACAGGTAAGGACATCCATGTCACAACATGAAGGCACATGTATGGACATCCATGTCACAACATGAAGGCACAGGTATGGACATCCATGTCACAACATGAAGGCACAGGTATGGACATCCATGTCACAACATGAAGGCACATGTATGGACATCCATGTCACAACATGAAGGCACAGGTATGGACATCCATGTCACAACATGAAGGCACAGGTAAGGACATCCATGTCACAACATGAAGGCACAGGTAAGGACATCCATGTCACAACATGAAGGCACAGGTATGGACATCCATGTCACAACGTGAAGGCACAGGTATGGACATCCATGTCACAACATGAAGGCACAGGTATGGACATCCATGTCACAACATGAAGGCACAGGTAAGGACATCCATGTCACAACATGAAGGCACAGGTAAGGACATCCATGTCACAACATGAAGGCACAGGTAAGGACATCCATGTCACAACATGAAGGCACAGGTGTGGACATCCATGTCACAACATGAAGGCACAGGTAAGGTCATCCATGTCACAACATGTAGGCACAGGTGTGGACATCCATGTCACAACGTGAAGGAACAGGTAAGGACATCCATGTCACAACGTGAAGGCACAGGTATGGACATCCATGTCACAACATGAAGGCACATGTATGGACATCCATGACACAACATGAAGGCACAGGTAAGGACATCCATGTCACAACATGAAGGCACAGGTAAGGACATCCATGTCACAACATGAAGGCACAGGTGTGGACATCCATGTCACAACATGAAGGCACATGTATGGACATCCATGTCATAACGTGAAGGCACAGGTGTGGACATCCATGTCACAACATGAAGGCAGAGGTAAGGACATCCATGTCACAACATGAAGGCACAGGTGTGGACATCCATGTCACAACATGAAGGCACAGGTAAGGACATCCATGTCACAACGTGAAGGCACAGGTAAGGACATCCATGTCACAACATGAAGGCACATGTATGGACATCCATGTCACAACGTGAAGGCACAGGTAAGGACATCCATGTCACAACATGAAGGCACAGGTGTGGACATCCATGTCACAACATGAAGGCACAGGTAAGGACATCCATGTCACAACATGAAGGCACAGGTGTGGACATCCATGTCACAACATGAAGGCACAGGTGTGGACATCCATGTCACAACATGAAGGCACAGGTAAGGACATCCATGTCACAACATGAAGGCACATGTATGGACATCCATGACACAACATCAAGGCACAGGTAAGGACATCCATGTCACAACATGAAGGCACAGGTAAGGACATCCATGTCACAACGTGAAGGCACAGGTAAGGACATCCATGTCACAACATGAAGGCACAGGTATGGACATCCATGTCACAACATGAAGGCACAGGTAAGGACATCCATGTCACAACATGAAGGCACAGGTATGGACATCCATGTCACAACATGAAGGCACAGGTAAGGACATCCATGTCACAACATGAAGGCACAGGTAAGGACATCCATGTCACAACATGAAGGCACAGGTGTGGACATCCATGTCACAACATGAAGGCACATGTATGGACATCCATGTCACAACGTGAAGGCACAGGTAAGGACATCCATGTCACAACGTGAAGGCACAGGTATGGACATCCATGTCACAACATGAAGGCACCGGTATGGACATGCATGTCACAACATGAAGGCACAGGTAAGGACATCCATGTCACAACATGAGGGCACAGGTATGGACATCCATGTCACAACATGAAGGCACAGGTATGGACACCCATGTGACAACATGAAGGCACAGGTAAGGACATCTATGCCACAACATGTAGGCACAGGTGTGGACATCCAGGTCACAACATGTAAGCACAGGCATGGACATCCATGTCACAACATGAGGGCACAGGTATGGACATCCATGTCACAACATGAAGGCACAGGTATGGACATCCATGTCACAACATGAGGGCACAGGTATGGACATCCATGTCACAACATGAAGGCACAGGTATGGACACCCATGTCACAACGTGAAGGCACAGGTAAGGACATCCATGTCACAACATGAAGGCACAGGTAAGGACTTGTGAAGTAGCACTATGGTTGCTAGGAAATAGAATCAACAATAGGTAAATGGAACCTCTTGAAACTGAAAGCTTCTCTACAGCAGAGAAAACCGCCAATGACATGAGAGGCAATTTATAGAATGAGAAGGAATATTGCTGGCTACGCATTTGTCGAAGATTGATACCTAGAATACATAAAAAAACCAAATATCAGAAAATGAAGCACCCAGTAAGAAATTGTTACTGATCTTCACAAAGAATTCTCAAAAGAAAAAAAATGTGAAGAGTTAATAAACACTTTAAATGAATTTACTATCATTAGCCACCATGGAAATGCAAACTGAAACTACTTTGAAGTTGTATCTCACCCCAGTCAGAGTGACTATCATGAAGAAATCAACAACAAATACTGACAAGCATGTGGGTCCACTTTTGGCAAGAGTGCAAATTAGTGCAGCTACTATGAAAATCACTGTTGAGTTTCAAGAAAGCACCAGAACTAGAAATACTGTATGGCCCTGTTATTCCACTTCCAGCCATGTACCTGAGTACTTTTCATCCTACTATTAAGATACTTGCTTATCTTTATTTATTGCTGCTCTATTTACTGTAGCTAGAAAATAGAATCAACTTAGATGTCCATCAACTGATGAATAGATACTGATGCACAACATGACGGAAATTTATACATCTGTAAAGAAAAATGAAGTTATGCAATTTTCAGGAAAATGAATCAAAGTAAAAAACATACTGAGTGAGCTAACTTAGACACAGTAAAACATGCACTGAATCTTCCCCATCATATGTGAATTGCTAGCTTTGAATGTCTCATCTTATGTGGTCCTGAAGAGGCCAGAAATCCAGAATTAGGTCACTGAATGGGGAGGACTTAAGAGGGTAAAGTATGATATCAAAGTGGAGGAGAATTATAATGGAAACAGAACAGTTTAGACAGGTGGTTGTGGAAGAAGGAACAGGGAGTGTTAGCCAAAATGAAGGGGGCATAAAAAAGTCATGTGTCAACCTGCTATTCTGTAAGCAAACTAAACAATAATATTGTTTAAAAAGTTTTAAAGGAAGATGCACCAAATGGCTGTAAAAAGCTGCTTCTAGAAACTGTGGATTTTTAAACAAAAATACAAGGGCCAGATATAGTGTATCTCTTTATGAGTGGTTGGTCAGATAGGTCCCAGACCTTTCGCAAACCAGACAGGTTCTTGCTAGTCCTCTTTATGGCACACCAGAATTAGACACTATGACCTTACTTGTGAAGACACCATGTATTTTATTTATATAATGCAGAGGAATCAAGCTGGCACTGAGTGAAAAGCTTCCACTTTGCTGGCTAGTTTTCATAGTGATGGAAGGTTTTAGGTAGCCTACTGGGGCAAAAAAGACATCCAAGATTCTATCCAGCTGGGACACTAGGAACTATGTTATTTACCTGCCAGGCAAGCTGTACTCCTTTGTGCAGTAGCTGAATGACTGTTGTGAGGGCAACCAATTCTCTGTATTTGAGGTCTCCTGTATAGGAAGGAATTCATACCTGGTACTGTAAACCATTCAAAATCCTCTGGTGGAGGATGTGACAGCCGCTATGGGAAAACTTATTTCAGTTGTTTAGGTAAGTTAACACAACATTGAACTAGCTTCTAAATATGTATGTATATGTTCATAGAGAATTTCCACTCTTAGCCTTAATCTGAGAGGCCTCTCTCTCCAGAGAGCTACAGTGAAAACAGACCTATGACTGCACAGAGAATAAGTGAGAGTTGAGTATGTATCCCTAAGTAAGACATTAGACCGTCCCTTCCAAAGCTCATGGAAATTGTGAAAGAGAAAGCAGAAAGAATGTAAATACCAGGTGATAGGAAAAAAAGACTGCAAAACGCAGTATTCTGGGCAGTGCACAGTCATTGAAGCCATGAACTCTCATCCACTTCAGATGAGGCACTGGGTGTGCACAAGAATGGGGCCATCAATAGCCAGGAATGGTTGGAGGAAGGGCTCAGAGGATCCTCCTTCTCACCGATATACTACTTCTATGGATAGATCTAAAGAAAATGGAAGTCATTGCCTTCAGTTGGATGAATGACTTTGTGAGGATAACCAATTACCTCAAAGCCAATTTCCAGTAATTGTCTGGTGACCTTAGTAGGATCCAGGGCAGTCTCAGTGTCACACAGACAGCCCTAGTTAAGCTTAATAGCTCATAAAATAAAACAAAAAAACCCCATAAATTTGAGAAAAGGGTAGCCAGAAGTGGGGTGGGGGAGTCTGATAGGGTTGGAAGGGAGACATGAAGGGATAGAAGGAGAGAGTATCCAGCACGCATTATATACACATATAGAATCATCAAAGAACTAAATTACCAAAAAGGTCAAAAAGTAAAGTGACAGCAACAATATCTAAATTAATATCTGATAAAGTGTAGATGGCATGTCTCTCTCTCTTGTAATTCATGCCAAGGAGACAGAGATTCCTCTGGTTGAAATAAACTGCAGGTAGTGCCATTGTTGTGCACTAGGCCAGTGAAGGAAAGGGTTAAGTTCTTGAGAGATCTTGGAAGTGATAGCCAAGGCATTACCATTTTGGGATCTAAGTATGCAGAGGCACCCCTAAAAGTGGCAATGATGGGAACCTTCCTGTGCAAAGCCTACCACAGAGATAAACACAATTAAAGAGCAAAGTAGGAGAATATAACCTGAGATTTTGTCAGAAGCCAGGACCCTTGCCTCTTACCCTCACCCCTACTTCTCCCCACCTGCACAATGTCTCCTGCAGCTTCATCTCCCTAGCAACCACAAGGTTCTGCTTGATAGTTACAAATAGATTTTTAGATGTAAAGCAGTGTACCATATCTTTTGAAGTAGGCAGTTGGACCGCCATTGTTTCAGGGCACAGGCCGAGAAGACTCTGTACTGTCCCATCACCTGGATCCCTCTTACCCCTCCCTTTGAAAAATGTATTATAAATAAGCACTTGGTGCCCAAATATATGACTCTTGACAAGCATTTGCTTCCTTGAGTCCATTCTCTCTCTCGCCCGTTCTTCCAGGTTGCAATCCTCCTCGTCCCTCACGAATAACCTAGGGCCCGCAGGTCGGGTCAAGATTTGACTTCTCCGAGTTAGTGTTTCGGTCAGCATTCTGCCATAGTCAGCAGACTTTTACACGAGGCTTTGCTTTAATTATACCATACTTCTGCATGGCACGAGTCATCGAGCACCACTTAACTCAAGGACCAATATTGCCAGAGTCTCTGCCATGTTGGGATGGAGTCTGACACTTCTACAGTCAGTACAAGGAGGGATAGATTGAAGATCTAATAGGTACTGGACTGTATTGCATCTAAAGTGACATGATATTTGTGCTTACATGGGACATGTGGTCTGTGCCACCAGGGGAATTGGCATAGAACTGGTGAGGTGGAGTATGTTCAAACTCCAGAAAACTCAAAACTTGAGACTGGCAGAGTGGAACTAGCTCCCTCCTTGTTTCCGTGGCTGCCTCAGAGAACTTAACCTGAGACTTCCAACAAGGTGGTAACAGATAGCCAGTCAGGCAGCCCAGGACCTGGAATTCTTTCCCATGCAAATAGAGCATCACCAGAATCTTAGCTTCAGCCAATATAGATTGTACTTACCTCTAAAATCCCATACCACTCCCCAAGGTTCATATAATCCCTGAGCACAATAAATCAGACAAGTTATTTCACTGAGGATTGTCTGAGATTGACTTTTTTTTTAACAGAATTGTTCCACTTGTGAGAAGACTCTCTCCCTTGAAAGCTCTCATCATTGGATCTTTGAACCCACCTGCCTGACCAGACTCCTGTCCCACAAATAAGCTCACATCAGAGCAGCCCTCCAATCTATTACCTCCACTGCAGCCACCATGGGACCAGGGATCCTGGCCCCACACCACTGGAACAAGGTCCCTGAAGTTCTGGGCTTATCTAAGGTAAAACCACAAAAACGAGATTATTGACATAATGACCACTCAGCATACTTTATCAATTTCTTTTATTTTCCTATCCAGGGAACAACTTCCTCCACTTAGTATATATGATCTGGTTTTAGGGTCGTAACTCCAGGTACCTTGCCTTTCTAGTATGTCAGACTGAAGAAACGCTGAAACATGCCATCAGATCCTTTTCTTTCCCATTTACTTCCTGGAACTTTGACTCCTGAGTGGAAGCACAGAAGACCACAACAAAGCTATCCACTACAGTGCTGAGTCCCCTCTTTTCTGACTCTCCGGTCTTCATTTTGGTGCTGTGATCTCTCTCTTTACTTTGTTTGTTTCCAAGCTCTTGTAGAACAGATTTGGAATGTCCTGAACTGTTTTTAGCTTTGAGAAGCTTCTTGTATGGTCTCAACTGAAAGGGTCCCTGGACTTTTAACACTCTTGCATCAAACTAAGAGATGATGGAGGAGAGAAGACCCAAATGAAAGTGAGGTGAAACAATGTGCATTCCCCTGTGTAGTCATGGGTATCTCTTCTACAACATTGTATCCTAGGAAACAGATTTACATAGTCTAAAATGTTGGCTTTAACTCATTCATCATCTGCATTAGGAGATATGAAGGTCTCCCCAGAAAAGGATGTAATGTCCATGCTGAATTTTGTACAAAATTTTAAATTACAGAAACCTCAAAGCTTTAAACCATAATGTATCTTTATTATGTTTTCAGGACACTTTTATATTTTTCATAACAAATTATGTTCTTAATAATGCATTGCAGTGTAAAACACAGCAATCCTGTGTCAATTTTATTTTAAAAAACTTTCTAACATAGGAAATTATTCAATTTAAAGTCTTGACCTGCCTTCAGGCAATCACATTTATCACTTATATATAAACTCCTTTGAACGTGAAGAGCCCTTACATTTTTACAGTGAAAATGTAACTAGAGTTCTCAGCTCCTGGAGGCAATGTCTAGTTGTGCGGGAAGCCTTGACTTTCCTTGTCCTTCCACTAGATAGTGGTTTGCACTTTTTAATTGCCAATGAATCTATACAGGCCTTCCATCTCTGGTCATTTATAAACATAACTAATGGTTTCAACATCTTTATGTTAAAAGAAAAATCAACACGAACTTATGTGATTTTCTTTTTATAAAGTAATAATTCTAATGATTGTCTGTGGAGTATAATTTCTAACTTTGGTACTTTAGAAGGAAATATATAAGCAATTATCTGGGGTTGGAAAGATGGCTTAGTGGTTAAGAGCACTACCAAAGGACTTAGACTCAATTCTGAGGACCCAGATGGTGGCTCTCAGACATCTGTACCTCTAGTTCCAAGTGATAGGTGCCCTCTTCTGGCCTTTGAAAGCACTGCATGCACAAATGGATGGCACTAGAAAATATTCTGAGTGAGGTAATTCAGACCCAAAAGGACATGCATGATATGTGCTCATTAATAAATGGGTATCAGCCAAAAAGTACAGAATACCCCAAATAAAATCCACAGAACTTAAGAAGGTTAAGAAGCTGAGGGGCCCAAGTTAGGATGCCTCAATCCCACTTAGGAAGGAAAAGAAAGCAATCACAGGAGACAGAGGGAGGGAGGGATCTGGGTGAGAGAGGGGAGGGAGAAGGGAAAAGGGAAACATGATCAGGTGTGGTGGTGCTGAGGGCCAGCAGGATGAGTGGAAATATGCAACCTCTGAGGGTGGGAGGGGGCTCTATAATATACCACAGACCTAGTAGGAAAGAGACTCTCAGGACTCAAAGGGAGGGACCTTAGATGAAATGCCCAACAGTGGGGAGATGGAATGTGTAGAGTTCACCTTCAGTAGAAAGACAGGGCATCAAGTGGAGGGATGGAGTTGCCACCACACAGTCAAAAGCTCTGATCCAGAACTGTTCCTGTTTAAAAGAACTCCAGGGACAACAAATGGAAAAGAGATTGAGGGAAAGGAGCACAACTTGGGATTCATCTCAAGAGGAGGCTCCAAGACCTGACTCTATTACTGATACTATGGTGTGCTTACAGGCAAGAGCCTAGCATGGTTGCCCTCCAAGAGGCCCAACAAGCAGCTGACTGAGACACATGCAGATACTTACACCCAACCAATGGGCTGAAGTGGGGACTGCTGTGGTTGAATTAGGGAAAGCCTGGAAGAAGCTGAGGAGGAGTGTGACCTCATAGAAAGACCAGCAGTCTCAACTAACTTGGACCCCTGAGAACTCTCAGACACTGAGCCACCAACCAGGCAGCATACAAAAGCTTGTCTGAGGCCCCAGGCACATATACAGCAGAGGACTCCCTGCTCTGGCTTCAGTGAGAGAATATGTGCCTAATCCTCAAGAGACTTGTGGCCCCAGGGAGTGGGGAGGCCTGGTGGGGTGTGTATGGGTGGGTTCATCCTCTTGGAGACAGTGGGGAAGAGGAATAAAATGAGGAAATGGGGGGCGGCAGACCAGGAGGAGGGTAATGACTGGAGTATAAAAAAATAAAAGTAACAAAAAATATATAGAAATAAAAAACAAAAAGACAAAAGAAAGCAATTATCCCAAGGCTTTGGTTTATCACACTGCAAAATGCCTTTGGAAATTAATCCATGATTAATTTCCAGTCAATTCAAACTGATTTAAACCTCAAGGTATCTCATTTGTTCAGGAATTCTAACTATTCTAGTATGAAATAGAACTTACTTTCCATAGTTGATATTGAAGAAAAATGTGAACATTAAATGCTTTCTTTATAGTTTACTAAGTTTTGAGGAGCAAGTTCTAACACAGCCCCAGACCCTGACTCAGACTGGCTGTACTGTCCAGGGAACAGTTTGGTTCAGCCAGGCGAGCACACGTATAACTGTATGACCTCATATTATCCTAAAGAAATTCACTTGGTAATCACAAGGAATGAAAATACAGTTCTGTTTTCCAAATGCCACAGTGAAGAAAAGGATACTAAATGCTTTGAGATACTGTCACAGCATCGAGGAGACACTTTTAACAGTTGCTGATGGCAGTTAGTGAATGCTTACTGATGGGTTCTTGTTTGCATCTGTTGTGATATGGAAAATGGTCACCTGTTTTCCTCCTTAGTAAGTGCCTTTGATTCAACATTTTTAGATTTATTCTATGGCATTTAACTGTGGATTGACTACCTGTGAGAAGTAGAGGAATATAGGTATTTTGTACAATCTATTTTAGCAGTTAATATGTGAATTGAGTTAAAATCCAGTAGTTGTGTTTCAAAAATTGCATTTCATTTTGTACTTTAGAGTTAAATTTTATGTCAATCTAAACACCATATGTACTTAGTTTAAGGAATAAAATGCAACATAAAGCAGCCGCCTGGCCCATATTTCCCCAACACCTAGAATCATTCTTGATTCTTTGAGTTATTTCTTTTGGTGTTCATATCTATTTCTGAAGTAATGGGCTTATGCTGTTATTTCTTGACTTTTGAATTGCAAGTATTATTTGTTTTCTTCTCTCTTTGGAGATGAGCTAGCATTCTTAACCTTTTATTTATACACTCTCCAAACCATATACATATCTTCTTCCCTCTGTGTTTTTAGTTTAGAAAGTTTAAATTACCACATAAAGTAGTGTTTCCTGATGGCACTTCATAGATGGCTTTTTGGAGTCTCCTCTTTACCACCCACTCCTCTCTGTCTTATCCACAGATGAGACAATACAGAAACACACAACTCTTCAAACTCACTGAGATTAGGGACAGAATAATGTCAGACTTTCACAAAAGTGAAATCTGAAGCCTTTTACATCAGAAATTCGTATCAGCAGTTTTTTTTCCCTTAGAGGTTCCTATATCTTCTTCATAGACTGTGTCCTTTAGATACCTCCCACATGCCCAAACCTTCAGGCTTTTTTAAAAGTTGTGTGTGTGTGTGTGTGTGTGTGTGTGTGTGTGTGTGTGTGCGTGTGTGACAGACAGACAGAGGGGGGCTATGGTACCTACGGTGTTTACAGAGGCCAGAGGCTCTGAACAGAGGCTTTGAATCCCTCTGTAGGTGAACTTACAAGTTGTTGTGAACCATCCAGCATGGATGCTGGGAGTTGAACTCAGATCATTGGCAAGAGTTTCAAATGCTTTCGACCGCTAACCATCTCTCCAGTCTTCCTTTGTGATTTTAAAAACATGTTTTTTTTTTTTTTGAGAATTCTGTAGATGAGTCTATGTTTATACTGTCCCACGTCCTTCTCTTTCCTCTAGCTCTTCCCATATCCTTTTCTCACACCCAGAGCCTCTTATTCTTTAGTTATTATTGTTGCACACACACACACACACACACACACACACACACACACACACACGTTCATTTCGTGTTGCTCAGCAGTGGTACTTGTATCCTGAAGGTGAACATAACCATCTCATTGAATTTAAGGTCCACTCACTAGGAAGGAAACCTTGCCTGGTACTGTGAACCTAATCCACTGCTCATGGCTGGTGAGGGTGTTGACCCTGGAAGGGACCCACTACTGCCATTTCCCTAAACCAATATAATTTCTAACTGCATTCCAAATATTTATACTTATCCCTACAAATCAAGTGTAGTTCTCGCTCCTTATTAAGGAAGTGTCTTTTTAAGGCAGTCAGAGACCATCCCAGGACCCTTCAAAATGCTACATTTTATATATTTAAAATCTCCCCATTCTTCTGCTTGACTTAAAGCCTCCTTTCTCCTAGAAGTGGTCCCTGAGCACCCAAGACACAAGTGCCACTTCTGTTCTAACTCCCTAGGGTGCTTGCTGCCCAGCATTGTAGGCAACTGTGCCTACGTCTTTTCTCTCCAAACTGAATGTTAATGTCAAGGCCACATGTTCACAATTTTCCACCTTCAAGCATGAAGAGGTCATCATTTCTCCCTTCTCAATTTTCCAACAGGGACACTAAAACCACAGGGGAGTGGTGATTTTCCCAGGGTCAAAGCAGTTGTGAATTAAATGACTCACTTATTCTCATACTTGTGTGGCACTCCTGGGATCTCAGTAGGTCATCTCTCATGAACACTGAATACGTGTCAAGTGAATGAGGCCATGCTGGAGAAGCTCACTGTGGGATGTGACTATTAGTTCCAGAGAAAGCTAGGCAGAGACAGACAGACAGACAGACAGACAGACAGACAAGGTAGTGTCCTTAGGAGGCAATGAGCCACTGGGAAATCAAGTCCTCCAGATCTAGAATGTCTCTTTGGTGAGGCCAGCAAGGAGCTCAGGATACTCAGCAGGCTTTGGAAGAAGAAGCTGAGACTGTTTTGTTCTTACTCTGGATCCAGCAGGACAGCATTATATGATACTAATGTCTCCAGTTTCACTGTGGAGTGAGAGGACTGCAAAGCTCAAGCCCATGATGAACAGCTTCACGCAGAACATAGAGATCCACTGCCCTGACATAGATCCTGCTGTCTTGGGAACTCAGCCAAGAACCCCAGCCTCTCCTTCTTTCACCTTCCATTTCTAGGTGAGGCAGGACCACCATGGTGGAGGTGGGTTCTTGGGAAGTACTTCCAGATCTGTATTGAGAGACTGGCTTTTAAGTGGTCTCTCAGAAACACTGTTCTGCTCTCCTCACAGCAGGGTCAGGAGAGTCTCCTTCCCATCTAAGGTCACACAGCAAGTTTGCATATCTAGAGATGTCTGGGAAAAGCCAGGAAGAGGAGGTCAGTGTCCCTGTCTGTTGATATTTATCCAGCCCTGTCCCCACTTAGGCCTTCTCTTTGAGGAGGATGAGGCAGGTAAGAAATAGCATAAGGCATTGAGCATGGGGCCAGGACAGCCACTATCATGTCAAGGGACATCTCTCTTAATTTCAGATTCTCAGAAACTTTGATCACTTTTTCATTTCCACAGCAGTATAGGAGAAGGGACCGTAGGCTGACTGAAGTCCAAAGAGTCCTGTTGGGAAAAAAGATTACAGAGACCATGGTGTTCCTGTAGTGTTTCCTAGACAATTAGTCAGCTGGTGATCCCTTTACTACTGTGCAGCAGGTCATTCCTTTCACCTTTGGTTGTGGAAACAAAGCTGCCTCTTCAGGGCATACCTTCTGTGACAGCTCTGCTGCAAGCAGGCCAGTCTGTGCTTTCAGAGCTGAGCCCGGGCACACTCATGGGTGAGCTGTTGGGCAGGAAGGACTGTGGTGGAGTGGTAAGGTGGATATCAAGCACCAGGGAGAGGGATACATAAGGACCATGGCAAACTGCATGTGAGTGACTGCAGGATTCAGAGTCTGTGACTGGAATTTTGGCTGGCCTCTTGGATTGCTGAATGATTTCAGGTGCATTGGAGCCCAGACTTGGAGCATGGTATTGGGTAAGACACCCTTGCCCCTTTCCTGGTAAAAAATCAGAGAGCTTAGCACTTTGACTGTGTCATGTTCATCTGTGAATATACACCTTGCCCAGTGCTCAAGTCCCTCCCTGGCAGGAAGTAGCTAACAATAGTTGAGACTGCTGAACAAAGGGTTGAGAAGAAATGAGGAAGTGCTGACAGCCAAGTAGAAGAGAGACAGTTGTCTTCAGAATACAAAGGGCTTATTTTGGAATTGAACTTAAAATTGCCATTGAAGAGAAAGCTTTCTGCTGTCTGTTGAGAGCACAGTGGCTGCTCTGGAAGAAATGAGATTCAAGGAAGTAGACAGAAGCACTCCAGCAAAGAGTGCTGGAGACAGTTTCCCCTGCCCATGCTGAAAGAGCAGACAAACCTGCAAATATAGAGAGCAAGAACAGAGTTGACAGGTCATGCATGCCTAGTCATGGGTTGGGTCGCACTGTGTGTGGAGAGGCCATTGATATTGTCATGTTTCCATCATTTCTTCCTGTGTTCAGAAATGACACAGGAAGTTCACATATGACTGCTTTCTGTAGTGCATGGACTATGTCTATTTCTCTGTGTGAGTAGTTAACACCTGTATCTCAGTGGGTGTGTCTCTGGTATGTCTGTGTATCTGGTTATGTCAGGACATACCTGTGTCCTTTGTGGATATGCGTCATTAAGCTCTGCGTCTTTGTGTAACTGAACTGCTGGTGCATTGTTGATTCTGCATGCGTTTAGGGCAGCAGGTGCCTGGGAATGAAGGTTGCTGGTCCTATGTACTATGTATCTCTGCCTCATTCTGATCTCTTAAATAAGTCCTGCCTATGTAGTACCTGCGTTTCTTGGGGTACTGAAAGAGTTTCCAGTATCCGAGAACTCAGTCTTGTGCCAGGTGTTTCGGGAGCAGACAACATATCTCCTATTATCAAAAATAGCTAGGAGCTGGAGTTGACATTTACTAGGCACCTAGCATCTGCTAAGTGCTTATGAGGAGATATAATTATTATTTATATTTTTAGTTTGGTCTCAAACTCCTGGACTAAAGTGATCCTCCTAACTCAGCATGGGCCTCCATTTCCAGCTCTTAATTATTCCAGTTTAACAGGGAAGAAAGAAACAGCTCAAAGAGATCAAGTAACTTCTCCTTATAATTTCCTATTAAAAAATCTTTTCTACCTAGTCTGTTTGGTTGAATGGTTTCAAGCTGGCCCTGGTAAAATGTCATCCCTTCTGTGGAGTCTTCTAAGATTTCCAAGAGAATTGGGTCAAAGCCCTGGCAAATTCAGGTGTGAAAAGGCAACTGAATGTTTGGAAGGTTCATGATCTAGGGGAGGATAAGCAACACACAGAAAAAAATCACCAGCAACAACTGAGTTCCACCTGTAAATATGAGCTAGAAGAGGAGGGAAAGAGGAATGGAAGGATGCTCCAGAAGTCCAGAGAGGACGTGGGGCTTCTGTGTGGTAGGGGAGGGAAGCTAGGTTTAGGTGTTGGAGTAGGGGAGGGATAGCATCTTAGGTAGGCAACAAGATGTTGGGAAGGCTTGTGAGAAAGATGTGAGAAGCACTGAAAAGACCAACCAGGCCGGCCTCCAGGGAAGGGGAAACTTCTGGAAGCAGCTTATGAGAAGACTGGATTAAAATTCTGGGAATCATGTTGGAAGGCTTTAGGCAGCATCCTGAACCATCCACACTGTCTCCAGTGGGCGAGACTTGAGTTGTCCAGGCAAGAAAGCTGGCTGGGAAGAACACCCAGGTCTTTTACTGCTCTGGATTTTCCTCTCTCTGGTCCACAGGAAATTCACTGACGTCTCTGGAACTTCATCTCAGGATGGAAGGCAATACATCTATCTCCATGACTTGGGACTTCTGGCCAGGAGGGAGACCAGCCTCCATGGGCTTCAGACATTGGTGAGACTGGCCAGCAGTCTGAAGGTGAGAGAACTCAGCACATTTCTGCTGCATCTTGCCATGTGTCTTCCCTTCCTTCCACCTCATCGCCTCAAGCCAGCTCGGCACACACTATACCCAGAGGCTAAAACCCACTCTGAATGGTGTTTGTGAAAGGGGGCATGTCTGAGCTTCCATCCTCCCACAAATCATCTTGCTGTGCCTTTACATTCTCCTTCCCTCCTTGCCAATGTTCTTCCTACTCCTGTGAGCCTGTGCTTGTAGTGGTGTACACATGCTTCCAAACTCAACCTCAAATCTCCTCTGGAATCTCCCTTAAATAAGCCAGGCAGAGGAATGATTCCCTTCTGGATACACACATTTAAGGTGGAGTTTGCTATATTCTGCATTGCTTGAGGTTAGGTCACGGGCTAACTTAGCTCTGTAGTCTCGTTGTTCATTCCAGTGCTTGACCTGGACAGATCACTAAGAAGTGGGCATGAACTATATGGTTGGACCATTATACTGCTTAGTAAACTTCACACAGCTCAGCCCCAGCTGGAACATTGTCTGCTTCTGTTAAGAAAATGTTTTCCCCCAAAAAGAGTGACCAGAATGAAAAGGACATGAAAATTGGGTCCTTTAAGGCTGGATCTCGGGCACCATAGGTTGAAGAAAGATGACTTAGCAGACATAGAACAGATTGCTTTCACTGCCAGGAAAAAGCCATAGAGAAAGGCAGCTTGGCACACACTATACCCAGAGGCTAAATTGAGACTATTTGTGATAGTTACATGAAAACCAGATTCAGTTCAATTAAAGAAACTAAAATAACTAAATAAGTATATACCTCCAGTGTCAGACTGATCTATCTCAAAAAGCCACTGGGAACCCACCAGAGAGCAGATAGAAGCCATCAGGTCCGGGGAAAGGGAGCTACGCCAGCTAGCATCTGCACCTTGCTTAATCCTTGATCAGATAGAGACTAAATGAAAGCGGTTCTGTGATTACACAGACAACCAGGATAAAACTCAGGCATCTTTGGTTTTAAAGTCATGCTTTTTCTGCAGCACCACACACACATCTAAGGAAGCAGTAAGGAAGAACGGCCTGGTTCTGACATAAAGGATGGAGTGGAGGGTTGCCAAGGTACAAAGGTGGTTTTCCTGTTCTTTGCAAACAGGGACGGCTCCTGAGTGATAATGACAGAGGAAGAAAAATGAAAAGATGGGAAAAGCCTGAAAAGTTGTCCTGGCAGTTGATTGACTGGTCATCATTCAGTCTCCTCCACTGTCCATTCTCCTGTGTTCACTCACTGGTCTACAGAAAGTGTTATTCAAGACATTCTTATTGCACACAGATCCTTGGACAGGGTAGTATGTTGCAGTTTTTTCTTGACAGTCACTTGCCCCATTATCTTCTAGGACCACACAGAAACATGATCCCTTTCTCTTGGCAGATGGTGGGCAGGTCACCTCAGCCATAGAAAGTTCTACTGGCCGTAGAGCAGTGTGGGAAAGGGTATGGGGCTTTCAGGAAGACGTTGAATGGGGACAAATGAGAGCATTACTTTTGAGATTACAGAAATTTGGACGTTTTCTGCCTAACTGATTTTATGAGCTGAGTTCAGAGCAAGGGCAGGCTTTGTCCCTGTGTCATCTGTGGGTGTTTCAGTCTTTCTATACCAACAACCCCATACATCCAGAAGTTTTGTCTAATAAACTCTTGCCCCGTCTCAAGGACCTAATTCAGGTAATTTTTCATTGAACTCTTCCCAATCTCTCCAGGAAAAAATATCCTACTCAGCTCATATGAGTAGGCTACTCAGGCGTGCATGTGGTATAGACAAATAAACAGATAAAATAGCAAATAGATTTAAAGTATTAAAATCTTTGATTTTAAGATTATGGTACCTGGAGGTCTAGGAAATCTACTTGGGGTTTCTAGAACTTAGGTCCTCTGTCCTATCTCGCCCTTCAGCATTCTCACAGGTACCCGACCTCGATGGCTGGGACCAACCTCACACACCGACCACAGTTCCAGCTCCTCGGCTTGATGGATGGCACGGAATCCCACCCACTGCTGTTTCTGCTTTTCCTTAGCATTTACCTGCTCAACGCCCTGGGCAATCTGAGCATGGTGGTGCTTGTGAGGTCCGACGGTGCTCTGTGCTCCCCCATGTATTATTTCCTGGGTCACCTGAGCCTTGTGGATGTCTGCTTTACCACAGTCACTGTCCCCAGACTGCTGGCCACCCTGCTCCACCCTGGCCAGGCCATGTCCTTCCAGGCTTGCTTTGCCCAGATGTACTTCTTCGTAGCTCTGGGCATCACCGAGAGCTACCTCCTGGCAGCCATGTCCTATGACCGTGCGGTGGCCGTGTGCAGGCCTCTGCACTACGGTGTAGTCATGACACCTTGGCGCTGCTTTGTGCTGGTGGCTGCATCCTGGGCTGTGGCCCATCTGCACTCTCTGCTGCATACACTGCTCATCTCTGCTCTCTCCTACCCTCGCTCTTCCCCAGTGCGCCACTTCTTTTGTGACATGACCGTAATGCTGAGCCTGGCAACCTCTGACACATCAGCTGCAGAGACGGCCATCTTCTCAGAGGGCCTAGTAGTAGTACTGACCCCTCTGCTCCTCGTGTCCCTCTCCTATGCACGCATCCTCGTGGCAGTGCTTGGGATGCGGACCACAGGAGGCCGCCACCGTGTCTTCTCCACCTGTGGGGCCCACCTGGTGGTAGTGTCACTTTTCTTTGGCTCAGTCCTCTCCGTCTACTTCCGTCCATCATCTGCTTACTCAGCTCGCTATGACCGCATGGCCAGCGTGGTCTATGCGGTAGTCACACCAACCTTGAACCCTTTTATCTACAGTCTTCGGAACAAAGAGGTCAAGGGCGCCCTAAAAAGGGGTTTCAGATGGAGAGCAGCACCCCAAGATGAGTAATGGAAGGTCCAGGTTAACTGGCATGTCAATAATAGTACCAACTCCTAAACCAATATATTCTCCTTTATTCCCCGTTTCTTGAAGTTCTGTTAGTTTTGCTCTTACACAGACTTACGCCTTGTTAAATAAGAATTAGATCCCAAGCAAATTGACCACACATTATATAGTGGTATGTAACACAAAGCGAAACAGCAGTAAATTGGATGCCTTTGTATGTTGTCTGGATGCTCAACAGAGTCTAGTCTCACTAGGAGATTCTAATTTTTGGAAAATTGAAAAAATAAAAAGAGAGCAGAAAAAGGTAAGGAGAAGCTCACCTGGTTATCTATGCAATGGGAATGCAGAATGCAAGTAACATCAACAGGGAAATGGAGAAGCTGGGAAGGCGGGCACGTGGGAGTGTTCGTGCTGCGACAGCCACAGCCCTGCAGGCTTTTCCTGGAGTACTTCAAGATAATTTAAATTTGATGTTAACTTAATGTTTTTCTTCTTAGATTATATATCCTGTATTTGCATTGTAAACATTCAAGGAGACAAAATCCTCCTTTACCCACCCAAATCAACCTCCACTGCCATCTCAGCTTCTCTGTGCACTATTCTGCAATTTTTTTACATCTTGAAATAATGTGTCTAGAAGAGTTCATCGAATTGCTACATATCACACTCCTAAGTTTGTGAATACTCAGCTACAACTTCTGCTTATTTACACAGTCCCTTGTCCACACTTTAACAATTTAAAATGTCTTCTCACCTTTTCACTATTAACAGGGTAGGATGGACATTTAGTAATGAGCTGTTTGTGGCAAATGCTGTCCTAAGTTCACTATGCACATGACTGTCACCGAATGGGAGTCCATGAGGAATTCACAGTGTGCAACACAGGAAACAGAGTGAGAGGGGACTAGAGGTTGTCCCGATGTCAGAAGCCCAAGGAGTTCACTTTTTAAAATTTAATCTTTTATTTATTTATTTTTGTACACTCCAGATTTTATTCCCCTCCTGGTCCACCCTGCAACTGCTCCACATCCCATATTGTCCTCCCCACCCCTCTGTCTCCAGGAGGATGTTCCAACACCCCACCATCCACCCCACCAGACCTTTAAACTCCCTGGGGCCTCCAGTCTCTTGAGGGTTATGTGCATCTTCTCTGGCTGAACCCAGATCCAGCAGTTCTCTGCTGTATATATGTGTTGGAGGCCTCATATCAGCTGGTGTATGCTGCCTGGTTGGTGATCCAGTGTTTGAGAGATCTTGGGGGTCCATGTTAATTGAGACTGCTGGTCTTCCTATAGGGTTGCCCTCCTTCTCAGTTTCTTCCAGTTTTCCCCTAATTCAACCACAGGGGTCAGCAGCTTCTGTCCATTGGTTGGGTGTAAATATCTGCATCTGACTCTTTCAGCTGTTTGTTGGGTCTTCTGGAGGGCAGTCATGACAGGTGCATTTTTGTGAGCGCTCCATAGCCATGGTAATAGTGTCAGGCCTTGGGGCCTCCCCTTGAGCTGGATTCCACTTTGGGCCTATCACCAGACCTTCTTTTCCTCAAGCTCCTCTCCATTTTTGTCCCTGCAATTCTTTCAGACAGGAACAATTATGGGTCAGAGTTTTGACTGTGGGATGGGAACTCCATCCCTCACTTGATGGCCCTCAGGGCTTCAGTTCTTTTCCCTCACCCAAAACAAGACTAGGTTCCCCTCTTACCCCCCACTGTCAGTCCACTTTCCCTCCCAGGTCCCTCCTTCCCTTCCCCCTTGTGATTGCTTTCTTCTCCCTCCCAAGTGGGACTGAGGTGTCCTCACTTGGGCCCTTCAGCTCATTGACTTTTTGAGTTTTGTGGACTGTATCTTGGGCATTATTTACTTTTTTGGCTAATATCCATTTATTAGTGAGTATATACCACATTTTCTGTATCCATTCTTCTGTTGTGGGACATCTGGGTTGTTTCCAGCTTCTGGTTATCACAAACAAGGCCACTATGAACATAGTGGAACATGTGCCCCTGTGGCATGATGGGACATCTTTTGGGTATATTCCCAACAGTGATATTGCTGGGTCTTCAGGTAGATCTATTTCCAGTTTTCTGAAGAATCTCCAGGTTGATTTCCAGAGTGATTGTACCAGCTTGCAATCCCACCAGCAATGGAGGAGTGTTCCTCTTTCTCCACATCCTCCCCAACATTGTTGTCACCTGTGTATTCTATCCACCTTTTCACCTTATTAAATAACTGTTAGTTGCTAATGTAGAAACTCCTTGAACAACACATTTCTGTTTACATTTGTTTGCTTTGATTGTTATTATTATTTTATTCTTTCCTTTGTATTAGTTATATATTTATTATCTTATTAATGAGATGCAGTATGCTAGTTCAATGTATGTACACCACACACCTTGGTGGAATCCAGCTTTCCTCTGTATGTCCTTCTCCTGTCTCACTTTTAGTTTTTAATGTTGTCTCTTTTCTTACTCATCTGGCTTCTTCTTACTTAGGTTTCTTAAGGCTTTTATTCTGCTTTGTGTTGTTCTACTTGCCAAAGCTTATCTTCATTAGCCATCCCAAAGAATGGACATTTAGTTTTACCGATATTGACTTTATTGTTTCTTGACATCCAATTCCACTGATGCTTTTCACTTCTGCATTTATTAATTTATACATCTTATTTTCAGTTAACTTTGTGTTTCTTTTCTAGATTCTTTAAGGCTTATGCATCATATTGACTTTTGGAAAGGGTATCTCATAATCATTGTTGATGGGACTTGACACCTTTTTTGTTAGCATGAACAATCTATGATTGTCCTTGGAGGATGGAGTTGATGACCCTCTCGGATGTCAAGGGTCCTGTCGATCTACCTATTGCACTCAGCTGTGTCTTGCATTTAGCTTTGGGCTCCAGCCTTAACTGTTGCCACAGAGTCTGATTTCTTGTCACTACAGCTCCTGGAAACTCAGGCTCTCAACTGTTACTAGTGTGTGGGCTCCACCAGTGCATGTAAGATTTTTTAATATCTTCAGGAGTTAGAGTGGTCAAGAACATTAACATTTGTGGAGTTCTTTAGACATTGTTTTCTAGCTCACTGCTTCCAATATATGGCTTTTCTAGAAACCTCCCTATGCTCAGGGAACCACTGGACACATAGAGTGAGCCTTTCAATATCCCAAACTATCTGTAGGATTTTATTGTTCTTTCATCCTTGAGCTGGAGGACAAGAACATGCTCCCATACTCACATATAAATTCATGCTAGAAACACTAGTATTTACATTTAAAAAAAATACATGGAGTGCATGTGGAGCCCAGAGGATAACTTGCAGGAGTTGATTTTCTTCTTCTACCATCTGGTTCCTCAGGATAGAACTCAGACCATCAGGCTTTTCAGAGATATCTCTACCCACTAAGCCATTTTACCAAGCCAACCATTATACCAGGCAGCCTATGGTTACATTGTTCTCAAATTAATATTCTACATAGTTAGAAAACTGTGTTCACTCTTATCAATATTTATGTTAGCTTTGATAGTATATCTCCAGTAGCCAGAATACTTAGCTGAAAATTCTTCTTAGAAATTAGAAAATTTGGTAACATGGACTGTTGCACAATTGCCATACAAAGAATTAACTTTTAAAACAAGAATTGTTTAAACAAAAAATATTTGTGATCTACTCTAAAATTAAAAATATCCAGGAGAGTAAAAGTAGAAATTATTAAATGAAATAATATATGGAATTCAACTGAAAAAATCCAAATAAGTAGAAATATATTCTTCATCCTATTCTGTAGAAATAACCAACTTTGTTTAATAAATATATAATTTCATGTAACTATAACATAGCAATATTATTACAATGTGATTTCTAAACAGTTTGTTATACAACTTAATATATTAGATTGTAAGCTATTTGAAAGAAAGCTATCTCAAGAATACTTTGAAAGAGAATATTTTTTATCTTTATTAAATACCAAGTTTTTTGTTGTTTCTGAAAGTCATTATATTTAGGTGTTCTTTTTTTCTCGTCTGAAATATTCTTTTTTGCCATTTTTTCAAATTAAAATAAAATTTTATCATTTTTTCTCTCTGTCGTCCTTCCATTCCCTCCCATTTCCTGTCTTCACTCCTTCTCAAATTCATACCTCTTTTTATTTAATTATTATTATTACATACATGTGCACATAAATATATAAATATTATGTGTTGAGTTCATTTAGTCCTGTTTGTATGTATATAATTTGAGGGTGACCACTTAGTATTAAATGATCAATTGGAGAGCACCTCCCTAGGGAAGACTAATGGATTTCCACACATACATTTCATTTTATTTATTTTTATTGAAAATAGAATTTTTTTTTGAGACAGGGTTTCTCTGTGTAGTCCTGGCTGTCCTGGAACTCACTCTGTAGTCCAGGCTGGCCTCGAACTCAGAAATCCACCTCTCTCTGCCCCCCCAAGTGCTGGTATTAAAGGTGTGTGCCACCATTGCCCGGCGAAAATAGAATTTTTATACAATTATTCTGATCAGGGTGCCCTTTCTCTAATCCCTCCCAGATGCTTTCCACTCATTCAAATCCAGTCTTCCTTCCAAGAACCCTCCACCCCATCTCCCTCCTCTTTGCCTATAAGAGGGTGCTCCTTTACCCTCTCACCCACTCCTGCCTCACCCCTCTGACACCCCCATTCTCTGGGGCATCAAGCCTCCACAGGACCAAGTGCCTCCTGTAGTGGTAAGTTTTGGCTGTATGGCTTTGAGCTCCCTGCAAGTGGTAGGTGCTCACCTGCCCACACACTCTAGCTTATTTTAAAATGCCTCATTGGCTCTGTGGCTGAGCTCTGCTAAGATTTCCAGGTGCTACCGTGCTCTTCCCTTTACTCCTAACTCAACACCTCTAAATCTTCCCTCAACTGATGTCTGGACTTTCTAATGGTTCCCCAAGTTCCCCACCCTCCCACTGATACTTATTTCTATTCATTCTCTTGGTCCTCTGGACTTCTCTCCTTTATCCATACCTGGTCCTGATCACCCTTTTGTCCTCCACCTTCCCTCTTCCATCCAGGCTCCTCCCTCCCTCTACCTATTGTGATTATTTTGTTCCCTCTTCTAAGTGTGTTTGAATCATTCACACTTTGGCCTTCCATCTTGTTAAGCTTCATATGGTCTTTGAGTTGTATTGTGGGCATTCTGACCTTTTGGGTTAATATCCACTTAATAAGTGAGTACATACTGTGTATGTCCTTTTGGGTCTCTGTTACCTCACTCAGGATGATATTTTCTAGTTCCATCCATTTCCTTACAAAGTTCATGAAGTTGTAATTTTTAATAGCCGAGTAGTATTCCATTGTATAAATGTACCACATTTTCTGTACCCACTTTCCAGTTGAGGGGCATCTGGGTTCTTTCCAGCTTCTGGTTATTATAAATAAGGCTGCTATGAACACAGTGGAACATGTGTCCTTGTTATATGTTGAAACATCTTTTGCATATATGCCCAGGAGTAGTATAGCTGTGTCTTCAGGTAGAGCTATTTCCAATTTTCTGAGGAACTGCCAGCTTGATTTCCAAAGTGGTTGTACCAGCTTGCACTTTTTATTATTATTTTTCTTTTTATTATTATTTTTCTTTTTATTATTTATTTTTTATGTATTTACATTCTAGATTTTATTCCCCCTTCTCTGTCCACCCTCCAACTCTTCCACATCCCATATCTCCTCCCCACCCCCTGTCTCCATGAGGATTTTTCCACGCCCCACCCTCACCCCACCATACCTCTAAACTCCCTGGGGACTCCAGTCTCTTGACATCTTCTCTGACTAAACCCAGACCTGGAAGTCCTCTGCTGTATATGTGTTGGGAGCCTCATATCAGTTGGTGTATGTTGCCTGGTTGGTGGTCCAGTGTTTGAGAGATCTCGGGGTTCAGGTTACTTGAGACTGCTGCTCCTCCTACATGGTTGCCCTTCTCCTCATCTTTCAGCTTTTGCCTAATTCAACCACAGGGGTCAGCAGCTTCTGTCCACTGGTTGGGTGCAAATATCTGCATCCGACTCTTTCAGCTGCTTGTTGGGTCTTCTGGAGAGCAGTCATGATAGGTCCCATTTTGTGAGCATTCCATAGCCTTAGTAATAATGTTTGGCCTGGGGTCCTCCCCTTGAGCTGGATTCCACTTTGGGCCTGCTGCTGGACCTTCTTTTCCTCGGCCTCCTCTCCATTTTTATCCCTGTAGTTCTTTTAGGAAGGAACAAATATGAGTCAGAGTGTGGGACACTCTCTACCTCACTTGATCCCATGTCTTTCTGATGGAGGTGGGTTCTATAAGTTCCCTCTCCCTACTGTTGCGCATTTCATCTAAGGTCTCTCCCTTTGAGTCCCGAAAGTCTCTCACCTCCCAGGTTTCTGGTGCATTCTGAAGGGTCTCCCAACCTTCTACATCCTGAGGTTGCCTGTTTCCATTCTTTCTGCTGGCCCTCAGGGCTTCAGTCCTTTTCCTTCACCCAGTAGCATATCAGGTTCTCCTCTTCCCCCACCATCAGTCCACTTTCTCTTCCAGGAACCTCCCCCTCCCTCCTTACTTGTTATTGCTTTCTTCTCCCTCTCAAGTAGGACTGACTTGGGCACTTCAGCTTATTGACCTTTTTGAGTTCTGTGGACTGTACCTTGGGTATTCTGTACTTTTCTTTTCTTTTTTCTTTTCTTTCTTCTTTTTTTTTTTTTGGCTAATATCCACTTATTAGTGAGTATATAGCTCTGTACCCACTATTTGGTTTTCTGGAGTCTAATTTCTTGAGTTCTTTGTATATTTTGGATATTAGCTCTCTAAGGAATATAAGATTGGTAAGGATCTTTTCCCAATCTGTAGGTTGCTGTTTTGCTGTATTGATAGTGTCCTTTGCCTTATAGACGCTTTTCAGTTTCATGAGGTCCCATTTGGCAACATTTGATCTTAGAGCCTAAGCCATTGGTGTTCTGTTCAGGAAAATTTCCCCTGTGCTGACATGTTCAAGGCTCACCATATCTGGTTTTATGTGGAGGTCTTTGATCCACTTGGACTTGAGCTTTGTCCAAAGAAGATAAAAGCTGATCAATTTGCATTCCTCTACATGAGGACCACCAGTTAGACCAGCACCATTTGTTGAAAATACTGGTTTTTTTTTTCTGTATGGTTTTGGCTTCCTTGTCAAGAATCAAGTGACCATAGGTGTGTGGATTTATTTCTGAGTCTTCACTTCTATTCCATTGATCTACCTGTTTGTCTCTGTATCAATACCATGCAGTTTTTATTACTATTGCTCTGAAGTACATTTTGAAGTCAGAGATTGTGATTTCCCCAGAAGTTCTTTTATAGTTGAGAATTGTTTTCACTATCTTGGTTTTTTTGTTATTCCAGATGAAATTTAAAATTGCTCTATCTATATCTATGAAGTATTGAGTTGGAATTTTGATGGGGATTGCATTGAATCTGTAGATTGGTTTTGGTAAGATGGCCATTTTTTACTATATTAATCCTGCCAATTTATGGGCATGGGAAATCTTTCCATCTTCTGAGGTCTTCTTCAATGTGTTTCTTCAGGGTCTTAAAGGTATTATTATAAAGATCTTTCACTTGCTTGGTTAGAGTTACCCCAAAACATTTTATATTATTTGTGACTATTGTGAAGGGTGTTGTTTCCTTAATTTCTTTCTAAGCCTGTTGGTTTTTTTTTTTTTTTTTTGGGGTACAAGAAGGATACTGATTTGTTAGAGTCAATTTTATATCCATCCACTTTGCTGAAGTTGTTTAGCAAGTGTAGGAGTTCTCTGGTAGAATTTTTGGGGATATATATATATATATATATATATATATATATATATATTCATCTGCAAATAGTGATTCCTTGACTTCTTCCTTTCCACTTTGTATCCTTTGACCTCCTTTTGTTGTCTAATAGCTCTACCTAGAAATTTGAGTACTATATTAAATAAATAGGGAGAGAGTGGACACCCTTGTCTTGTCCCTGATTTTAGTGGGATTGTTTCAAAATTTTTCCCATTTAATTTGATGTTGGCTGTTTGTTTGCTATATATTGCTTTTATTATATTTAGTTATGTGCCTTGAATTTTTATCTTTCCAAGACTTTTAAAATGAAGAGGTGTTGTATTTTGTTGAAAAAATTTTCAGCATCTAATGAGATGACCATGTGATTTTTTTTCCTTTAAGTTTGTTTATATAGTGGATTACATTGCTGGATTTCCATGTAGTGAGCCATCCCTGCATTCCTGGGATTAAGCCTACTTAAGTGTGATGAATGATGGTTTTGATGTGTTCTTGGATTCACTTTGCTAGAATTTTATTGAGTATTTTTGGGTTGATAATCATAAGTGAAACTGGTCTGAAGTTTCTTTTCTTTGTTGGGTCTTTGTATGGCTTAGGTATCAGTGTAACTGTGGCTTCATAGAATGAATTAGGTGAATATTCTGTTTCTATTTTGTGGAATAGTTTGAGAAGTAACGGTAATGGGTTTTCTTTGAAAGTCTGATAGAGTTCTGCACTAAAACAATTTGGCCCTTGTGTTTTTTGGTTGGGAGACTTTTAATGACTGCTTTTATTTCTTTAGGGGTTATGAGACTGTTTAGATAGTTTATCTAGTCCTGATTTAACTTTGGTACCTGGTATCTGTCTAGAAAATCACCTAATTCATCTAGACTTTCCAGTTTTGTTGAGTATAGGCTTTTGTAGTAGGATCTGATGATTTTTTGAATTTCCTCAGTTTCTGTTATATCTCCCTTTTATTTCTGATTTTGTTAATTTAGATTCTGTCTCTGTGCCATTTAGTTAGTTTGTCTAACGGTTTATCTATCTTGTTTTTTTTTCTCAAAGAATCAGCTCTCAGTTTTTGATTCTTCGTATAGTTCTCTTTGTTTCTAATTGGTTGTATTCAGCTCTGAGTTTATTTCCAGCCATCTAGTCCCATTGAGTGTTTTTGCTTCTTTCTGTTTTAGAGCTTTCAGATGTGTTAGTGTAGGATATCTCTAATGTCTTTACAAAGTATTCAGTGCTATGAATAATCCTCTTAGCACTGCTTTCATTGTGTCTCATAAGCTTGGGACTTCATTTTCATTAAATTCTAAAAATTCTAAAAAGTCTTTAATTTCTTACTTTATTTCTTCTCTGACCAAGTTATCACTAAGTAGAGATTCAGTTCCGTTTTCATGAATATGTGGGTTTTTGTTGTTGTTAAAAACAAGAATTAGTGCATGTTGGTCTGATAGAATGCATAGAATTATTCCAATCATCTTGTATCTATTGAGGCTTATTTTATGTCTGATTATATGGTCAGTTTTGGAGAACATACCTTGAGGTGCTGAGGAGTTATATTCTTCTGTTTTAGGGTGAAATAACCTGTAGATATCTGTTAAATTAATTAGGTTTATAACTTCTGTTAGTTTCACTGTGTCTCTCTTTAGGTTCTGTTTCCACGATCTGTTGATTGGTGAGAGTGGGGTGTTGAAATCTCCCACTGTTATTGAGTGAGGATAAATGTATGTTTTGAGCTTAATATTGTTTCTTTTACAAATGTAGATGCTCTTGCATTTGGGGCATAGATGTTCATATTTGAGAGTTCATCTTGGTGGATTTTTTTCTTTTGATAAGTATGAAGTGTCCTTCCATATATCTTTTGATAAGTTTGTTGAAAGTCTATTTTATTGGATATACATTATTCTAAGAGAGTCACAAGTCCTGTCAGATGTGGTGGCAGTACACATTCGTAGTCCAGGCACTAAAAAGGCCAAGGGACAAGAATCACTGTAAATTTAAGGCCAGCATGAGCAACATAGAGAGACCTTGCATCAAAACAAAACAGAAAACAAAAAAGCATTACAAGTCCTTATATGAAATGCCAAGTTAACAGTACATTTTAAGTAAAAGAAATTAAACAAGTCTTTAGCTCTACTTATTTGTTATATATAATTCTAGGCTGTGTACAGACAATATATAGAATAACAACTTTTAACTGCTTTGATAGAGAAGGACACAGGACTGTGGGAGGCCTTCACATGTTGCTACCTAGATACCTTCAAGTAGGTATGGACTAGTTTAGTTGTCAATGCAGCTTTGAAAAAGTAAATAGTATCAACATAGGCATTCTTAGGAAGATTTTCTTTCAAAGGTAGTCTCTAAGGCATATTTTAGAAAATATGAAAATGCACTCAAGAAATCATCTAGAATAAAAGTAATGAACAAGACTTTGTTCATTTTAGGAGTTAGTAATCACTCATATTCAAGAGGTTTATAACTTTTTTGAGGAAATAAAGAGAACATCATATTATTTTAACTTATAAGGGGAGAAAACTTACTTAGGAATAACAAATAGATTCTAGACCTATCACTATTTACATTTCCTTCGACTATACCATGGGCTACTGCTTTACTATTTGTAAATTAAGTGACATGTAATGGGACTGTATAGCTTGTTCCAGATTACACAACTTTAATTCAAAAAAGGAATTGACATCTATATGTAGATATAATCAGTAATTCACCATTAGCAGACAAATTACTGGTGCTATAAATTCCAAAAGAAATGATAGTTTTAGTATATGATCATTAAATAAGCTTTTAATCAACACATGAAAAGAATCTATGACATAATTTGAAACAACAAAAATGACTCCACAGAACAATTGCGTTAGTGAGGGTATGTATACATTAAGGTGGAAACAGTCCTCATAGAATAAATATGTTTGTCAGAAGCAAAGTGCCAAAATAACTAAGGATTTGAAGTTACTTTCCAGTAACTGGAAAGATGTTTATATTCTTTGAACACTAGATACCAACATTAGTGTTTATTCAGACTTAGATGATAATCAAGAAGCATCTAGGATATGTCATGTCTTAAGTTATGCCACACCTGAAATATAGTGCAAAATTTAAGAGGCACGAGAAATTCTAACTACTGAAAGTTGAAGAAAGCTCCTGCATATCGTTTGAAATTGGGCCTACTATTTGAAAACGTATTTTAATCTTCAGAGTCACAGTCTCAGAGAAAGGTTAGCCATCTGCTTTGAAAACACCCTTTTGAAAGCTCCCTTTATATCCTGATTCCTGAAGCTGTAGATGAAGGGGTTCAGCATAGGGGTCACCACTGTGTACATCACAGCCATGACAGTCTCCTTAATGGTTGTATTATTAGATGATGGACATAAGTAGAGACCAATGATTGTCCCATAGAAGAGAGACACCACAGACAAGTGGGAACCACAAGTGGAGAAGGCCTTGCGGATGCTTCTGGAAGAGGGGACCTTGAGGATGGAGGACACTATTCGTGCATAGGACAAAAATATCAGCAGGAATGGGACAATAATGACAAGTCCTCCCAAGATAAATATCATCAACTTATTGATCTGAATGTCAGAGCAGGCTAACTTCAGAAGAGCTGACATATCACAGAAAAAGTGAGGGATCACGTGGTTAGCACAGAAAGAGAGCCGAGCCATGAGCAGAGTGTGTGACAAAGAGATGACAGTGGTCAGTAGCCAAGATAGTGCCAGCAGGAAGAGACACAGCTTAGGGCTCATGATGCTACTATAGTGCAGGGGGAAGCAGATGGCCACATAGCGATCATAGGCCATGGCCACAAGGAGGAAGCTCTCTAGATCTGCAAAAAGCAGGAAAAAGTACATTTGTGCCAGGCAGCCTGCATAGGGGATGGATAGAGCTTGGCTTTGCATGTTCTGCAGCAATTTGGGAATGGTCACAGAGGAAAAGCAGAAGTCAGAGAAGGACAAGTTGCTAAGAAACAAGTACATGGGTGTGTGGAGATGGGAGTCCAGGTGAATGAGGATGATGATGACGAGGTTCCCCAGGGCAGTGGTGAGGTACATGGCCAGGAACAGGGCATAGAACAGGTCTTGCTGGCGTGGGTCAATAGGCAAGCCCAGGAGGAGGAACTCTGAAACAACAGTTTGATTTCCTCTTTCCATGTTGACTTCTTAACCTTTTCAGACTTAAGAATGATTTGTATAAATGTACAAACATAAACAATTCCAATGCTTTAGGAAGACACTTTTAAAATCTAAATCTAACATTTGTGAGTAATAAAAGATTACTTCATTATTTTGTATGTTTTCTAAGTATGTAATAAATAGTTACATAAAACAATGATACAAGGACATAGATTAAATTCAGAAATACTGAATTCTTTAAGAATGTTCTTCTGAAAGTATACTTGTTATCTCAGCCACTTGGGAAGCTGAAGCTGGAGGATCTGAAGTCCAAGGCTTGCCTGGGCCATGTAGCAAGCTTGAGGCCAGCCTGGCAACTTAATGAGACCCACCTCAATCTAAAATTAAAAAGGACTCGGGCTTAGAATTTTTAGGGCTGTGATAAAACATCACGACCAAAAGCGACTTGGTGAGAAATGGATTTGTTTTGTTTACACTTCCACATCACAGTTAATCAACAGAAGTTAATCCAGAAATTTAAGAAGGCAGGAATTAATGCAGAAGTCATGGGGGGAATGCTGCATACTAGGTTTCTCCATCTGCTTTCTTGTAGTAGCTAGGACCGCCACCCACAGTGAGCTGTTATCTTCTGCATTAATCATAACTTTAAAAACAAGTTCCATGGGCTTGCCTAGAAAGCAGTTTGGTGGAGGAATCTTCTCAATTGGGCTTTCTTCTTTCCAAAGGACTCTAAGTGGTGTCAAGTTGTCATAAAAGCACAAGCTCTTGGTGTAGTTCAGTAGTAGAATACTTGGATAGCATGTACAATACACTATGTTTAATCTTCAGCACTGGATTAACAAAAAGTTTTATAAGTGTGCCATGAGTGGAATTGGATGAACAAAAAGCTACAAATAACACACAAATCACCACTCTTATCACTCTGGAATGGTGTCACAGTGAAAGTGGTGGTAAAAATGCTGACAGTGGTATTGCTACTAAGTCAACAGCAACAATTAATTACCTGAGCTTGCTCTTTCCCTATACCAGGATATTCACATGAAATGCATGGCCCTCTTTACCTTTCATAACAACCTTATGAGATGGGTTCTATTACTTTTATTTTTAAGAGAAATAACCAAACATTTATATTCATTTAGTAATTCATTCAGGATCTCATACCTGTTAAACAACAGTCTTGGGTGTTAAGTCTAGATAGTCTCACTTCAGAGCGTTGTTTTCAGCTAGGAGAATGTCTGGGAATGATTACACATGCAGGTTGGGGTATGCTTTCTGAAGAAAATCATACCAATGAATATAGAGACAAAATGAATTATTTTTTTAATGATGTCTGACAGTTATGGGGGAAGCTGCATAAGGAATATCCAGCAACACAACCAATCCCACTTGTTCAGAGAACACAGCGAGTGCAAACAATGTACTGGTTTGGTAGAAGTGCACAAAAAAACCCACTAGAAATCATAGAGTAGACAATACAAGTAAACCAATTCAGGAGTCAAGGAACTGATCATAGTTCCTGAATTGACTGAATGTATTAACATATGGAGAGTGAGCAAGAGATACTGACTCCTGATGGTGAGTCTTTCCTCTCTCCCTATCATTTCCCTCTATTGAGTCATCACTGTGCTCATCATTTCAGGATGCAGACAGGGCAGAAGAACTGTTTTCTTAGTTTTTGTTTTCCAAACCCTGAAACCCAGAGTAAGCAAAAAAAAAAAAAAAAAAAAAAAAAAAAAAAAAAAAAAAAAAAAAAAAAAAAAAACCAAACCAAACCAAACCAAACCAAACCAAACCAAAAACCACCTGTCAGATCAAAACAGTAACGACAAAACAAAACAAAACAATAATCAACAACAACCTCCTGGAAAAAATAAAAGGAGAAAAAAAGAATCTTCAGAGAAACCAAGAAGATTCCCTGACATGAGAGGCAGAGTAGGGATAGGTCAATGTTCTGTGTGTGGGTTCCCCTAAAGGGGGAGATGACAATGCCATTAGCAGACATGAAGATAAGACACAACTTGAATAGGAGGGGGAATAAAGCCTTTCAAAACTACCAACTTAATAAGGCCACAAATATGACACATGTAATGAATTGACTTTCATAAAGAGACAAAAAGCATGATACTGTGTATTATACACTGAAGGCAATCAACATTGTGTGTATGTCTCCCATTGTGACATGCCCCAGGTAGTCAATGAGAACCACTCACTTTTCTTTCCAAATAATTAGAAATAAGCTGAAGAGAAAATTAACTCTAATAAAAGTTCTTAGGTTACCAGGCATAGTGGTGCATGCCTTTAATTCCAGCACTTTAATCCCAGAGGCAGACAGATCTCTGTAGGGCTCAGGGCCAGCCTGGTCTACAGAGCAAATTCTAGGACAGTCAGGACTGTTTCACAGAGAAACTTTGTCTTAAACAAAACAAAACAGAAAAAAATTCTAAGGTCAACAGTCAGTGTGTGTAAACATTGTCAACATTATCATTCATCAGGGAAATACAAATTGAAATCACTGGAAGATACTACTTATCTCACCATGGAAGCAGAAAAAAAGGTTAATAATAGTAAATGTTAGCAAGGATGTAAAGCAAGACTTTTATACCAGTAACTTTTTATTTATGTAGCTGGAGAGATGGCTCAGTGGTTAATATTTATCACTAGCTACTTTTCCAGGAGATCCCCGTTCAATTTCTAGTACCCACATTGATGGCTCACAACCATCTATAACTCCTATTCCCGGGGATCTTGGCTTCTGGCTCTTGTGGCCACTGTATAAGTATGATATATATTTATAGACTCCCCTGGAGGCAAAATACCCATATTCATATGCATGAATTAAAAATTTAAATGTTTATTGCCTTATAATTACGTTATATATTATATAAAATATATATTTATATATTATTTACAGTGAGAAACTGAAATAGTAAATACATAAAAATTAATTAAAAATTTAAATATATTGCCTTATAATTATAAATATACATTCTATTTATTATATAATTTATAGTGAAAATGAAAAATAGTAAAGGCACTTTGTTACTTGCAGTTCTTAAAATCCAGCATCCAACCACCTCTGCCTTTTCCTGGTTGAGAACGCTAATGAGATAAGTTGACAACTGAGCACTGTGTGTTAAACCAAAGGGGATTTGAACAAGGGTATTGCAGTTACAAGTCTTCTAACTCATAAATATAAAATTTATTTCTTAGAGGAAGCTCAGAGACAGTGATGCTCTGGTAAATTCTAATCAGTTCTGGCTAATTTAGTAAGAAACAGGATCCTTACATTGGGTATCTCGGCATCACCCACAGCATTTTATGAGAGTTTTCCAAATAGTTGATAGAAAAACCTGTCCTATAAATAGTCAATATCATGTGCTTTAGTGAACTTTTTGTCATTTTATCTATCTATCTATCTATCTATCTATCTATTCATTCATTTATTTTATTTACACTCTGGATTTTATTCCCCCCTCCTATTCCACTCTCTGACTGTTCCACAATAGTGAATTTTTTAAATTATCAAAACAGAGATGGAGTGTAGTACAATGGCAGACCTTGTCTAGGGTGTGAGACTTGAACTTTACTCATCAGCATCACATACAAGATCATTATTGATGGTATGCATGAGTTGAAGAGATTTTGGAAGATTTCAGTTAGGAGGAATGAGCTGGAGAAATTTATTATACAATATAGCAACTATTGATGACAATATATCTTCTTTAACATATTTAAAAATGAATATAAAAATGTTTTCATTACAAAAATAGTAACTATGTGAACCAAAGCATATTACTAATTAGCTAGAGTTGGCCATTCTGCAATGCATATAGCCTTCAATGCATCATATTGTCCATGATAAGCACATACAGTTATAAGCATTATTTGTTAGCAATGAAATACATGCAGCAAAAAGTTGGAAGTGATCACAATGGGCAGCACTAATTAAAGAATGGTGAAACTGGCCATTAGTAATATGAGAAAGCTACACGTATGAACCATATTCAGAATTTCAATTTATTTTTAGATATAAACTTTATTATTTTTTATGTCTATTTATTTTTAGATAAAATATTTTTAGATATATTTTCTCTGGACTTCATAATTATTTTTGTGAAGTTCATCCATTTGGACACATGCTTTGTTCCTCAATGATATGTTATTTTAATGGATAATCCATAATATATTCATCTATCATACTAATTTATATTTAATTTTAATAAGCATGTTTAAGTGGAAAAAACAAAACAGTTACATTAACATTTTATTTAGGCCTGTATACTAAACCATCCATTTCATCCTGTAATCAATATTAGCATGTTTCTCCATCTTTTCCCAAATCCAGTATGTACTGTACACTTATAGGACAACTTATCTTGAATTAGTCTCTTTTAAGTGATCAATGGTGATATGTAGCTTATGGTTACCTAATTAAAACATGATCTGAGGTATAGCTTCTTTATGGAAAATTTAATATATAATTAACACGATGTATAAAACTTTCTTAGGAATAGCAGTGTTGAGTACCAAAAATTTGTCTTTGGCATGGTACATGCTTGGGGAACATTTGAACTCTACAGATAAACTCTTGAAGAGAAAGTCAAGTCGCAGGGATAACCAGCCCACACAACATACAATGAAGAGGAAGTCCATGATGAAAACAACTGTCCTGTTTCCCCTAAAATCATCAGGAAACTCTCAGAAAACAAAAATTGAGTCAAGGTCTTTGGAAGGTAGAAGGGACATCAAACAACTGAGTCTGAGGGCTGCAGTAGAGTCCTAGATATGGAGACTTGAAACATTAAATCACAGTCTAAACATGGACTGGGCAAATTGGAAACTTGGCTGAGCCAGGCACTCAATGAAACCAATGGGGTCAGTTCAAAAACAAAACAAACAGAACAAACAAACAAACAACAACAACAACAACAACAACAACAAAATCTTTGTCAAAGGCCAGGCCACCATAGACAAATTAAAATGAGGTTTATTGGTACAACCTTGCCCATAACACTTTTCTCACTTTTTCTTTTCTTTCTTTTTTGTTTTTGTTTTTTGTTTTTTGTTTTTTCCAAGACAGGGTTTCTCTGTGTAGCCCTGGCTGTCCTGGAACTCATTCTGTAGACCAGGCTGGCCTCGAACTCAGAAGTCTGCCTGCCTCTGCCTCCCAAGTGCTGGGATTAAAGGCATGCGCCACCACTGTGAGGCTTCTCATTTTTTCAAAAGCTACAATTTCTTCATGCCTTCTTCTCTGAAGGCTGAGGTGATAGTGGACCATGGAGCAGTTAAACGTAAGCATTTAAAGGGCAACACAGCCTTGGCCCCTTGACAGCTCTCCTGAGCTGCTTCTCTGTCAGCTTCACCCCGGAGCAGGTAGCATGCTACCACCAGCAGCCTTCTTGTTGCTGTGGATCTATCTCTCCTACCTCAAAAAGAAGATCCTATTTGTCTATATGCCCTCACTCTCCTAATTCTTCAGCCACATGCTGTAGAAGCTGGGAGGAAAGAAGTGACTAGTCTACTTCAGACCAAGGACTACTTAGTACACAGCAACTGCTTATACTGCAGAAAGATATGAGGTCCCATTTGGAGGCAATTTAGGTAGGAGAATCTCTCTTGCCATCTATAGACACTAAACTTCCCAAATCTTTGCATCCAATTTTCTATTAAGATAAATTTGTTTTTTATTTTATGTGTGTAGATGCTTTGCCTGCATAAATGTCCATGACCAGATGCATGCTAGTGCCCATGGTGGCCAAAAGGAACCATTAGGTCTCCTGGAACCGGAGTTACAGATAGCTATGAGCCACCATGATGGTGCTGGGAATCAAACCCAGCTTTAACGAGTTTCCTCAACTATGGACTCATCCCCTCAGCCCTGAATTGAATTACTGTCAATGAAACAATTAGATAGCTACTCCACTTCTTTTCCTCTATGAAGGTATCACCTTCAGTAATGGATGAGGAGATGGCTCAGTGAGTAAAGTACTTGTCACATAGGTATGAGGACCTGAATTTGAATCCTGACCACAGGTATTAAAAGCCATGCATGGCCATGCATCTGTAACATCAGCTCATTGGGGTGGAGACCAGAAATCTCTGAACTCAGTGGCTAACTAGCCTAGCTGAAACAAAGAACTTTTGTTTCAGTGAAGAGACTGGATCTGAAAATAACATGAAGAACAACTGAGGAAGACATCTGATAGTAACCTCAAGCCCCTGCATGCATACATTCCCATAAATAGGCACACCTACACACGAGCAGGCACATGTCTGTATACCACACACAAATAAATACATAAACCAAACAAATACAAAATAATTTATGTCCAGGGAACATTAGAGGCATCAGAGCCGAAGGGAATACAATGGAGAGAGACAGCCTAAGATATCAAGGAGCATGTTGTGATATACACAGCACTTCAGTGGTGAGTTTTTTCAATTCACTCTGCTTCTACAAACATCATTATAATGAGAAAATACAAAAAACTTACCTCTTAATGCAGTGTTCTCTAGAGAGACCCTGTGTTGTAACATTTGGAAGACTCAATGCCACCATCACTAGGTTCTATAGCATGAATGCAATACTTTTCCAAATGTATTTTGATCCATACCCACTGAATGAGTCCCAAACCTTGGTATTAGAGCAAAGATATGAGAACCAAACATCAGGTCATATCTCAAATGAGAAATTGAGTTTATTTCTACATGTACTAAAATTATGAGCACTTGATGGGCAGGGATGAAAAGTAGCTTCTTGTTAAGGGGCCCCCAGGATGGTCTCCCATACACTGTCTTCCTAGACTTCAATGTATTCAGAGGCCCTTAGGATTAGTCAGGATTCATTAGCTACTGATTATGATCTTGGCAGATTGAGGGCAATTGCTGGCCTTACACTTAAATATTAGTGACTTTTACAGATCATATTTTGGAACTGTGTTTATAATTATTGATTTGCAAAGTAAAAAGCACTGAAAATATATCATATATTACTTTCTATTAAGAGCTTTGGTGATCCCCAATTACACAGAAGTGACTTAGTGCTGGTGACAGTCGAGAATAAGGGTGATTGCTTCTAAATTATCCTGTAGAATTCTCCTTTAGAACTGTCTGTAAAAGGATTTTAGAATGGCTACCTCTTTTGAATCCCATGCCAGCTTATCTAACTTGTCTGATTCTGGCTCCATCTAGACCCTGCTTCTTGTCTCCTGCTTTCACACTGCATTTCCAGATGGAGTCCCTATAATTATCTTCTCACCCATCTCTTTGACAGGGCACTGACTCCTGGGATCCCTGAGTCCCAGAGAAGCTTATTAGTAACACACCTAGCATGTTCCCCTTTACCTTACTGACATGCTATTCTAAACCATGTATCTAAATAAATTATGTTAACAGCAAGAATTCTGGGTTCATTCCAATTCTGATAGTCTCAGGAATGCTTCACTTAACCTCCATGGTCTTTGTTCCTAATTACTTTCATTGGCTTCTGCAGTAGAGGGATACACAGAAATGGAAAGCAACAATGGCTTCCAAATCTTATGATCATATCACACTAAAACCCACTGAAATGTGTAAATTGTGAGCTAGGTTAATTATTTGTCAACAAAGACTTTGTTAAAAAAAA
Source organism: Arvicanthis niloticus (assembly GCF_011762505.2). Classification (NCBI taxonomy): domain Eukaryota; kingdom Metazoa; phylum Chordata; class Mammalia; order Rodentia; family Muridae; genus Arvicanthis; species Arvicanthis niloticus. Next base: position 47,647,170 of record NC_047663.1, read on the forward strand.
AAAAAACAAACCACAGTATTAGGACCAAACACACTGCACCACTTGATACTTGCTTTGTGTTATTCAGTCTCTCTCTCTCTCTCTCTCTCTCTCTCTCTCTCTCTCTCTCTCTCTCTCTCTCTCTCTCTCTCTCTGTGTGTGTGTGTGTGTGTGTGTGTGTGAATTCTACCTGTTTTCTTTGGTAGACTTTAAGTTCTGTGATATGGAGTAATGTGTTGATTGATCTACATAAGACCTTTTATTCACTGGTTTTTATATCATTCTGTGAGATAGTTACTGCTTAACTATCACATGCAATGCAGTGAACCACATGCTATGGTGGGAAACAGCAGCCAAAGTAACCTGATTTCTGGCCTTAGAAGTCTCCAATCTAGTTTTTATAGAGGACTACTTACTTCCTACTAATAAGTTTCAGTTTCTTACTAGTAACTTACTAGTAAAAGTAATGAAATATGTGGTGCAATATTATCAAGGGAACTTAATTTTATTCACTGATTGAGAGAAGATATTCTTGTTTTCTTTATTATTTTCTTCTATTATTGAAATTATATTGTATCTTTTTTGTTTCTTTTAAACCTTCCAAACCCTCTCATATAAACCACCTTGGTTTCTTTCAAATTTAATGCCTCAATTTTATTAATTGTTGGTACATGAATATTTGAAACAAATTTACATTTGAAAAAGCTCAGAGGTTATCAAGAACTTAACGAAAATTTACAAAGTAAGAAAAACTCATGGTAGCTGAAGTGCATTGTGTAAGCCAGAACAGTGCCCAAATGGGAAAGGAAAGCTGAGCGATAAACCTGGAGAGGCTGACACTACTTATTTATATTTGTGAAGACACATACTCATTCACATTTTTAGCACATTCTCTATGACTTTTTATGGTAAATAGATGGAAGACATCTGAGACCAGAGGAAAGGAGACTACTGGGAGCAAACCAGGGTAAAGTTGATGGTGGTAGTGGCTTAAACTTCTATACTGGCAGTGAAGACAACCTACTGTTGGTATTGATAACATACTACCTGATCATCCCTGGTTAAAGAGAAGACTGAAATAGCTGAGGGGAGTTTGTAGTTCCATGGGGAGAGTGACAATACCAACTAACCAGAGCTCCCAGTGTCTAAAACACCAGCCTGGGAACACACATGGAGGGACCCATGGCTCCAGCTGTATATGTAGTGGAGTATGGCCTTGTTGGGCATTGATGGGTGAGGAGGCCCTTGGTCCTGTGAAGGCTGGATGCCCCAGTGTGGGGGAATTCAATGGCGGGAAGATGGGAGTGGGTGGGTTGGTAGCAGAATACCCTCATAAAAGCAGGAGGAAGGGGGGTGGGATGGGGGTTTCTGAGGGACAGATGTGGAAAGGGGATAACATCTGAAATGTAAATAAATAAAATACCCAATAAAAAGAGAAGAGAAAAGAGAAGAGAAGAGGAGAGGAGGGGAGGGGAGGGGAGGGGAGGGGAGGGGAGGGGAGGGGAGGGGAGAGGAGAGGAGAGGAGAGGAGAGGAGAGGAGAGGAGAGGAGAGGAGAGGAGAGGAGAGGAGAGGAGAGGAGAGGAGAGGAGAGGAGAGAAATTAGTTCATTAATTTAGATATTACTCTAAGCCATGTTACCAGGACTAGGGCTAAAGTCAGCCAGATTTTCTGCTAAAACACCATGCAATCGGCCCCTAGACCAGTTGTCAATACTGTTCCCTTCTGAAATGTATTGAGCTGTTGCTCCATAGTCTGCATTGCTCTCAACATGATTGTCTTCCAGGGTCCTACTAGAATGGTATTTTAAGGTCTATTTATAACATTCAATCACTTTCATAGTCTGATGTTACAAACTCTTCCACATTCCTAAAAACTAACAAAATCAACCAACCCACCCACCAACCAACCAACCAATCAGTCAATCAAAAACAACATGGTCCAGTTCTTCAAAGCAACACGTCACTCTCTGATACTGAGTTACACATTAGTTACTTTTCTGTTGTTGTGTTAATGTGCCATGTCTGAGTCAAATTTCCATAAAAAGTTTATCTATGTACAGAAAGTGACATCAGAATCAAGACACAAGTAATAAAAGACAAAGATCAGACTTGAGAAGCACATAAAGAGTTCAAGGTTTTTTATATTGGATTTTATTGCCACACTTGGGGTTATCTTTTGGGAAATTAAGAACAACAACAGGGAGTCCTAAGGGAAGCTCTAGGATACTAGTAGATATGTAGGGGCTAAGAAAGAGATATAAAGTGATGAAATGGGGTAGGTTGGTTGCCATAAGAAGAGCTAGCAGAAGAAATAAATTTAACATAAATGGAAGTATGATCCATGCCATCCTGATGCTAACATTTTAGAAAAATAGTGGATCTATTCTTTCAGGAGTGGGAGGAAATGAAGAGAAACAGTAATAATTATATAGTCTTTAAACTGTGTGATATGGAAGGTTGTTGAGCTCTAATTTCCAGATGCTAAAAAATCAGGTTACCTTCTCTACTTGACTTTATATGAAGAATAAAATAAATACATATCTATAAAGTTTTTAAATTCAAATTTTAAAAATACAAATGAGCACAAGGATAGCATCCTTAAAAACTAAACTATTCACCTCTAGCTCATTGCCTCATAAGTGGAGCAAACTCATAGACCTTGGGCATAAGATATTTCCTAGGAAAATACAAAATTCAATGATGTAGTGAGAGTTTTACAAAAATTTGTTTAGGGCACGGCCATCTTGGGAAAAATTATATAGACATAAAAACAAATTAGGATGAGGAGAACATTCAGATACAAACTTGTATGCAGTTTTCTATAGGATGTTATTATGAGACATTATTATGTATCATGGATGATGAGATTTCTCTGTTGTGAATATCAAAATCAGGTCATGAAGCTTATTTTAAAAATGAAACAACAGACAACAAAGTTCAGAACACAGTGATAAGATTCCAGGACACATATTAATGATGTATGGAATAAAGATGTCATTTAGAAAAATATAGCATAGCCATTCTTGTGGCCAGTTTTTTGGCTATTTATGAGTTCTTATTTATATATTCAATCTCTGCCCTTCTCATGTCTAACCAGACAACACTAGGAAAGAAAGAAGGCTAGAGGTAAAAGGGGTCATGAATTTCCTTAAACTACTTCTTGCTGATTAGGGGCATTGAGTTCCCTTGGAACAATTTTGATCTCTTTCCCAGAATATGTCCAACCAGCAACCAGCAAGCAACAATCAGCAAACAACAACAGCAGGAGTGGCAGCAGCAGCAGCAGCAGCACCACCACCACCACCACCACCACCACCACCACAACCACTACCAACACCAGTAGGAGGAGCAGCAGCAACTGCATTTGCTCTTAGGGGTCTAGCATTTTTATACTAGTTGATTACTTTATAAAACCATCTGAAATGTAGTTACAGTCAGAAGATAGTTTTCTTTCGAAACACTCTTTTTAGGGCTGCCTTCATGTCTCTGTTCCTCAGGCTGTAGATGAAGGGGTTCAGCATGGGAGTCACCACTGTGTACATCATGGATATGACAGTGTCCTTCAGAGTAGAGTTATTAGCTGATAGACATAAGTAGAGGCCAATAATTGTCCCATAGAACAGTGACACCACAGACAAGTGAGAACCACAAGTGGAGAAGACCTTGTGGATGCCTCTAGTTGAAGGGACCTTGAGGATGGATGAGACAATGCGTGCATAAGACACTATGATGAGTAGAAATGGAAGTATAACAACAAGCCCTCCTATGATCAATATCACCAACTCATTAATATGAATATCAGAGCAGGCCAGCTTCAGGAGAGCAGACAGATCACAGAAAAAATGGGGGATCACATTGTTTTCACAGAAAGACAACCTAGTTAACAGCAAAGTGTGCAACATGGCATGGGATGTGGTCAGCACCCAGGACAGCAGCACCAGACTCACACAGAGCTTGGTGCTCATGATGCTGGTGTAATGAAGAGGGAAGCAGATGGCCACATAGCGGTCATAGGCCATGACCACAAGGAGGAAACTCTCAAGATCTCCAAAAAACAAAAAGAAGTACATTTGTGTCAGGCAACCTGCATAGGGAATTGATGGAACTTGGCTCTGCATGTTTTGCAGCAACTTGGGCATTGTGACAGAGGAAAAGCAGAGATCAGAGAAGGACAAGTTGCTGAGAAACAAGTACATGGGTGTGTGGAGATGGGAGTCCAGAAGAATGAGGATGATGATGATGAGGTTCCCCAGGACAGTGGTGAGGTACATGGCCAGGAACAGGGCATAGAACAGGTGGTGGTGCTCTGGGGGGATGGGCAGTCCCAGGAGGAGGAACTGAGAGATGGCAGTCTGGTTGTTTCCAGGCATGGTCTATCTTCCTGTAATATCTGGAAGGGTAATAGTAGGTTACCTGTAAATAGATAATAAAAGTGAACATATATGGAAGACAAGTGCTTTATCATAATTTCATTTCATCATATTATCTCTGTATTCCCAATAGCTGGAATTTCTATAACAACAAATTCCTTGGTTTCTTATATGTGTTTTAATATTCCATCCTTTAAATTCTACTGTTGTCTGAGATACAAAATATATTGTCTTTTTTCTTATTTCTGAGTTGGTTATGTGGCCTCACTGATTATAATTGGTTTACCTCTGTCAGTTTCTTGCATCTCAATGTTCCTTAGGTATCAGTGAAGATTATCTTATTTTATGATTATAAATCTCCAGCAATGAGAACTTCATGTAGTTGAATGGCTTAGATTACAACTTAAGACTCAGGTTGGATTTCTTTCTCATCTCCTCATCTCATCTCGTCTCGTCTCGTCTCGTCTCGTCTCATCTCATCTTTTTAAGATAAATCTTCCCTGTCTGCCTAGAGTAGGTGAGAACTAATAGCTTTTCCCCACTGTGTCTGGAACTCACCCTCCAGGACCCAATTCTTCAGTCAGCTTCTTATAACTGACTCCCAGCAGACTGTAAACTTCATTCTGGAAAGGCTTGTCTGTCTTTGACATGCAGTGGGGACAACCTGCTTGTTGACTGCATTTACCCAATATATCATTAACATTTTTAGCTGCATTTTGCACTAGAAAATGCAGTTACATTTTCAAAGTTACCAATGCTCTATAAAATTAGAATATCTACCACTGTTAATTCTTCCCTGACAAAAATTTTTCAGGTTAGTTCTTTACTCCTAAATTTGAAATTCTGTCATAATTTGCACACATATCATGAACACATATCATATGTTTGAGACTTACTCATGTTACCAAAGCAAATGATTCTCTGCATATCTTTATACGTCAAACATGTGATGTCATTGATATCAGTATGCTAAGAAAAAATAAGGTGGCAGTTTTAGCAAGTGTAGAAATATTTCTATGCTAGTCTTGTGTGGGCTCCTTCTCCAATATTCATGCCACATGTTCTCATTAATTTTATGTGTTATCTCTGCTTGGTCCTTCTATCAGTGTTGTACACATTGTGCAATTGAGTTAACATTTACCTCAGTACACTTTGAGTGAGTCAAATTACCTGGCATAATGTGATGTTTTCATATACACAATTGAAAACATTGATGAATAATTTGTAATCTCCCAAGAAAGAAAAGACTCTGGCTGTTAGAGTGCCTTTAGTTTCAAGACCATAGTTTCCAGGTCTGTCCTTGATATCAGTCCACATACAGTTTTCAGATTGGCCAGTTCATAATCCAGAAATTTCATTTAATAAAAATTGACCTTAATTTATACTTTCTCTCTCTTACAATCATTTTCTACTGAGATAATCTGACTTCAATAAAACTCACTATAGATTAAATCTGGCAAAAGAAATATAAAGCCTTGCAGAAAGACTGACTGCTTATATCTTCTCTTAAAATGATTAATTCATCTTCATTAACAAATTTTATATTTAACAGTTATCTGCTGACATTAAGGGAGGGAAAATGTCTAATGAAAACTCAGAGACAGTTTGTCAGAAGTTTGCTTCCCATCTAACTGAGAAGATAACATTCCTGGTGTTGAGTGTGACTAGGAATCACAGATAAGAAAGTTGATGTGCAAATGCTGTGTGAAGTAAGCAGCTTCATGTTTCTCAGAGCCATGGGAATCCAAGCTTCCTGGCATACATTTAACCTAAAAACTATGTAAGATGGTGCCTAAAAATTTAATCTGAGTAAAAATTTACCAGTATATTTATTAAAATGTTTATTTTGCCCTTCAATTAAGATATTAGATTTTTAATTCACATCCAAAGAAAGGGCATTGCTGTTTTAAATGGGCTTAGCCTCATTTTAATAGACAGATTATCAGTTTCTTTAGAAAAATTGAAGTTCCATTTCTAATATGAAATTACATGTCACTAGTTTCTTCAGAAAAATTGAATGTTATGACATCAATCCATTATTTTTTCAAATTCCTTCAGATAACTTTATAATAAAAAATTTAAAAACTACCACATAAAACCTATGTGGATTACAGAGCTGTTGTTACAATGAAATGACAGAGTCTGGTAAGAATATAATGTGTAGTGATATTAATAAATATTATCATCAAAATATATCTGGAAAACAGTTAACATGCTTGTAGATGGTAGAAAATCTTGAAAGATAGAGAGGTACTGAATAGAGAAATATCAAATCTAAAACTCCACACTAAAGAATATCATACAATCTGAGAAAACTAGACCATCCTTCCCAACTCACCTAGGATGTATTCAAGTGACTCCGAGACCCCAGCTTGAGATCCTATTCTCGTATTAATTGCAGAACTGTGAAGTAATGTTTCTATGTTCATAATCTGTGTACTATCCCTGCTCATGTCTTACAGAGTACTCAGCCCTGGGCCTGAGGGAACTTGCTCTCAGGGGTCCAGATCCTTGAATAACTCACTAAAGACACATTAATAAGCCAGAACCATTCTGTAACAATTAAGAGTCTTGCAACTGTGAGTGATCCAGCACTGATGACATCTGGCTCCATTTATGGTAAGGTGGTAATGGAATGGAACTCATGGGTGGATATGGAGTCATTTATTTCATTGGTGGTTGATAGGTATCTTTTATGCCTAGAACATATTTTATGGAATGCTAAAGGTGCATTTGGAAGATTCACAAAGTATTTAAGCACAATAATCTGCATGATTTAAAATATATTAAAATGTGATAATTGAACCTAGAATCCTTCAGATTTTGTGGCAGTATACTATGAGAATCACATGCTTTTGGGAGATTCCAAGATTACCCACTCTCCATACAACCTAACTTTCTGTAAATAGGCCCTAGGAGAGATACACATGCTACTAACAATGATCAGTAGTACATGAGCCAAATTTCTATTTATGATAAAAAATATTTATTTTCTATAAATAAGGAAAATAACTCCTTCAAATCATGTTCAATTAATTTCCAGGTAAATATACTTTAAAAGTCTATGGCTTGTTACCTTTCCAGGTGAAACTTTACAGACCCCCCCATCCCATTCATCATATTTCTACCATTGTTCACAGGTCTATAGGAAATATACTAACTTCTGCTTTCAGTGCTTGTGGCACTTGGCTCTCATCATCTTGTTCTGATGCTACAGAGATTCTTTTTTATGCCAATTTAAATAGTTTTATCTTTCCATGTTACTTGTTTTGGGTTCCTGTGGAACAATGCTATACCCTATACTTGGACTGACTTAATCCACCTCTTCAATAGTGGGGCCTGAAGAAGCACCACCAGATGGAGGAGCTCCTCCACCAGGGAAGCCACCAGGCATTCCTCCTGGCATACAACCAGCACTCTAGTACAGCTTGGTAGTGATAGGGTTGCAGACTTTCTCCAGTTCTTTCTGCTGATGCTCAAACTCTTCCTTCTCTGCAGTCTGGTTCTTATCCAGTCAGCTGATGATCTCATTGCACTTGTCTTTTGTTTGTCCTCATCATTGATCTTGCCTTGAAGTTTTTTATCTTCAATAGTAGCTTTCATGTTAAAGGCATAGGACTCCAGTGAGTTCTTAGAGGAAACCTTATCTTTCTGCTTCTCATCCTCAGCTTTGTACTTCTCAGCTTCTTGGACCATGTGCTCAGTATCATCTTTACTCAAGCGGCCCTTTGTCATTGGTGATGGTGATCTTGTTCTTCTTTCCTGTGCTCTTATCTACAGCAGAAACATTGAGGATGCCATTGGCATCAATGTCAAAAGTAACCTTCATCTGAGGAACCCCACAGGGTGCTGCAGGTATGCCTGTGAGCTCCAACTTTCCCAGCAGGTTGTTGTCCTTGGTCATGGCCCTTTCACCTTCATACACCTGAATGAGTACACCTGGCTGGTTGTCAGATTAGGTGGTGAAAGTCTGTGTCTGCTTGGTGGGAATGGTGTTATTGCGTTTGATGAGGACAGTCATGACTCCACCAGCAGTTACAATACCAAGGGAAAGAGGAGTGACATCCAAGAGCAGCAAATCTTGAACATTCTCAGACTTGTCTCCAGATAGAATGGCTGCCTGAACAGCTGCATCATAGGCAATAGCTTCATCAGGGTTAATGCTCTTATTCAGCTCTTTTCCATTGAAGAAGTCTTGCAGAAGCTTCTGAATCTTGGGGATTCTGGTAGAATCACCCACCAAGACGATACCATGGATCTGTGACTTGTCTAGTTTGGCATCTCAAAGGGCCTTCTCTACAGGGTCCAGTGTGCCATGGAACAGGCCAGCATTCAATTCCTCAAATCAAGCCCGGGTAATAGAGGTATAGAAGTCAATTCCCTCATAGAGAGAATCAATCTCAATAGTGGTTCGGGTGCTGGAGGAGAGGGTGCACTTGGCCTGCTCACAGGCAGTGCAGAGATGCCAGACAGCTCTCTTGTTCTTGCTGATATCCTTGTGCTTTCACTTTAACTCAGCAATGAAACGGTTGACCATTCGGTTGTCAAAGTCTTCTCCACCCAAGTGGGTGTCTCCAGCAGTTGATTTGACTTCAAAAATTCCATCCTCAATAGTGAGGATTGACACATCAAAAGTGCCACCTCCCAAGTCAAAAATCAGCACATTCCTTTTAGCTCTGACCTTCTTATCCAAGCCATAGGCAATAGCAGCAGCAGTTGGTTCATTGATAATTTGAAGGACATTGAGGCCAGCAATAGTTCCAGCATCTTTTGTTGCCTAGTGCCGAGAGTCACTGAAGTAAGCTGGCACTGTGACCATGGCATTGGTAACAGTCTTTCCAAGGTATGCCTCTGCAATTTCCTTTATCTTTGTCAGAACCATTGAGGACACTTCCTCTGGGTAGAAACTTTTTGTCTCCCCTTTGTATTGACTTGGACCTTGGGCCTGCCTGCATCATTCACCACCATGAAGGGCTGGTGCTTCATGTTAGACTGAACAACTGCATCATCAAACCTACATCCGATCAGACATTTGGCATCAAAAACTGTGTTGGTGGGGTTTATTGCAACCTGATTCTTGGCTGCATTGCCAATTAATCGTTCTGTGTCAGTGAAAGCCACATAGCTTGGCTTGGTGTGATTACCCTGGTCATTGGCAATGATTTCCACCTTTCCATGCTGGAAGACACCCACACAGGTGGTGCCAAGATCAATGCCAACTGCAGGTCCCTTAGACATGGTTGCTTGCATGTAGGCCCAGCTGTGCTGATGATGAGACCACACAAATGCCTGACAAGCTACCTCCGTGTTCAATGAGACCCGAGAGATGGTCTTATAATCATTGGATTATTATAGGTTGCACTAACATTTGCATGAAAATAATATCTCTAAATTATCCAGTATTATAAGTTCAAATCTCTATTCTAGTTGTACATAAAATTCAAGACTTCTTTTTTGATAAGTATCATTTATTCCACATAGACTGACAACCTGCTTTTTGTGTAATATTTTATAGAAGTATTATACTTTGATTGCAATATGTTTCTTCAAACTCACTTGTTAAGGTTTTGTTCCAAATGCTCAGAGGACTCTTCAGACATGATGGTATCTTTACAACCCTGACTCAGTCAATAGATCCATCCAGTGATGAATCACAATATGATAAAATTATAGAGAGACTGGAGAAACTAAGATGAAGCACATGATCGGAGGAGGTAGACCATAAGCATACTTTTAAAGGGCACACTTGTTTCTGTTGCTTCATTATCATCCTCTCTGTCTCTCTGTCTCTGTCTGCCTCTGTCTCTGTCTCTGTCTCTGTCTCTGTCTCTGTCTCTGTCTCTCTCTCTCTCTCTCTCTCTCTCTCTCTCTCTCTCTCTCTCTGTGTGTGTGTGTGTGTGTGTGTGTGTGTGTGTGTGTGCGCGTGCTTCCTGGTTGTCATGAGTTGAACAGTTGTTTTCTCCCATACCCTTCTATTGTATAATTTCAATGTGAAATCAGAAATGTTAAACCAAGTGGCCCAGGACATAAACCTCTGAAACAATGACTAGAATAGCCCTTTCTTTTCTAAAGTAGTTTATTTCAGCTCTTTAGTCACAGAAGTGAAGAACTGACAAGTGGCGTATACATTCCCCAGCAGAGGAGCACACACTTGGGAACTATGCTCATGTTGTATACTACTGTCTGTCCTCTGTCTCTAAATTATTTTAGCCATAGCAGCAGAACCAGCTATACACTTTAGTCAGGTGAACTTGACAGCATCTTTCTCAATACTTTACATTTTTGCACTGAGACCTATCTGGATCACAGAGAAAGATGTCATAGGAAATTTTCCTAACACTTATGCAGGTTGTGAGTTCTGTTGTCCTTCTTGAGAGAATTATTTTAGAGAGTGAGAGAAGTGGATTAGGTTGCTTTTTCTGTATATGGATATTTTTGCACAATAATAAGAATACTTTATATCTGTAGGATCAATTTGTAAAGAGCTACTAATAGCTTTGCCAGTATCCTGGGTTGTTAAGAGGTTTCCATGGTACCCTGTTGAATAATTCCTTGATTAGATGTAACATATTCAGGACACTGGAAGTTTCTTTACAAGTTGAAGGTAATCTATTGTTGAAAACCAAGATATCTATGGAGAAACAAATTGGTGTCAAATGAGAGCCTTAACACCTACTGAATATCTTCCTGGTACTAGAAGGTTTTCTGTACATTACTGGAGGAGAAAGGTAAACACTAACTCAGCTATCAACCCTTTGGTCTACAACAATGCCCTGTCTACATGATATGCTGGTTTAAAAGTGGCACAAAAGTTGTGAGAGTAACTAACCACTATCTGATTGTTTTTATTTATTTGCTTGATAAAATCCAATATAATATGATAAAACAAAAACCTTCACTTCAATGCTAGAATAGAGAATCCAACAGAAGGTAAAGGGCCTCGAGTACAGGTACAAGAATCAAAGACCCAGAGACTCTGGAATCCCATACAAATACTAAGCTTAAGGTAAAACATATACATGGAGGACCTGGTGCAGACCTGTAATTTCCATATGCTTGTTGCCTCAATCTCTGTGAGTTCATATAAACATTGCTCCTTTGATTCAAAGGGCCCTGTTCTTGTATTCTCCATCCCCTTTAGCTCTTACTCTTTTTCTGTCTTCTTTTCTTTGGAGTTCCATTATCTCTGAGGAGAGGGATTAGGTGGAGGCATTCCATTTAGAGCTTTGTGTTCAAAGGACTTTCTCTTTATTGTCTGGTTGTGGGTCTCTGCATCTAATCCTGTCTGCTACAGGAAGGAGCTTCTCATCATCAGTGATGATGACTGAATAAGGACCAATCTAAGAGTATAGCAGAGTAAAATTAGGAATAATTTTATTGTTATTTTTCTTTTTTAGACCAGTAATGTTTAGCTTTACTCTATGTATTAGTCAGAGGTCTCTAGAGTCACTGAACTTATGGAATGTCTCTCTATATTGAAAGAATTTATTGTGATGACTTACAGTCTATAGTCCAACTAGCCCAATAATGGGCTGCTGTTGATGGGAAGTTTAAGAATCCAGTATTGCTCAGTCCTGTGAAACTAGTTGTTTAAGCTGGTCTTCTTTGGAAGTAGGTCCCAACAGATGTGCTGGCATGTAAGTTGAAGCAGTTGAAGATGAGTGAATCTTTCTTCTTCCAATGTCCTTATGTAGGCCTCCAGCCAAGGTATGGCCCAGATTAAAGGCCTGTACTACCACATCTGGATCTGGGACTTGCTTTTTTCCAGGCTGATCTTGAAGTTAGAGATATTATGTGCCTCAAAGTTGTTTATTTACTTGCCTGGGCCTAAGTTTTTCATGGCTACTACTCCTCAAGATATCCATGCCAAAATCCAGGTCAGAAACTTATGTTTTTCAGCCTCAAGATCTGGATCACAGGTGTGCCCTCCAATTCTGGATCATAGTTCATTTCAGATATGGTCAAGTTGACAACTAGGAATAGCCATTACAATCCACCCCTTGTCAACTTGACACAAATAATATCTCATGTCTAAATAAAACAATACCCTGGTCATACGAGGAATAGTTTTACGATATAACTATTCCTCGTATAATCACAAACTCACTTGTAAATTTAGAATAAGTCAATGCCTCTTTGGAACATTCTTTTAGTATATCAACTTAAATACCAATTTGTATTAAAGAAATTGAAAGAAAGCACAAATATTCATATAAATGTGTTCTTTAAAATAAAGCAGAAACATTCATATTACTTTATAATCCTCATTTCTGCAACTGGCTATGTGGCTTTAGATGATATTTATAATTACCTTCCTCTAATACCCATTCTGTATTTCCTCCACCCTCTAGAAGCACCTCAGCAGATCTTGGCTCTTTTCCTGAAGTGACCCATGTCTTCATTCCTGATAGATCTGTTCTCCTTGTCATCCTGCTAGGATTAGGCTGTTATAGTTTCCTATTGACTTTAATCACAGAGTATGATAGTACTAAGAGGCACCCTAACAGATCTCTTGCACTCCAGACAGAATCCTTCTTACCTCCATTGTGGAGAGGCAATCCTATTTCCCCATGGTAATCTGGATCTATAACCCCTCCTGACACTGTTATTCCTTTCTTAGCCTATTGGTTAGAAGCCTAAATGACCAGGGGGGGATGTCTGAGGTTCCAGTTCAATAGAACATTTGTTGTAGCTCATTGTAGGAGCAAGCCCCCCTCTGGAACCAAAATGTCTAGGTCAGCAGAATCTAGGGTTATGGGGATATGAAGCAGAAATTTTCCTAGAGGGTCACTAGGAGTGATATTGAGTGGAACAATTCCCTTTTTCACCCCTTGACTCCTGGACCTATGGATCCTGGCTACGGGGGAAATAGTACAATATACTGGATGCTGATTCAAAGCATATACTGCCTTCTGAAGAACTCTGCCCCAGTCTTCCAGGCTGCTGCAACCTAATTGGCACTGTAACTGTGTCTTCAAAAGACCATTCCATCTTTCTATCAGACCAAGTGCTTCAGGATTGCAGAGAACATGGTAAGACCAGTGGATTCCATGATTGTGGAACCACTGTCACACTTCTTTGGCTGTGAAATGAGTTCTTTGGTCAGAAGCAATACTATGTGGAATACCATGATGATGGATAAGGCATTCTGTAAGTTTATGGATGGTAATTTTGGCAGAAGCATTATGTGCAGGAAAGTAAATCTATAACCAGAATAAAAGTCTACTCCAGTAAGAAAAAATTGTTGTCCTTTCCATGAGGAAGTGGTTCAATGTTGTCAACCTGCCACCAGGTTGCTGGCTGGTCACATCGAGGAGGAATGGTGCCATATCTGGGGCTCAGTGTTGGTCTCTTCTGTTGGCATTCAGCAGCAGCTGTAGCCAGGTCAGCCTTGGTGAGTGGAAGTCTGTGTTGTTGAGCCCAAGCATAACCTCCATCTCAGCCACCATGGACACTTTGTTCATGTGCCCATTGAGCAATGACAGGGATGGCTTTGTACAGAGGCTGACTGTCCACAGAATGAGTCATTTTATCCACTTAATTATTGAACTCCTCAGCTGAAGTCACCTTTTGGAGAGCATTTACATGGGACACGAATATCTTCACATCCCTTGCCCATTTGGAGAGATCTATCCACATATTTCTTCCCCAGATGTCTTTCTCACCAATTTTCCAATCGTGATCTTTCCAAGTCCCTGACCATCCAACCAGTCCATTGGCTACACAGCCCATGAGTCAGTGAACAGTTGTGCATCTGGCCATTTCTTTTTCCAAACAAACTGTAGTACAATGTATACTGCCCAAAGTTCTGCCTACTGTGAAGGTTTTTCTTCACCTGGATCTTTCAGGGTTGTCCTGGAAAGGGGTTGGAATACTGCAGCTGTTCACTTCTGGGTAGTGCCTGCATAAAGTGCAGAACTGTTAGCAAACCAGGTCCTAGTTTTCTCTTCTTCAGTCAGCTGATAATAGGGAACACCCCATGAGGCTATAGGTACATGCTTGGCAGCAGATGGCATTGTAACAGGAGGGGAAACAATAGGCAGTTGAGCAACTTCACATAACTTGCTCATGCCCTCAGGACCTGCTTGGGCCCCATCACATATATACCACTTCCATTTGATCATAGACTGCTGCTGTGCACATCCTACTTTATGACTTGGAGGATCTGATAACACTCAGATAATGATGGGCAGTTCAGGTTCCATGGTAACTTGGTGTCCTATTGTCAAATGTTCAGTTTCCATTAAGGCCCAATAGCAGTCCAAGAGCTATTTTTCAAAGGGAGAATTGTCTGCAGATGATAATAGAGTTTTGCTCCAAAATCCCAAAGGTCTCTTCTGTGCTTCACCTACTGAGGCCTGCCAGAGGCTCCAAACAGCATCTGCCACTGATACCTCAAGTTCCATCAGATCTGTTGGATCAAATGTCCAAGTGGTAGAGAAGCCTGCACAGTAGCCAGGACCTGTTGAAGAGCCTTCTCCTGTTCCAGGCTCCACATAAAGCTAGCAGCTTTCTGAGTCACTTGTTGAATGGGCCTGAGTAACACACCCAAGTGAGGAATGTGCTGTCCCTAGAATCCAAATAGACCCAGTAAACATTGTGCTTCTTTCTTGGTGGTGGGAGGTGTCAGGTGCAATAACTTATCTTTCACTTAAGAAGGAAAATTTCTACATGCCACACACCTCTGGATTCCTAAGAATTTTACTAAGGTAGATGGTCCTTGAAATTTGGATGGATTTATTTCCCATCCTCTGATATGCATATGTGTTACCAATGAATCCAAAGTGATTGGTATTTCCTGCTCACTTGGACCAATAAGCATAATGTCATCAATATAGTGCACCAATGTGATATTTTGTGGAAGAGACAATCAAGATCCCTTCTAACTATGTTATAACACAGGGAAGGAAAGTTAATATATCCTTGAGGCAAAACTGTAAAGGTATACTGAAAGCAAACTGAAAGCAAATTGCTTCTTGTGGTTCTTATGGACAGGTAATGAGAAGAAGGCATTTGCCAGATTAATAGCTGCATAGCAGGCACCAGGAGATGTGTTAATTTGCTCAAGTAATGAAATTACATCTGTTACAGAAGCTGAAATTGGGGTTACTTCCTAATTTAGCTTTTGATATTCAACTGTCATTCTCTGTCTGTCTTCTGCCCTGACCAGAAAGGACAGTTAAAGGGAGATGTGGTAGAAACCACCACCCCTGAATCCTTCAAGTCTTTGATGGTGGAAGTAATTTCTGCAATTCCTCCAATTACAATACTGTTTTTGATTCACTATTTTCTTTGGCAAAGGCAACTTTAGAGGCTTCCAAAGTCTTTCCAACCATAAAAGCCCCCACTCCACAAGTCAGGGAACCAGTGTGAGAATTCTGCCAACTTCTACCTATATCTATCCCAATTATACATTCTGGAACTGGGGAAATGAACACAGGATGTTTTTGGGGGCCTACTGGACCTACTGTGAGTCGAACATCAGCCAAAACTTCATTAATCACCTGTCTTCTATAAGCCCCTACTTTAACTGGAGGGCCAGAATATTTCTTGGGGTCTCCTGGGATCAGTATCAATTCAGAACCAGTATTAAATAGACCCCAGAAAGTATGATTTTCCTTTCCCCTGGTGTACAAGTAACCCTTGTGGAACACTGTAGGTCCCTCTGTGGAAGAACCGGAAAAAGACTAACAGCAAAACTTTTAGGTGTCTTATCAAGATCCTTCCTCAGGGGAACGTGGCAACCCCTTCATTCGAGGGGTTCTGAGTCTGCAAACTGACTTAAGTCTGGAAATTGATTCACTGTGCAAGATTGTCTTTTGCCATTATCCAATTCAGCCTTTCTTTCATTTGTTTGAGAAATTTTCTGCTTACACAGATTAAACAGATATGCAGTAGACGTCTTATCTATTTCATGCCTGGAAATAATGTGATTGATTAGCTAGTACCAAAGGTCCATATGAGTCAGGCTATTATAAATTTCACCTCTCCTGTGTTGATCATTACTGGTTAGGTCATTATAAACATTGTTTTGTCTACAATGCCCATTATAATAACTATAATCACCTTGTCTCTGAGATTCAATGCTGCCAATTGGCCCTTGTACATTGGGGCCCAATTAAACCCATTGCATTTAATTCATTCAATTGAACAGCAGCATCTCCAAGCCTAAGATCTGGCACAAGGAAAAGGGCAAGAACAAAACACTTCAAATGTGCTGGTGCCCCTCTTACCAGTTTATATCTCATAGGATTTGTGAAGGGCAAATTCTCTGGACCTTCCTATTGTGGAGGATAAGGTTTTACACAACATATCCATTCTAGGATTGCAATTTTCCTGGAGCCCTAAAATCCCTTCATCAGCCAAGGGATATTAGGCATCTCCAACTCCTTTTTAGTAGGCAATTTTTAAAAAATAAACATTTCAGCCAACCATTCAAACCAACTTCTGACACCTTTTTTTTCAGCTGTTCAGGCTTCCATATTAAACCTAGAATCTCCACTCAAAGGGCCCATGTCAATAAACTCAGCCTGAACTACTTTTATGTTCCTCCCACCATTATCCCACACCCTTAAAATCCATTCCCATACATTTCCCCAGACTTCTGCTTAATGAATTAGCAAACCCATTAAGTTCCTTAATAGTGTAGGGCATTTCCTCATGGACCACACTTTCTACCTCCCCTCCAGGGGCCTGCTTTGCCTTGAGTCTGGTTATAGGTCTAGAAGAAACTATTGGTGGGCTTTGAGGAACATCAGTAATGTCTTGCCTGGCATTTTCTCCAGAGAAAGTCAGTTCTGGTTTATCAAACTCATGTGAAAGAGGCATTATTTTAAGGGGTTGTGGCTGAGGGTACTACTTCCTCAGGTGAGGTAAACCTTTGTAAATCCAAAGATTCAAAGTTCTCAGCTTGAACAGGGTCCTCCAACTCATCCCCATTCCAAGTTATAGGATCCAATTTTTTGCCAGTTAATGCCCTCACTTTAACTGCTGACACCCTCTGAGGTTGAGACTTGAATTTTTGTTGTAATGATCACCTGTCCCTAACCTAGAAGCTACCTCCAATTGACAACCTCCCACAAAGGAAAAATTAGTTTTCTTCAATGGAGTTCACTACAGATATAAACTATACTAAATACAGTTCTTATCCCTATGTTGAGCAGTAGATAGCCAACTGAAAGCAAACCTAATAGTATTTTTTGGAGAAAGTTAATTTCTTTGGTCTGGGTGTTTTTTTTTTTTTTTTTTAACTTCATTAGTGTTTTCCTTATATCTTGTGTCTTCTGATTTTATGTTGTTATATATCTATATGTACTACTTGTACTTTTTATTTGGTTTCTCCACCCTTTTTATAAACTTGCCTATTTGTTCCCTAACGAGCAAAAGAAGGCACAGAGTTGAATGTGTTGGGAGGATCTGAGAGGAGTTAGAGAGAAATAATAATTCAAATATATTGTATGGAAAATATTTTTTCAATAAAAAGAATAAAGCACAACATGAAAGAAAACACATGGAGTACAACTTGGAAGTAGGAATTAGGCATTAGGAGAGTATAACTTGGAGTTAGTTATTAGGCATTAGGTATTAGGCACTTCAGAGCACTTGAGACTTGGAGCTGGAAGAATTATAAGGCATTAGGCAAAGAGAATTAGACATTAGGCACTTAGCACTTGGAAGAAGAAACTTGGAACTTGGAGGCACTAGGGACTAGGAACTCAAGACTTGGCATTTGGAGAGAAGAAGAGAGACTGAAGGATAAACGGGATTGAATCACACTCTGTCCAGTCTCCATTCTTTGAGTCCGTCCTCACTCTCTTGCTGAACCCCGACCTGTGGACTGGAGCAGCTTGGGGCAGTGTGGGCTCTAACAATTTAATCCCCAAGGCTTCTGGCAGTGCAGGTTCCAATATTGACAGAGTGGTCCACAATTCTTTGGCCCCCAAACGTGGGGTAGCTCGGGCCGCAATATTTTTGGCGCCCAACTTGGGGCAGCAAGAACAAAAGACCCAGTGAGGGACTTTACTGGAAGAAGGAACTGCTGAAAATTCAGAAGTGAAATGAAGGTGATCACCATGGGAATCTGCTGCATCAAGAAAGGGCCAAGGTATGGTAGAAAGGGTGCAGCGAACCATTAAATGTCAATTTGAAAAAATTATAGCCAGTCTGGGCCCAGGAACTGAGCAGATCAAAGATGGCAGCTCTGCCCCCAATCACACAGAACCCAGAGGAAGCGGGGCTCCCAGGAACTCTAAGCCTGGCAGTATCTAAGGTAAGCAGACTAAAAGGCCCATCCCAAACAGGGAGTAACTGGGACCCACAAGGACCCAGGAAGTCACTCCTGGCCCAGAGCACTGGTTTTCTTTGGTCTGGGCCAGAGCACTGAGCAGATCTTGGGTGGTAGCTCTGCCCCCAATCTCTAAGAATGAGGAAACGGGGCTCCCAGAGCTCTAACCTGGGCAGCATCCTGTCTGCGCTTGAGCACTGAGCAGATTTTGGGCCAGAGAGCTTACCCCACTAGTTACACCCCCCCGAAAGTTCTAATACAACCAAGATAATAGTAAAGACAGACTCCAGTCAGGGACAGGGCAGGTAGCACTAAGGAGATACAGATGGCAAAAGGCAAGGGCAAGAACATAAGCATCAGTAACCCAGGGTACTTGGCATCATTAGAACCTAGTTCTCCCACACTAGAAAGTCCTGAATTCCCCATATCACCAGGAAAGCAAGATTCAGATTTAAAATCACTTGTAATGATGATGATAGAGGACTTTAAGAAGGACATAAATAACACCCTCAAAGAATTTGAGGAGAACACAGGTAAACAGGTAGAAGCCCTTAAAGAGGAAACACAAAAATCCCTTAAAGAATTACAAGAAAACATAACCAAACAGGTGAAGGAATTGAACAAAACCATCCAGGACATAAGCATGGAAGTAGAAACAGTCAAGAAATCTCAAAGGGAGATTACGCTGGAGATAGAAAACCTAGGAAAGAAGTCAGGAGTCATAGACACAAGCATCACGAACAGAATACAAGAGAATACAAGAGATAGAAGAGAGAATCTCAGGTGCAGAAGATACCATAGAAAATATCAACACAACTGTCAAAGAAAATGCAAAATGCAAAAAGTTCTTAACACAAAATATCCAGGAAATCCAGGACACAATGAGGAGACCAAACCTAAGGATAATAGGTATAGATGAGAGTGAAGATTCACAACTTAAAGGGCCAATAAATATCTTCAACAAAATTATAGAAGAAAACTTTCCTAATCTAAAGAAAGAGATGCCCATAAACATACAAGAAGTCTATAGAACGCCAAATAGACTAGACCAGAAAAGAAATACCTCCCATCACATAATAATCAAAACACCTAGTGCACAAAACAAAGAAAGAATATTAAATGCAGTAAGGGAGAAAGGCCAAGTAACATATAAAGGCAGACCTATCAGAATTACACCAGACTTCTCACCAGATACTATAAAAGCTAGAAGATGCTGGACAGATGTCATACAGACCCTAAGAGAACACAAATGCCAGCCCAGGCTACTATACCCAGAAAAACTCTCAATTACCATAGATGGAGAAATCAAGATATTCCATGACAAAACCAATTTTACACAATATCTTTCGACAAACCCAGCATTACAAAGGATAATAGCAGGAAAGCTCCAATACAAGGAGGGAATTTATACCCTAGAAAGAGCAAGAAAGTAACCCTCTTCCAACAAATCCAAAAGAAGATAGTCACACAAAGATAACTTCACCTCTAATAACAAAAATAACAGGAAGCAACAATCACTGTTCCTTAATATCTCTTAACATCAATGGACTCAGTTCCCCCAATTAAAAGACATAGGCTAATGGACTGGACACAAAAATGGGACCCAGCATTTTGCTGCATACAGGAAACCCACCTCAGTGCAAAGACAGACTCTACCTTAGAGTAAAAGACTGGAAAACAATTTTTCAAGCAAATGGTCCTAAGGAACAAGCTGGAGTAGCCATTCTAAAATCTCCAGCCTGAGAACACAAGGGGAGGGGGTCATGGCTCCACCTGTATAGGTAGTTGAGGGTGGCCTTGCCAGGCATCAGTGGAAGTGGACAGCCTCGGTACCTGAAAGTTTGGAATCCCTGATGTTGGGAAATTTGAGAGCAGGAAAGCAAAAATGAAAGGATGGTGGGAGCACACCCTCATAGAAACTCCCAGAATTATATGTATTAGACATGACAGAGGTAGGCTGCCAGAAGACTAGATTCCAGAATTCAAACAAACAATTATCTTGATACTAAAATTTGTTTTGAGAATTATATATTGCAGAATACATAGCCTTGGTGTATCTACTCATCAGGCAAGCTGAGCAGACCTGCTTGAACCTCTCATGTCCTGGAATTCCAGCTGGATTCAGTGAAGACACAATGTCAGAGGCTTATCAATTTACTCTTGCCCCAACCCCTCTTCTAATATCTCAACACCCATAATAAGCTTGAAGAAGTTAATGAAGAGTTGGTGCCCCTATTTCCTGGGCTTGGGGACTGATGTGGCTAATATTGGGCTGTCTTTCTAGGTCAAAGTAGTGGTTTTGGTGGAACAGGGAAGATTAGCTAGGATTTATTGCATAGCCATAACCTACTGGTAGAAATATGTATAATTGTTGTTAAGATGAAGTTATAATTTCTTAAATGGTACAAAATTTACTTTGATTTCAAATTTAAGGTTTTTATTGGTACGAGCTTCTTATTAATATAAAAGTGAGATGAATATTGTTACTATCATAGGCATTGCACCTGTATAACACATTTAGGAATACAAGGCTTAGACCCAGTCCTTCTTTAACTTTTTTAACTTATTTGAGATGGTTAGACTGTGAGTTAAGACTGTAATTTCCTATAGCAAATTCATGGCATTGAGTTTATTGTTAGGATGTTTTCTATATTTTCTTTAGAAATAGCTGAGAGGAGTTAACAGACAACAGTCCAGATTGCCTTACATAAACAGTTGGTTTTCAAAGCATCAGAAATCCACAGAATTGATGTTACAAACATTTCTGTAGTAATGTTCATTTTGATTAGAGACCTGTCTTCTCCTGACAGCTTTCTGTCTTGGATTCTAAGAAGAAATTGAGCATATTTGGTGCGATTCCGATTGTGGTGAGTTAGCCACTAGACAAGAATTGTCTCTTTCCATCTACAGACAAATTACTGTCCAGAAAAAGGACACACTTGCAGAATAGTTAACTGATTATATCTGCCAAGACAGAATAATCAGCCCTTAATAATTCTGCATCACTAGGTCTGTCAGATGATCCTGGGCCAGAAGGCTGAAGATTGGATGCTCCAACGTTTTGTAGTATAGGGACTGTCCAGGTGTTCAGAGGTGTCTATAAATTGGCTATGTTTTAGAAGCTATGGTTTGTGTTTCCCATGATTTCAGTTAACTCAGTCATTCTGGATTTCTGATGGGGTTGAAAACTTATAGTCTCATAGCCAATCCTTGCTATTTACTTTGAGAGAAAAGATTTGAGAGGATGGTTTTCAGCTGACACTCATTCTAAAGCCAAGAAAAAAAGCCAGGTTCAGAACTAAGTCTTTTATTTAGGAGAGATGACAGAGTTTCTGGTTAGTCACAAAATGATGGACTGGGTATTAGGTTTATCTTGCACCTTACTGATATAAATTGGTATAGTTATGCTCTAACTGTATTTTGAGAGAAAAGTTTTATTTTAACAGGAAGGGTGATATGTAGGAGGAACTAAAGTGTGAGGAGTAAGGAGAGGAGGAGTAAGGAGATGAGGAGAAGGAGAAGGAGAGGAGGAGCTAGGTGATGAGAGAGAAAGAGAGAGGGGGGCCAGATATGGAGGCAGATGTTCACATGTCTCCGTCAGTTAAAGATAGTTGATATATCTAGGTTGGGTATTAGGTTACACTTCTGATTAATATTGAGCATTACCAAATTTATAAAGCCATTGGTTAACATTAAGAAAATTGTATAAAAGCAAAAAGGAGAAAGGGGTATGGGATAGGGGTTTTCTAGGGAGGGGAAATGGGGAAAGGGGATGGCATCTGAAATGTAAATAAAATATCCAATAAAAAAGAAAGAAAACACACACATTTTTTTCAGTTTTTAGTTGTCTTTACATATGAATTATATAAATATACAATCAATTTGTATAAAAATAATTCTTGTTGGAATTGTGTTTGTAATTTGATTGAATTGAAAATTTAATCTTAGGGTAAAAGAATTTTGAATATTAAAATATTTCTTAAGCCTTCATGTTTTTAATTAATAATTTATTGTTTTAGAAATATAGATTTTACACACACAATGGTACTAGAGTGTGGAATACCAGTATTCACCTCTATGACATTGATGTACTTAAACTTTCACTATTTACACAACCACATTTGGTCATACCATATACTTGAATTTCATTGTCCAGCTATGATGGATTTTAATGGCTGTCTTTTAGTGCTCTGACATGAAGTTTCATCTGCCTAACAATGTCTTCTAATCAGTCTTGCTCACCTGTATTACCATTCATCCTTCAGGCACAGTACCTGTGGCTTTCAAAGACAAATCTTCCAAGACTGTCTAGAGACCTTTTGCTATTTTCCCAATATGTCTAGTACTCATCCTACAGTACTTGATGCTCTGATGGGATGTTTATAATGGATTTCCAAAAGACTGCAGGGTCAGTTCTGGAACAGCATGTCTGCCTTCATCCTATAGTGGTGACACTCTTCTTGCTAACTGCATTAACAAATATGCCATTAATATTATCGGCTGCCATTTGCACTTGGAAATGTACTTGCGTAACTTTAAAGAAACCAATGTGCTATCAAACTAGAGTAATCATTGCTATCAATTCTTCATCCAACAAGAACTCCTAGTCTTATCCCTTTACCCCTGGATTTGACTTTCTGTTATAATCTTAAAGTCTGTAAATTTGTAATCATGGACAATATCATAGAACTTCATGTATGATACTTACTCATGTTACCAATTCAAATGATAACCTAAGCATCTTCATACTTTATTCCATGTGATTTTATGTGGTATCAGTATGCTCAGTAGAAGGTGAAAATTTTATAAAGTGTAGAAATATTTCTACCCTCCTGATTTGTAAGCTTCTTTTCCAATATACATGTCCCAAGTGCTTATTAATTTAATGTGTTGACTTGGCTTTGCCCTATATTAGTTTTTTTTGCCTAGGAGCATTTTTAAAAATTGGATATTATATTTACATTTCAGATTTTATCCCCTTACCCCATTCCCCCCATTACCCAGGAACCTCCTATCCCATCCCTCCTCCTCCAGCTTCTATGAGGATGTGCCCCCATCTACCCCTCAACTTCCACCTCTCCACCCTCGAATTTCCCCCCACTCAGTGTTGTTCAGCCTTCATGGGACCAAGGATCTCCTCTCCCACCTATACCGACAAGGTCATTCTCCCCTACATGTACAGCTGGAGTCATGGGTCCCTCCCTATGTGCTCCCAGGCTGGTGGTTTAGACCCCGAGGAGCCCTGGTTGGTTGGTATTGTTGCTCTCCTCATGGGGCCATAAACCCTTTCAGCTCCTTCAGTCTTCTCTCTAACTTCTCCATTAGGAAACCCTTGATCAGATCAGTGGTTAGCTGTGAGCATCTGCCTCTGAATATATCAGATTCTGGCAGACCTCTAAGGAGACAGCTATATCAGGCTCTTGTCAGCATGCACTCCTCCATCCCATATGCAGTCACCAAAGGTAGACGCTGATGTGGATGTCAGGAAGTGCATGCTGACAAAAGCCTGATATGGCTGTCTCTTATATTAGTTTTCTACACATTTTGCAATTTGGTTAACATGTACCTTAGTCTATTCTGAGTGACTCAAATTACTTGAAATTATTTGATGGACTTCATACAGACATTGAAGGCATTAAGAGAAAAATCTGCAGTCACCCAAAAAGAGAAGTGTCTGCTGCTGAGTACATTCAGTTTCATGCCTGTAGTTCCAGGACTGCCTTGCATATTGGCTCGATTTTCTGATTTACAGAGCCTTTATTGCTCATTCTCTCTAGTTCAGAGAGCCGATTTATGAAAATTAACCTTAATTTACTCTTTGTATGTTTCTCTCACTATTAATCCTTACCTCTACGCACATTTGTATGTTTGTATGGTATGGTTTCTTTGGATTTATGGAATATTCTGATTTCAATAAGTGTCACTGTGTCTTAAATCTGATAAATGAAACAAAAGACTGGCAGAAATACCAACTGTTGAGGTATCTCACCTAAATTGTTTAATTCATCTTCATTAATAATTTTTATATTTTAAAGTTATCTGGTGATATTAAGAAGAGAAGTATCTACTGAAAACACATATATAGTTTGTCATATGTTTTCCTCCCCAAAACTGTGAAGGCCCCATCTCATGTATCAAGTATGAGTAGGAATCACCAATGAGAAGTTCACATACAAATGCTGCACAAAGAAGACAACAACTTCATTTCTCCCAGTTCCATGAAACTCCAAATTCACTGGATATAGTCAACCTAAGAATCACCTAAGACTTAAATGTGAGTAAAGACTCACCAAGATATTTTATTAAAATATTGATATTATCCTTCTATTAAAATATTACATCTTCATTCCTATCTGGATAAAGCAACCATAGTTGTTGTGGTAAATCCACTGAGTTGCTTTTGAATTTATAGTTCATTATGTCCTTTAGAAGAATAAAAGTGCATTCTTGAAGGAAGTCCCATACAATAATTTTGAACTCTCTTTTGATGGTTTTAAAATAAAACAAGGTGTAAGAACTACTGCATGAAACCTGTATGAATTACAGAGCTTTTGTTGTACTGAAGTAATAGAGTATCTTAAGAATATATCATGCAGTGATATAAACTAATATTGTCAACAAACATATGTGGAAACCAATAGTGAAAATGCTTGTAGACAGATAGGAAGACTGAAAGGCAGAGAGGCATAGAATAGAGAAATTATCACATTTTAAACTCAATGCTGCAAAACATCTTTTACTCTGGGAAAACTAGGCTTTTGTGTTAGGAGGACAATAATGGCAATCCATCACCACTATTCCAAACTCACCTAGGATTTCTTCAAGTGACACTTTGAAGCCAGCCTGTTATCTTATTCCATTTATTAATTATAGCCTTGTGAATTAAAACCTTTATGGTCATACTCTGTATACATTCTCTGCTCATATCTGCTGGTCTGCTCATCCCTGGGCCTAAGGGAACTTGCTCCCAGAGAGTCTAGCTCCTAGAATAACACAGCAAATAATTAATAAAAGTAATTAGCAACTTTATAGGACCAATTAAGTGTCCTGTAACAGTGACTGGTTACAACTCTGATCACACTTGGATATAGTTAGGGGGAAGATGGAGATGGCATAAAACTCATGGATGTATATGTAGTCTTTGGTTTCCTTGGGATTAACACTAACTTGACATGCCAAGAATCTACTTTTTGGAGACTGAATGTGTTATTGGAAGAGTCATAAAAGTACTTAAGCAACAAACTGTGCATTATAAAATATATTGGAAGTATAAAAATTCACACAAGAATCCATCAATTTTGTGGTAGCATGCTACCATGAAAAGCACATGCTTTGGAAAGATTTCCAGGTGAATACTCTCAACACAACACAACTTGGTATAAACAGACCCTAGAAGAGACATACATGTTACTAACAAATATCATGTATATATGAATTAATTTTGTATATGTCAATAAATTAATAAAACTCCCTCAGATGATGTTAAATTATTTGTTAGATAAATATTGTTAAGAGCCTCGATCTTCGTTCCCACTATTGCTTTTGGCTCCTTATCTCTCTAGGAAAACCTCAACAGCCTATCTCACTATCAATACATATACTGTTGTGCACAGAACCATAGATGACATTTGTAACTTCTGCTTTCTGTGTCCATTTCTTGCATTTGTTTCTCATGAACTGATACTTCTCTGGGTCACAGAGAAATGTGTCATAGGAGATCTCCATAACATACATACAAATATTAAGCTCTGTTGTCCATCTTGATAGAATAATTTTAGACAGCAAGAGATGTGGACTGGAGTTCTTTTCTTGGATTTCTGCATTGTAACTGGAAGAATTTAAGTATGTAACACCAGTTCTAAGGAGCAACCAATAGCTTTGGCAATAGCCTGGATTGTTTCAGAATTTCAGTGTTGCCCCTTTAGTCAATTACTTGTATAGATTTAACATATTCAGGACACTGGTAGTTTCTCTATAAACATATGGTAATGTCCTATTGCAAAAAATACCCAAGTATCTCATTAAATATGGGAATCAAGCTAGTAACTAAGTTGAGCCTTTGCCCATTGAATATGATCATATTACTGGAAGATACTCTGCATAATAATATAGGAGAAAGGTTAATACTAATCCAGCTATATACTCCTTGATTTATAGTGGTGCTGTGCCTATGTGATATTGTAGTACAATAGTGGCACAACACTTGTATGGGCAACAAGCCACTATTTTATTGGATTTAAGTTCCACTCAATGAAATGCAAACCAAACCTAATACTGCTCAGATGACTAAGAAACTAGGACTACATATACCATGGACCTAGGAGAAAATAAAGTAGTATTGCTCTACTAAAGAAACATGGCAGTATATGTCTTGAAAATACATTCTGCTATTCCCCTGTATCAATGTTTTGCTCAGTCTTTGTCAGAGATTCTTCCTCATACAGTATATGTAAACAAATGTGGAGACCCACAACTGTACAATGCACAGTGATTGATATTCCTTGGAACAATCAGTACTAAATGAGTGTCTACATTAAACTTCTGTTTTTAGTGTTCATGGAACTATGCTAAAGAGGAGGCAGAAAGAATGTAGGAATAGGAGACACCAAAGTTTCAGTGCCTTCTAGATACAACAGGACAGATGCACATGTGAACCCCCAGTGCCTGGGATGCATGCCAAGAGCAGGCACATGTCCAATCAGATAGCAGACGTGATTTTCCATTCCTAACTCAGAAGCTATCTGTAATTGATTTTCACTCTCACGGGAAAAATTCATTTTCTCCAATGGAGTCTTACTGTTTATACAAACCACACTTAAGGGCAGACTCCATGCTCAGGAGTAGGCAGCCAAGTCAAAATATACTCAATGGTATTTTGAAATTTAAAAGATCATGTTTTACCTTATGTTCTTTTGCTTATATATTACAGTTACTGATTTTGTGACTTATGGGTTTTATGTATGTGTGTGGGTGCATGTATTCCTGCATGTTTATATGCTTATTGTATAGTTTTTGTTTTGCCTGTTTGTTTTCTAAATATATACAGTAAAAGAAGGTATGGATTTGAATGGGTAAAGAGATAGGAGAGGAGGTTGGAGAACATTTTTCCATATTTTACTTTACACTGTATTCTGTCTTTGGTGGTAAATTGTGCTTGTTGGAGGTGGTATAGGGTAGCTTCTGTTTCCTAATACAGTCTGTTCAACTATGTCTTTTGGGGTTGAGAGAATTAATATGCAGTAATTAATAAAATATTTTCCTTAGAACTAGCCATTTTGTTGATTTTTTGTTATCTTAAATCTCTTTTGGATTAATTATAATGAATTTTTAATGACTTTTGTCCATTTTGTTGAATTTATCCTTCTCTTTTATTTGAGGTTATCCTTCCAGAAGAGCTGGCTTAGTGGTCACAAAAATTAGTTATGTTGCTTTCATAATAGAAACTTTTCATTTCTCTTTCAATTTTCATAGATAGTTTTGATGGGTATAGTAATATGAGCTGAAATGTATGTCCCCAGAACTTAAAAGTGTTTACATTTTACCAGGACCTTATGTCTTTAGGTGTCTCTCCAATAAACAAGTGTAATTCTTATGGGAGAGTTTTCCCATGTGACTTGATCTTTTATTCTGTGTTTTTAATATTTTAACTTTTTACTATGGCATAGCATGTTTCCTTTCTGGTCTCATGTCTTTGGAGTTCTGCAGGCCTCTTGTGCATGGATGGGCATATATTTCTCCACGTTTGAAAATGTTCATTTTATGATTCATTCAAAGTATATTCTATGTATTTTGCATGGCATTCTTCTCATTTTTCTTTTCCCACAATTCAAAGGGTTGCTCTTTTCTGATGCCCTAGATTTCTTCCATGTTTTACTCATTTAAAATTCTCAGCTGCCCTTTATTAAGCAATTCACATCCTCTGCCTTGTGTTTCAGTCCCAACAATCCATTTTCCACATTACTTACTCTGTTGGTGAGGCTTTTGCTGAGGATATTATTTTGCTTACTGAGTGGTTCATTTCCAGTGTTATTTGTATTTGAATTTTCTTCTCTCATTCTATATATTGAATTTTATTTTCACATTTTGGATTTCCTTATTTTATTATTATATTTTATGCTTGTGCTGCATATTCATGTTTCCTTAAATGACATATATATCTTGATCGCGCTAGCTCTTTATGTCCTGGGAATACTTTTATTCCTGCCCATTGCATTAAACCTTTTCTTCAACAACATCAACATGTTGGCAGCCAAGTACATGGCTTGAACCTGAAAATGGACCCACAGACAGAGTTATTACATTAACAGTCTGGCAAGCCAAGGATAGGTAATATTCTGCACAGCCTTACCAACCTAAGACACAAGTGCATTGCTTTTGTTAATGCATATTCCATGATGGGTAATGTTGGGCCTTGAAGGTAACTCCATTTAACCTGTTATTTTCAGTCACGTAGGACAGGTAGAGGGCGTGATTAACAAGTCTCTACCTCCAGAGATTTAAATATTAATGAATTATCAAAAGGCCAGGGGCGTAGCTAATTAAGTTATTCCCTCCCCTTTCTCTCTTCCCTATAAGACTGGTCTCCCCTGGCCTTTGGGGGGGAAGAAGCGCACAACACCTGCATCCATTCACCATGTCATGAACAATAAAAGCTTTGGAAAACCGGACTCCACGTGTCCATGGTCTCTCCGCCTGATTCCCAGCTTTTGGAACCCTGGAACCTTGCCGATGCAGCCGCCCGCCCGCCCACCGACAGCTGCATGAATGTGGGGCTGGCGGCGCGGGAAGCCCTGGTGCCAGACCGCCCTGAGACTCTGTCGCCTGACTCCCTCCTTTCCCCGCCCGCGAGATTTCCGCCCCACAGGGTAAGAAAGGTATTCTTGTCAGAATGACCTAAGACAGGCTCAGTGTTGTTAATGAAATAAAAAAGGGGGAGAGTTGGAGAGCCTTTGGGGCTGCTTGGCACGAATCTGACATTGTCCTTGGCCAAGGATAAGGAAATGGGCTGCTTGGCAGGAATATGACGCTGGCCAAGAATGAGAACATAGGCTTCAGGCAGGAATCTGACATTAGGCTAGAACAAATAAGCAATCTCAGGCAGGAACCCAAATATTAGGCTAGAACAAATGTAGTTGTAATAATTATTTTACATTCTTGTCAAATCTTTAAAAGTTATGTAAAAATTAGTAATTCTTAAACATTTTCATAAAATAAAAATTATAAAATGATGCATCCTTTTTAATCTCTGTATATATACATATATATGTGTGTTTGTGTGTGTGTATGTGTGTGTGTCCAATTCTTTAGCATTATTCTAAATCAAATCAAAGTTTTTCTCATTGCTCTTTCATCCACTTTCAGACATAATTTAATAGTAGGATAAATTATTCTATGATACTTTAATTAGTTTTTTTAGAACATGGAAAACAAATTATTCGAAGTGATGGGTTTGTTATGACATTTCTGGACATGAATTTATATTCACTTTGTTCCCTTTGTATGCCTTACTCTACTTAACATGAAGCTATGTAGTTTCACTCATTGTGATGCAAATTACATACATGTGTGTGTATGTGTTAGATATACATATACAGATTAGACATAATGGTGTTGATACACATATAGAGATATAAATAAAGAGATAGAGTTAGAGATAAACATAGAGAAAGAGAGAGATAGTAAAGAAACTCAAAGGAAGATTGCATCACTTAGAAATGTATAACATATACACTAGTATGTTAAACATAACAAATATTTATATAGACATAGATAGATATATTTATGTCACCTATAGGAATATTGTCTGTATAGATATAAATGTTATTATAGGTACAGATACAAGGCCAAAGATAGAGACAGACATGTAGATAGACAGACATAGATGTAGATGTAGACATAGATAAAAAACATAGAGATATAGATGAAATCCATGCTGAGGTTCTTTGAAAAGTATAACATGTAGACTGATCCAATACCTTGAATTTTGTTACTTGTTGTACAATGAGTAGAGAGATATAGATATATCAGTTGTATGTTAACTTAAATTCTTTTGAACATATTTACTCAAAAGGAATGACACTTAGGTGCAGCATATTTTAATTTTGCTTTTAATTTGGAGGAACCTTCATACTTATTTTTAGTAATTGTTTTATTTGTTGAAATTAAATAAAACTACAAATTATTCATTCTTTTTTTTACTTCATTCAAATACTCCAATGCAACCCCTTGTCCTCTCTGAAATTTGTGTCCTATTTTCTTTAATTGTTAAATATGTATTGTAAATATATTACATATATATATATATACACACACTGATAAATCTATATACTTCTATGTATATAATTTCAGGGCTGAGTATTTGTTTTTGAATAACCATTTGGGGGCATATTCCCAGGGGAAGACAATTTCACCCACTTTCAATATTTTTTACCTACCTATAGTTATTGTTTTTTATATCATTGAGGCCCCATGGGATTTTCATCTCCCATGTAAGCATTTCTGTTGTTGTGGTTTGGACAAGTTGATGAGACTTTATAGGTGTAGCTTTTCTGACATTTCTAACAGACATAATCTCATACGCTCATTTTCTGTTCCCTTGGATCTTACAATTTTTCTATCTTGTTTTTCCTGATTATCCTAGAGTCTTAGGTACAGAAAATGTGTTGTAGATTAATCTATCAGTTGGGACTGGGAACCCCAGTATCACTTGTTCTCTGCATTTTCATTGATTTTGGTTTTCTGTATTGATGTCATGTCAAGAAGCAGGAATCAGAGTGAGGAACTAGAAATCAGATAAGGCTTTAAACTCCCCCAGCCTGACACCAGTGGTACTTCCTCCGGCAAGATTGCTTTTTTGAAACACTGCCACCAACTGGGTAATAAGTATCCAAACCCTGAGCCTTCAGAGAACATTTTTATTAAAATGACCACATTCAATTCCTCTGCCACCACAGGCTCATGGCCATATCATAAAGTACAGTGCACTTAATCCAACTTTAATGGTCCAATGGCTTTAGCAGTAACACGGTATAAAAGTTAAGAGTCTCTTCTGAAGGAAGACTTGAAGGAATCTGTTATCTTTAGCCTCCTTTAAGCTAAAAAAGAAAATTAAATAATTCTAAGGTATAATGTAACAAAATATTCATTAACATTAAAGGGGGAAGAGTAGAGGTCACGAAGCATATTCAAAAGTGATGCTACAGCCCTAAAAATGTTCTTAACATAATGATAAGACCCCAGGACACATTTTAATGATGTACCGAATAGAGATGTCATTTAGAAGAGTATATCATAACAGTTCATGTAGCCAGATTTTTGGCTATTTATTAGTTCCTATTTATATATTGGATCTCTGCCCTTCTCACTTCTAACCCTACAATACTAGGTAGGAGAGAAAGAAGGTTAGAGGGGAAAGGGGGCATTGATTTTGCTAGACTACTTCCTTCTGATTAGGGACATCAAGTTCCCTGGGACAATTTTGATATTCATCATAGGATACGTTCTATTAGAAACCAGCAACCAGCCATCAGCCATCAGCCATCAGCTATCAGCCACCAGCCACCAGCCACCAGCCACCAGCCACCAGCCATCAGCCACCAGCCACCAGCCACCAGCAACCAGAAACCAGCAAGCAACAAGCAACAAGCAACAAGCAACAAGCAACAAGCAACAAGCAACAAGCAACAAGCAACAAGCAACAAGCAACAAGCAACAAGCAACAACTAGTAACAGCAGGAAAAAGAGCAGTACCACCACTATTACAAACAGCAGCAATAGCAGCAGCAACAGCAACAGCAACAGCAACAGCACCACCAGCATTGGCACCAGCAGCAGGAGGAGCAGCAGCAACTACATCTGCTCTTCAGAGTCTAATTTTTTATCCTACTTGATTTCTTTATAATAACATCTGAAGTGTAGTTACCATAGTTAGAAGAGAGTTTTCTTTTGAAGCACTCTTTTTAGTGCTCCCTTCATGTCTTTGTTTCTCAGGCTATAGATGAAGGGGTTCAGCATGGGAGTCACTGCTGTGTACATCATGGATATGACAGTGTCCTTCAGAGTAGAGTTATTAGCTGATGGACATAAGTACAGACCAATGACTGTCCCATAAAACAGTGACACCACAGACAAGTGAGAACCACAAGTGGAGAAGACCTTGTGGATGCCTCTAGTTGAAGGGACCTTGAGGATGGATGAGACAATGCGTGCATAAGACACTATGATGAGTAGAAATGGAAGTATAACAACAAGCCCTCCTATGATCAATATCACCAACTCATTAATATGAATATCAGAGCAGGCCAGCTTCAGGAGAGCAGACAGATCACAGAAAAAATGGGGGATCACATTGTTTTCACAGAAAGACAACCTAGTTAACAGCAAAGTGTGCAACATGGCGTACAAGGTTGTCAGCACCCAGGACAGCAGCACCAGACTCAGACAGAGCTTGGGGCTCATGATACTCATGTAATGCAGAGGGAAGCAAATGGCCACATAGCGGTCATAGGCCATGACCACAAGGAGTAAACTCTCAAGATCACCAAAAAACACAAAGAAGTACACTTGTGTCAGGCATCCTGCATAGGGAATGGATGGAACTTGGCTCTGCATGTTCTGCAGCAACTTGGGCATTGTGACAGAGGAAAAGCAGAGATCAGAGAAGGACAAGTTGCTGAGAAACAAGTACATGGGTGTGTGGAGATGGGAGTCCAGACGAATGAGGATGATGATGATGAGGTTCCCCAGGACAGTGGTGAGGTACATGGCCAGGAACAGGGCATAGAACAGGTGGTGGTGCTCTGGGGGGATGGGCAGTCCCAGGAGGAGGAACTGAGTGATGACAGTCTGGTTGTTTCCAGGCATGGTCTATCTTCCTGTAATATCTGTAAGGGTAATAGTAGGCCCCCTGTAAATATATAATAATAATAAACATGTATGTAATACAAGTGCTTTACAATAATCTCATATTTGTCACATCACCTCTGTCTTCCAAAGAAGTAGAATTTCTATAGCAATGAATTCTTTTGTTATATGTGTTTCAGAATTTCATCTTTTAAATCCTACCTTTATCTTAGACAAAAATGTATTGTCTTTTCTCTTATTTCTGAGTTGGTTATGTGGCCTCATTGATTATGATTTGTTTCATCTTTGTCAGTTTCTTGCATATCAGTGTTCCCTAGACCACGGTGAAGATGGTCTTATTTTATGATTATGAATCTTCAGCAATGAGAACTTCATATAGTTGAATGGCTTAGATTACAACTTAAGACTGAGGTTGGATTTCTTTCTATCTTATCCTCAGAACTCTGATTTCTAAGGTTGAATGAATTTTCCTTAAAATGTGCTAAAGATCTTGTAAATTCAGCAGATTCAAAATTAAACTCCTACCTTCAGTCTCTTGCTTTATTTCCCCATCCTTATCCACTCTTATATATTCAAAAAAATCTGTGATCAAAGATTTCTTTCATCACAGTCTCTGTGTTGTATTTCATTCATTCATTTCCTTCACTATCTATACCCCATTAATAAATGTTAAAGATCCCGTAGTTCATATTTTCTTTATTTCACCTTTATTCTTATTATTACTAACATAGACAAGCTATTATCCCACTTCAGCTATTGAATCCATGTCTCAATTTGCCTCTGCGATTCTGAACCTCCATACTTCCCTAAAAGAGCTTGTTTTGTTCTTTACGTGTAAAGGGAAAAATCAAATCATTGTTCCTTTCTAATGGATTATTTGTTGGATTCTAAGTGCTTGGATGGCAAAATAGAAATTTTATTCAAGGACACGCTTGACATTGATGTTCCTAAGCTTCCCTACCTCAACAGTCATATTTGGTCATACAAAACTCTGTATTATATTCTCCTGCTATGCTGGACTTTAGGGTATATTTGAAAGTGCTCTGCCTTTCACACCTGATGTTCCATCTGCCTAGGATTTTCTTCTATTTGCTCTCACTCTCCTGGATTGACATTTATACTTCAGGTACAGTACCTCTGGCTTTCTAAAATAAATCTCCCATGTCTGTCTGGAATAGGTGAGAACTACTACCTTTTCCCCACTGTGTCTGTTACCCATTGTACAGCACTCAGTGCTTCAGTCAGCTTCTTATAACTGACTCCCAGCAGATTTTAAACTCCATTCTGGAAAGGCATATCTGTCTTTGACCTGCAGTGGGGATATCCTTGTTGACTACATTTATTATCCAATATATTATTAATATTATTAGCTGCATTTTGCAGTAGGAAATGTTTTTTCAAAGATATCAAATATTCTATGAAATTAGAATCTTTACCACTCTTAATTCTTCCCTGACAAGAATTTTTCAGGTTAGTCCATTACCCCTAGTTTTGACTTTCTGTTATAATTTGCACACAGGGACAATATCATAGAACTTTATGTTTGAAACTTACTCATGTTACCAAATCAAATGATTCTCTGCACATCTTTGTACTTCACTTTATGTGATGTCATTGATATCAGTATGCTATGAAAAAATATGGTGGCGATTTTCATAAGTGTGGGAATATTTATATGCTAGTCTTGTGTGACTTCCTTCTTCACTATGCATGCCCCAAGTTCTCATTAATTTTATATGTCAACTGTTCTTGGTGATTCTATTAGTATTGTGCACATGGTGCAATTTTGTTTACATTTACCCCAGTGCACTTTGAGTAAGTCAAATTACCTGGCATAGTGTGATGGCCTTATATACACAACTGAAGGCATTGATTAAAAATCTGCAATCTGCCAAGAAGAGAACTCTCTGGCTATTGAGTGCCTTTAGTTTCAAGACCACAGTTTCCAGGTCTGTCCTGGATATCATTCCACATACAGTTTTCAGATTGGGCAGTTTTTAGTTCAGAGATCTGATTTATTAAAAATTGACCTCAATTTCCACTTTCTCTTACAATCAATTTCTACCTTTATGCACACTCATATGTGGAAATAGTATGGCTGCTTTGGATTTCTGAAATATTCTGACTTCAATAAAACCCATGATAGATTGAATCTGACAAAAGAAATATAAAGCCTTGCAGGAAGATTGTCTGCTTACATCTCCCTCTTAAGATGCTTAATTCATCTTAATTAACAAATTTTATATTTCACAGTTATCTGCTGACATTAAGAGAAGAAAAATGTCTACTGAAAATTCAGACAGTTTTTCAGAAGTTTGCTTCCCATCTAACTGATAAGATAGCATTTCTGGTGTTGAGTGTGACTAGGAATCACAGATGAGAAAGTTGTTGTGCAAATGCTGCGTGAAGTAAGCAACTTCATGTTTCCCAGAGCCATGGGAATCCACGAAGCTTCCTGGCTACAGTTAACCTAAGAACTATGTAAGATGGTGCCTGAAAATTTAATCTGAGTGAAAATTCACCAGTATATTTATCAAAATGTTATTTTGCCCTTCAATCAAGGTATTAGATTTTTAATTCACATCCAAAGAAAAGGTATTGCTGTTTTAAATGGGCTTAGCTATATTTTAATTGACAGATTATCAGTTTCTCTAAAAAAATTGAAGTTGCATTTCTGTTATGAAATTTATAGGTCATTACAGTTTTTTCAGAAAAATTGAATTATATGAAACAAATCCATTTTTGAAATTTTGTCAGATAAATTTAAAATAAAAATTTAAGAACTATTGCATAAAAGCTGTGTGAATCACAGAGCTGTTTTTACAATGAAGTGACAGAGTCTGGTAAGACTATAATGTGTAGTGATATTAATAAATATTATCATCATATATATCTGGAAAACAGTAATCAACATGCTT
The DNA here is from genome assembly GCF_011762505.2 of Arvicanthis niloticus. NCBI lineage: Eukaryota > Metazoa > Chordata > Mammalia > Rodentia > Muridae > Arvicanthis > Arvicanthis niloticus. Next base: position 47,683,584 of record NC_047663.1, read on the forward strand.
GTACAAAGTAGGAAAACTTGAAAGACAGATAGGTATTGAATAGAAAAATATCAAGTCTAAAACTCCATACTAAAGAATATCATACAATCTGAGAAAACTAGACCATCCTTCCCAACTCACCTAGGATGTATTCCGTCAACTCCGAGACCCCAGCCTGAGACTCTGTTCTCATAATAATTGCAGAACTGTGAAGTAATGCTTCTATGTTTATAATCCGTATTATCCTTGCTTATGTCTTCTATTATACTCAGCCCTGGGCCTGAGGGAACTTGCTCTCAGGGGTCCAGACCCTGGAATAATTCTCTAAAGACACATTAATTAGCCAGAACCATTCTGGAACAACTAAGAATCTTACAACTGTGAGTGATCTAGCTCTGATGACATCTGGCTCTGTTCGTGGGAAGGTGGCAATGATATGAAACTCAGAGATAGATGTATAGTCATTGGTTCCATTGGGGATTGGCAGGAATCTTTCATGCCTAGAACATGTTTTATGGAGTATTGAAAGTGCAGTTGGAAATTTCCTAAAGTACTTAAGCACAATACTCTGCACGATTTAAAATATATTAGAAATATGATGATTCAAACTAGAAACATCAGATTTTGTGGCAGCAAATTGCAATGAGAAGCACATGCTTTAGAAAGGTTAACAGATTACCCACACTCAATACAATGTATCTTACTATAAACAGATCCTAGGAGAGATACATATGGTACTAAAAAATTATCAGGTATGTACAAGTCCATTTTTTATATATGCCAATAAATAGAGAAAAATCACTCTTTCAATTCATGTTCAATTAATTTTCAGGTAAATATCTTTTGAAATCTATGGCCCCTTACCTGTCTAGGTGAAACATAACAGCCTGTCCCATCATCATATTCCTATCATTGTTCAGAGGTCCATAGATGACATATTAACTTTTGCTCTCAGTGCCTATGGCTCTTGGCTCTCATCATCTGGTTCAGATGCTGAAAGGATGTTTTTTATAATGTTATGATGAAAAATTTTATTCCAGAGGGATCTACATATTATTGGTCTTATAATCATTGGATTATTATAGATTGCACTAACATTTGCATGAAAATACTATGTGGTACCTCGAAATTATCCAGTATTATAAGTTCAAATCTCTATTCGAATTGTGCATAAAATCCAAGACTTCCTTTATTAATTATTGTTATTTATCACACATAGACTGACATCCATGCTTTTTGTGTAATATTTTATAGAAGTATTATGTTTTGATTGGGATGTTTTCTCAAACTCATTTGTTAAGGCTTTGTTGCAATTGCAGGGTTTAGAGGACTTTGTAGACATGATGGTATTTTTACAACCCTGACTCAATCAATAGATCCATCCAATGATGAGTCAAAATATGATAGCATTATGAAGAGATTGAAGAAACTAAGATGAAGCACATGTTTCGAGGAGGTAGATCACAAACATATTTTTGAAGAGTGCACTTGTTTCTATTGCATCCTCCTCTTCCTTCTTCTCTCTCTGTCTCTGTTTCTCTCTCTGACTTTCTGTCTCTCAGTCTCTGTCTCTCTGTCTCTCTGTCTGTCTCTGTCTCTCTGTCTCTGTCTCTCTCTCTCTCTCTCTCTCTCTCTCTCTCTCTCTCTCTCTCTCCTTCCTGGTTGCTATGAGTTGAACAGTTATTTTCTCCCATATCCTTCTATTGATGTAAAACTTCAATGTGAGATCAGGAATGTTAAACCAAGAGGTCCAGGACAGAAACCTCTCAAACTATGACTAGAATAGTTCTTTCTTTTTAAAGTAGTTTATTTCAGCTCTTCACAAAAGTGAAGAGCTGACAAGAGGTACACACATTCCCCAGCAGAAGATCACACACTTGGGAACTATGCTCATGTTGTACACTACTGTCTGTCCTCTGTCCGTAAACTATTTTAGCCACAGCAGCAGAACAAGCTATACACTTTGACAGCACCTCACCTCCATCTTTCTGAATACTTTTCATTTTTGCACAGAGACCTATCTAGATCATAGAGAAATATGTCATAGGAGATTTCCCTAACAATTATGTGTGGGGAGCCGACAGAAGGTGGCTATTATCCATGCAGCCATTTTGAGCCATATACCCTGACAAGAGACTTGATTACAACAGCCTACCACAGCTGAGTACACTCTGACAACATCTTGTTTTAGATACCCAGGATCTTCCCTTGGGTGTGTGAGACTTAAAGGTGTGTGATTTAAGGACGTGACTTAGAGATCAGATTTAGAGACAAGACCTAAGGGCATGACGTAAAAGCGTGACTTAAAAGCGTGGCTTAGAAGTGAGACATATAAAAGGCGAGAGGCAGACAGAAGAGATTATTATTATTAAGTATTAGGCATTTGGAGTAGGCACTTGAGACATGAGACAGGAACTAGGAATTAGACACTTGTACTTGGATGAGACTCCAGGCTAGAACTTGGAACTTGGAACTTGGAGGCACTAGGGACTAGGAACTAGGAACTCAAGACTTGAGACTTGGACTAGGAACTAGGGACTTGGAGAGAAGAAGAGAGACTGAAGAATAAATGGGATTGACTCATACTCTGTCTGGTCTCCATTCTTATCATCTGTCCTCACTCTGTCTCTTGCTGAACCCTGACCTGCAGCCTGGAGCAGCTTGGAGCAGTGCGGGCTCTGACAATTTAGTCCCGAAGTCTTTTGGCAGTGTGAGTTCCAACACTGATAGAGTGGTCCATGACATTTTGGCCCCCAAATTGTTGCAGCTCGGGCCACAACAATTATGGAAGTTAAAAGTTCTGTGGTTCTTCTTGAGAGAATTATTTTAGAGAATGAGAGAGATGGATTAGGTTGCTTTTTATGTATATGGATTTATGTCTGTTGGATCAATTTATAAAGAGAAACTAATAGCTTTGGTAGTAGCCTGTGTTGTTTGCAGGTTTCCATGGTGCCCCTTTGAACAATTCCTTGATTAGATGTAACATATTCAGGGCACTGGAAGTTTCTTTACAAATTGAAGGTAATATTCTATTGTTGAAAACAACACCAGTATATCTCATGGAAAGGCAAATTTTTGCCTAACTTTACACCTACTAAATATTTTCCTGGTACTAAAAGGTATTCTGTACAGTAATGGAGCAGAAAGGTAAACACTAACTCAGCTATAAACTCTTTTGTCTACAACAATGACCTGTCTACATGATATGCTAATGTAAAAGTGGCCACAAAACTAACCCTGATTGTTTTTATTAATTTGATTGACTAAATCAAATATAATAAGATAAAACAAAAACCTTCACATCAGTGCTAGAATAGGGAACCCAACAGAAGGTAAAGTGCTTTGAGTACAGGCACAAAAATCAGAGACCCACAGACTCTGGAATCCCATACAAATACTAAACTTAAAGCTAAAATATGTATATAGAGGACTGGGTGCAGACCTGTGCTTTCCATGTGCTTGTTGCTTCAGTCTCTGTGAGTTTATACAAGCATTGCATCTTTGATTCAAAGCACCTTGTTCTTCTGGTATTCTCCATCCCCTCTAGCTCTTACACTTTTTCTCTCTTACTTTCTTTGGAGTTCCATTAGCTCTGAGGAGAGGGAATAGTTGGAAACATTCCATTTAGAGCTTTGTGTTCCAAGAACACTCTGTTTATTGTCTGGCTGTGGGTCTCTGCATCTATTCCTGTGTACTACAGGAATGAGCTTCTCATCATCAGTGATGATGACTGAATAAGGCACTGATCTAAGAATATAGCAGAGTAAAATTAGGAATTTATTTGTTATTTTTTTAGGCCAGTAATATTTGGTTTTACCCTATGTATTAGTCAGGGTTCTCTAGAGTCACTGAACTTATGGAACATTTCTCTATATTGAGGGAATTTATGTGATGACTTATAGTCTGTGGTCCAACTAACCCAACAATGGACAGCTGAGGATGGGAAGTTCAAGAATCTAGTAGTTGCTCAGTCTCACAAAACTAGTTGTTTAAGCAGGTCTTCTGTAGAAATAGGTTCCAAGAGATGTGCTGGCAAGTAAGTGCAAGCAGTTGAAGAAGAGTGAATCTCCCTTCTTCCAATGTCCTTATGTAGGCCTCCAGCAGAGGGTGTGGTCCAGATAAAAAGTGCATACCACCATGCCTGGGTCTGGCACTTGCTTTGTCCCAGGCTGACCTTGAAGTCAGAGATCTCCTTACCTTAGTATCCTGGGATTAAAGGCATGTACTACCTCCCTTGGGCCTAACCATCCCTCCATGGCCTCTGCATCAGCTCCTGCTTCCTGACCTGCTTGAGTTCCAGTCCTGACTTCCTTTGGTGATGAACAGCAATGTGGAAGTGTAAGCTGAATAAACCATTTCCTCTCCAACTTGCTTATTAATCATGATGTTTTGTGCAGGAGTAGAAATCCTGACTAAGACAGTTGGTTACTCTCATAAATTCTGTGTTACCTTTGCCCTAACAATATTCTGGACCACTACACCTCAAGATGTCCATGCCAAGATCCATGTCAGAAACTTGTGTCTTTCAGTTTGAAGATCTGGATCACAGGTTACCCTCCAGTTCTGGAGAGTAGTTCATTCCAGATATAGTCAAGTTGACAACCAAGAACAACAATTATACCCTAGGTCTCAGGGCTTTGTTGGGTATGCGTTTCATCTTTGCAGTGGACTTTAAACCAAATTAGAAGTTGACTGGTGTACTGGCTGGTTTTTTGGGTTAACTTGACACAAGCTGGAGTTATCTCAGAGAAAGGAGCCTCCCTTGAGGAAAGGCCTCCATGAGCTCCAGCTGTAAGGCATTTTCTCAATTAGGGATCAAGGGTGTGAGGGCCCATCGTGGGTGGTACCACCCTGGGCTGGTAGTCCTGGGTTCTATAAGAAATCAAGCTGAGCAAGCCAGGGAAAGCAAGTCAGTAAGAACCATCCCTCCATGGCCTCTGCATCAGCTCCTGCTTCCTGACCTGCTTGAGTTCCAGTCCTGACTTCCTTTGGTGATGAACAGCAATGTGGAAGTGTAAGCTGAATAAACCATTTCCTCTCCAACTTGCTTATTAATCATGATGTTTTGTGCAGGAGTAGAAATCCTGACTAAGACAGTTGGTTACTCTCATAAATTCTGTGTTACCTTTGCCCTAACAATATTCTGGAGAGAACAGATTGTTGGTCAAAAGTTTTGTGGCCAGGCTGGCATTTATTTATTTTTATTTTTAAATTTTTTATTTATGAATCATTCCATTTGTTTACATCTCAAATGATATCCCACTTCCCAGATACCCCTCCCCCAACTCCTCATCCCACATTTAACCTCACCCCTCCCCTTTGCCTGTATGAGGGTGCTCACCCACCTAACTACCACCCACCCACCCACCCTCTTCTGTCCCATCCTCCAGCATCCCCAAGGCCATCTTCTGCTATATACGTATCTGGAATCATGGATCCCTCCAGGTACACTCCTTGGTTGGTGGTCTAGTTTCTGGGAGCACTGGGTGGTCAGCCCAGCCCATGCTGTTCTTCCAATGGTGTTGCAATCCCCCTCTGCTCCAGTCCTTCTGCCAGCTCCCCCACCAGGTTCCCTGAGCTCAGTCTGATGGTTGTCTCCAAGCATCCACATCTGCATTGGTCAATTGCTGGCCAGATCTCCCAAGGAACTGCCCTACTAGGTTCCTGCCAGGAAGCGCTTCTTGACTATGGCAACAGTGTCAGGTCTGGTGCCTGCACCCATGATGGCTTGGGTTGGCATTTATGTTTCTCATTTGCTAACCAGCAGAATATCTCCTAAACAAAAGACACTAGAATATAGAGGTGAAAGTTCCATGGGGGTACCAGTTCAATTTCTCCATTTCCAGTAAGTTGTGTTAGTGTTGTCCTCAATAATGAAGCCCCACTTTCAGTGTCCAGAGAGTAATCCATTGTCTTGGCAGTTGCCAGAATTGTTTGTGGATTTACATGCCAATTTCTTGAGCAATCATTCATTTACATCAACTCCGTGAGATGGAACTTATGTCTGACACTGTTCTGGTTACCAGGAACTTGGGACTAGATAGACCATAGAATTAGGATAAATTAAGTAATATTGTTCTACTAAAGAAATGTAGCAATATAATGAGTTGTAACAACATTCAGCTCTATCCATTGATCAGAGTCTTACTCATCTATCATCACAGAAGCTTCCTCCTGCAGTAGATGGTATCAGAGGCTCACAACTGGACAATGTGCAGAGATTGATGAAGTCTTGGGTTACTGAGACCTCAAAGAGATGTTTCCACCAAACCTCTTTTCTCAGAGTTCAGGGAAATTTGTAGGAAGAGGAAGAATTTATAGAGCCAGTAGGGATGGAAGACACCTAGGAAACAATGCCTTTCAGACACAGCAGAACTGATATACATATGAATTCCCAGTGACTGTTGTTGCATACCCAGGACATGCACAAGTCTAAGCCATATGGAGTCCCATTACTGAGAGGGGTAAGTGGATATGATTATCTGTCTCTAACCTAGAAGCTACCTCCAATTGACAACCTCTCACAAAGGAAAAATTTTTTTTTTCCAATGGAGGGATCTCACTACATATATAAACCACACTAAATGTGGTTCTTATGTCCAGCAGTAGATGGACAGCTCAAAGTAAACCTAATAGTATTTTTATTTTAAAATTATTTTATTTGGAGGAAATAATTTTTTGGTCTGGGTGTTTGGTTTTTTTTGTTTTTTGTTTTTTTTTGTTTTTTTACCTTATTAGTGTTTTCCTTATACCTTGTGTCTTCTGATGTACTACTTGTACTTTTTCTTTGTTTTTCCTTTTTTTTAAACTAGCGTATTTGTTCCCTAATGAGCAAAAGAAGGCATAGAGGTGAATATGTTGGGAGGATCTGAGAGGAGTTAGAGGGATATAATAATTCAAATATATTGTATGAAAAATATTTTTTCAATAAGAACAATAAGCACAACATGAAAGAAAACACACACATTTTTTCAGTTTTTAGTTGTCTTTATATATGAAATATATAAATACACAATGTGTATAAAATAATTTTTTGGAATTGTTTTTGTAATTTGATTGAATGGTGAAATAAGTGTGTTACAAGGTGACATCTTGAAAATATTTAATCTTAAAGCCAAGGAATGTTGCATTATTAAAATATTTCTTAAGCCTTCATGTTTTTAATTAATAATTTTTAGTTTTGAAAATATAGATTTTACACACATTAGTACCAGAGTGTGGAACACCAGTATTCACCTCTATGTTTTCGGTGTGTGGGTGCAGTACAGCCAGTTGCCTGATATGCCTTCTGTCATGCTTTCCTGCTGTGTTGGTTCCTAAATATTCAAACCGTAATGCCTCCCTCCCAAACACTTTCCTTGGCAGATATAGTGACTTCCATCCTCGATTCTTCCTTAATAAAATCTAAAGTTTTCTGCTACTTCCATGCAGTTGTAATCTGACATAATAAATGGGAAATTCCAGAGATTCACAGTTTTAAATGATATGCTGTCCTGTGCATTCTGATGAAAACTGAGCTCTCCCAGTCTCCATCCTGCAAGCAGTCTGAATAACCACTTCATCTAGTATTTTCATACTGTACCTGCTGCCCTCTTTGTGGGGTGCTCTTCAGCCATCTTGAACTCTATTCTCTAATGCCTCATGTAGGGAATTTCAGGTAAATCTTCAAATGAAGCTTACAGAACAGCCTAAATCTATATCACATTGCTGTGTCCTGACTTCACTTCCTGATACATAGTTATTTTCTGAGACATTGAATTATATTTACCTGTGTGAGGGAGAAGTTGAAATATTTCGAAAACTTAATAAACTATTTAGTAATTGGCAATATTTTTAATATGTACTTTCATATTTGTATCCTATGATGTTGCTAGATGGGTAGATATGAACCATTTTTCAGATTCTCTGGGATTCTGCACAAACAATTATGTTCTTCATGAATAGCTTAACCACTATCTGAGGGGTTTTCCTGCTCTTAAGAGAAACCATGATCAATGTAACTCTTATAAAGCAAAATATTTAATTGAGGTGGCTTACAATTTCAGTGATTTAGGCCATGATCAGCATGGTGGGATGTATGGCATTGTGCAGCCATATTTTGTGGCAGAGGAGCCATGAGTTCTATATTTTGTCTGAAGGCAGGAGGTTAAGGCAGAGATCATTTTCTGTAGGCAGCCATGAGGAGACAGGATTTCACACTAAGTATAATATAGCTTCAACATATATATGAGACCTCAAATCCTGCCTCCACAGTGACACATTCCTTCTAAGACCATACCTCCTATTAGTGCTACACTGTATAATCCAAGCATTCCAACACATGAATCAATGGAGTGGGAGGTATACCTATCTAAAACACCAAAATCACATAACCAAATATATAAATAGTTTAATTTTTTCTTGTTCCTTGCTACACCATGATAAATACGTGTAATTTCCAAGACTTAAAAATACATTGAACTTGATACATAGAAAAAGACAAGTATCAAATTTGTTGGGAAACAGCAAAAATAGAATTTGGAGTGAAATTAATGCCACAGAATACAAACATTGGAAAAGAAACAAGATCTAAATTTAATTGTATCAGGAACCCAGACAAAGATTAATACCTTAAAGTTAAAAGAAACAATGAAATAAACACACACACACACACACACACACACACACACACACACACACACACATTGTAAACCAGTTGAAGTTGAAAACAAATATCAAAAGAGGTAAAAAGAAAAAACAAAATTCTGCTTTTTAAAAAGTAATAAATAAGCCATTAGTCTTGCTTAAAATGAAGAAAGTCTGCCTAACACACAAGAATAAGGAATGAAAGAAGGGGGAGGCTATAAATGCTGAGAAAATTTAGAGAGTAATGAAAGAATGCTCTGAACAACTCCATTCCCATAAATTGATAGTCTAGCTCACAACAGTGTTTACATTACTTTGGTGGTTGTAAAATAGCTTGGCCTTAGTTTACAAAAACTTATGCTGGATTACACATAAATTCTGTCCATTTCATAAACAGGCAAAGGCTAAGTATGCATATAAATTTCTCTTTATTTACACTTTCCTGCTAAGTACATTAATGAGTGATCAGTGACTATCATCTGCCCCCACCTCAGGGCTTTGACAAATGGGTCCTATATAGGTCTTGAGTAATTGCACAAAATCAGGATTCCTCAGGGATAACAGAGTCCTTTGGGTCCATAGATGGGAACATGTAAGAAGATGTTGAGTGCAGAAGATGTTCTTTCCTGTTCCTGTAATGAATAAAGGTGGCCAGGATCTGAAGCAAGAACCATGATACACCTTCAGTCATTTTAGATAAATTTTCAGGAGGTGCATTACTGTCTTCCAAACTATAGACCTTACACTTCCAGTTTTATGATAGCATCACTGGCAGATTTCAGGTATGACATTATTCTTTGCCACTTTTATACTTGGCAACACTTTGAAATATATTAGAAACACTTTGTTCCACGGATACATTAATAATAACTTTGTTAATTATGGGCTTTATTGTATTTACTTTGTTCCCATTTCAACCTAATAACAACTCTTCAGAGTAGGGCAATGCTGGAGTGCTTAGGCCTTCTTTTAGTAAGTCTTTAGTTTTGGTAGATTAGTAAACTTCGAAGAGATCTGTTAAAAGAGCTAAAAAATCTACAACTTCAAGTTGTGTATATACTTGCTCATTACTGAGACTCATTCACATTACCTGAGTGTCCATGTATAAAATTGAGTATCAGCTTGAAAGCCAGAGTCAGTGTGTTCATAGAATTCCAGGTGAGCTGATTGTGTAATAACTGCTATAACTATTTCCTTGGACAGTCTTATCTGCTACTCAGGTAAAAATTGTGAGTTTTACAACTGAAGAAGTAAGGTCCATTAGGTCTGCAGCAGCAACCATCATAGGTGATCTTTGCTTTGTAATATCTTCATGCAAGCCTACATAAAACATGGGCCCCACTCATTCACAAAATACAAATAATTCTGAGAAGCTAGGTGCAGAATTTCCCTTACATTTTTGCAGTTTTTCTTTTTTGTATCCGTTAACTGATCACATGATGTTTGTCACAGTATTAAATGTCAGGTACTTCACTCTTATATAATGCTAATAACTAATTTAAATCTTAAAAAAAAATTAGTAAAATATCTTCATAGAAATACTTAGAACTGTAATTTGACCAAAACTGCTTTTAAGGCTTAGACCAGTTTCTATAAAAACTGTCTTGTTAGTTGTGGATATCTGAATATGAAACCAAGGGAGGGATTAAAATTAACTGATACTTTATAAAATGTTTGTTATATTTATTTTCCTACATCATTATCAACAGAATAATATGAGAATGGATATGAATATCATATAAATATAGTAGAATCATATGAAGCATAAAATATTAATCATTGGTATTATTAAAAAGGGCATTGTACTTTAATCTTGTGAATATGTTCAATAAATACACATTGCATCTCTGCAGCTAATCACAGAGTATAATGAGCTTATGTTACAAGGTTAAGTTTAGTGACTTTATATTCTGAGGAAATTGAAGAAGAGTAACTATATGGATTTAATATAAATTTTTTCTTAAATTTGAGCATATGTCTCAGGCAGGAATGAAGGAAATAGTAATGACAATACATTTTTCGTATCAGAAGCAATTAAATAGAATAGTAAGACTACTATTCTGTTTAGTAGTACTGCCACTAGAGTAGCAGTAATGCTAAGGGAACATGAGTATAAAGACTTGACATATTTGATGAGCATAAGATTAATACTGTAGAGTATACCACATACCTTGTGTGTCACAAACCATGCCCCTTTTCATTGAAATGTGGATATGGTTGTTGGGGGAAGAATCAACAGATTGTATAGGATTTGGTTTGTGTATTATCATCTACCAAGGACAACTGAGGAATTAAATAGAACAAGATTATTCCATGACATAGTGAGGTAAAGATATAAAAACCAAAGAATGTGAATAATAAAAGAATATTCTTCCTAAATAAACAAATAAGACAAAATAGTAAAATTGATCTATGATCTTATACAGTCTCAACCACTGGGAGTTTAAAGACATGTAATTTTTTCTTAAAGTCATTGGAGGCATGACTGGGAACAACCAAACTTTGATCTTGGAGTTCCTCTTCCTGAGTCTGCCCATCCTGTCAGAGTATCATCTCCTGTTCTATGCTCGGTTCCTGGCCATGTACCTCACCATCATCCTGGGGAACCTGCTGATAATTCTCTTTGTTCGACTAGACTCCCATCTCCACACACCCATGTACTTGTTTCTCAGCAACTTGTCCTTCTATGACCTCTGATTTTCCTCTGTCACAATGCCCAAGTTGCTGCAGAACATGCAGAGTCAAGTACAATCTATATCCTATGCAGGCTGCCTGACACAGCTGTACTTCTTTATGGTTTTCGGAGACATGGAGAGCTTCCTTCTTGTAGTCATGGCCTATGACTGCTATGTGGCCATCCTCTTTCCTTTGCATTACACCAGCATCATGAGCACCAAGCTCTGTGCTTCACTAGTGCTACTCCTGTGGATGCTGACAACATCTCATGCCCTGCTGCACACCCTACTCATGGCTAGATTGTCTTTTTGTGAGAAGAATGTGATTCTCCACTTTTCTGTGACATTTCTGCGCTTCTAAAGTTGTCCTGCTCAGACACTTATGTTAATGAGTTGATGATATTTATCATGGGCGGGCTCATCAGTATTATTCCATTTCTACTCATTGTTATATCCTATGTAAGGATTTTTTTTCTCCATTTTCAAGGTTCCATCTTCTCAGGACATCCACAAGGTCTTCTCCACCTGTGGTAACCATCTGTCTGTGGTGACCTTGTTTTATGGGACAATTATTGGTCTCTACTTATGTCCATCAGGTAGTAATTCTACTGTGAAGGAGATTGCCATGGCCATGATGTACACAGTGGTGACTCCCATGCTGAACCCTTTCATCTACAACCTGATGAACAGAGACATGAAGAGGGCTCTAATAAGAGTTATCTGTAATAAGAAAGTCTCTCTGTAATTGTAATTGCAGTACTTTGGATTTTATCTAATTTTATGTAATAAATGTATTGATATTTATATTTTATATCAGATATTGTCCCTCATCATAGGACCTACAAGGAAGTCCATGCTAAAAAGCTGTTCAGTATGCGAAAGAGAAGAGATTTGGTGGAGTATTAAAAGTAGGATATATTGTATTTGGTATCTGTCTACAACTTCCTCCTTACCTTGCATAAACAGTCATGAAAATGCACAGTGGATGCGATACTGTCTAATGTGATCTCTGTTTCTCTTATGTTACTGCAAAATTTTATCATGTTACCCTGATTTTGTGTTCATGAATATATCAGTTGAAACAGCTTAGTTAATGGATTTATGACATTGGGTAATAATGAAATCTCTTCAGTAGTCTACTTCCTTCTAGTCTTTCCTACAGGTTCTCTCATACTGATTTTGACATTATGTTTTTCTCTTAACTGCCCATATACTTTCTACCCATGATATATTTTCTGAGTTGTCTTGACCCTGAATAAATTTGTTAGAATCAGTTTGTACAATTTTCATTTGTATAATTTGTCTTAATTTGGAAGTGATTTGTAACTAGGGACCATTTAATTTACTGCTCTAAGATGAGGAAAAGAAAAAAAGATAAAAGTTGGTAATGCCTCATGTATGTTCATATTTTACTTCATAAAAGATCCATCTCTAGTGGATAGCTGTTTTTACCCTTGTGGCAATTTCAAAGAAATAGAGAAAGTTCTGTTACATAAACTGAAGATAATGAAGTTAAATGACTTCTCATCTCACATGAAGGGGCAGTGTGTGAATGTGTATGAGACCATAGAGCAATTCTACTTTTTTATCTCATTACTGTAGAAAGAAGAGTTTTTATTTTTTATATTTTTTGAGACTATGACATGGAATAACCTTTGTCCATTCATTTCCTCAGTTGTCCTTGGTAGTTGATGACACACAAATCTATTTGTTTATGCTCTGCTGACTACTACCCACTGCCACATCATCTTCATGTGAAGACATTCCTGCCTCCAAGGGCTTTTCACTACCTGGGGAACATACTAACTTGAGCCTCTGTGTAATCATCAATAGAAATACACACACCTTGAGCTCTTCTGTTTCCACAAAGTATTCTCTTCATACTTTATTTTGTTTCTTGAATTATGATGTCATCTCCCACCCACTGATCTACATAACCACACTGATCTATACACACAGACACACACAAACACACACACATATTTACAAAAGTGGATAATAGCTCATAGAATTTTGAGTTTTACCTTTTTATTGAATATTGTTTTATAATATTTGTATTGTAGTTCTTATGTAGTTAAGACTGTACCTGTTGCTGCCATAGCTAAACTCTGAAATCTCACTGTCACAATATAATAGAATTATCAGTGACATGACAGAAATATATAAATTAAATCTGTTCCTTCCTCATGTGAGATACAAAGTTTAAAAGACAGAAATAAATTCTATATGCAATAATAATAACATTGTATATAACAGTTATAGAATGAAAACAAAAGCTCTGTTGAACAATACAAAGAAATAGTACAGTACAAAAATATAGTCAAGAATGCCTGTATACTTAAACATTTTAAAAAATTTAACTTACACATAAAAACATAAAATTGTATTAACCTAATAGAGTATGATAAATACCATATGTAATGTAAATGATTGGCTGTGTGTGAAGAGAAGAGGAGGTAAGGAACAAAGGAGGTTAACAGAAAAATTGAACAAAAATGTTAGAAATCAAGCCAGGTGTGATAATATGCCTGTGGTCTCAGCACACATTCGACTCAGGCAGAATCATCAATGTAAATGTGAGGCCAACCCAGTTGCAGTGTGACCCTGTAAAATTAGCTTTACTGCACAATGAAACCATGTGAGGTTAGCCACGCTTGCTGCACAGTATAACCCTGTGAGGTCAGCCTGAGGTGCAAAGTAAGATCCTGTGAGGTCAGCCTGAGATGAAGAGTGAGACCATTTGTGGGATGGAACTCCCAAACATTGATGTTGGGCCTGTGGAATATTGAGCGTAAAGTTACCATATGAATGAGAAATTATTATTCACATAGCTACAACAAGTTGTGGAATTAAAAAAACTGGTTTTGCTTTTATTATTCATGCAAATACAATTTATAATGGTCACAAATAGAATGATCAATCAAATGATGATCAGAAAAATAAAATGTATTATACTGATACAATGAAACATTGTTCAACAACAAAAAAATGAATAAATTACTGGCACATGCAACCATGTAGGTTAATCTGCATACATGGCAAATGTAAAGAGTTGATATTTCATGGTAAAATTTCATTCGTATACCTTAGAAGCCATATGACAATGATCATAAAAAGGTTACGGACTTCTTCATATTTATGTTTTTACCATAGATTTGTGTTGCTTGCAGCCTTGGGCAGAGAAGGTCATTATCCTAATGGGTGCTGGTTAACACTGAGTCACGGAAATGTTCAATGGCTGAGACTAAGTGACTATGATATGCATCCATAGATGGGATCTTATCTGGACCATCCATTCTCCAAGTGTCAGGGAGCATCATGAAAGAAGAGGTACAAAGATTGGAAGAGAAAGGAGTGAAAAACTGTGAGATTCTGACCTCTGGTGATGACAGAGCTGTTGCAAACATAAACTTACAGTGATGGTGGTCACTTGAACAAAACTCATACAAGATCAAACCAGTTTGATCAATTCCAACAGAGTTTACATCCTACCCCTAAATGAAGAGCTATGAGTAATTGACAATTGCAGAGAGAGGAAGCATTCTTGTTCTGCAGTGTTGAGCCCCCAGATGGGTTATCCAATACAAAGTCCTAGAAGCATATACATGCAGGCAACACTAAATGTGCTCAGGGAGCTGTATTTACATATGGATTTGCTTATGTGTATGTGGAACAACAAAGACTTAAGAAGAAGAAGCTGTGAATTTGGGATGGTGTCAGATATAGGAGGAGTATGACAGAGGAATGAAAGAGGTAATTGTATTTTAAATTTTAAAATAATACAGCATGGAAGCGGGAGAGGCTCTTAATGCCCTACTTCTGTCCGAGGAGCACTTGGCAGTTGACAGCTACTTGGGGAGGGAGAGTCTCTTTTTCTGTGAAGGGGGATGGACATTGTCAAGTTGCCCACATACAAGATGCCCACAGCCATGTACATATGGGCAACCCTAATTGGACTTAGTTATAAAATGCTAGTTATTATTATTATTATTAATGACCTTAGTTTATAAGAGAGATGTACATGGGAGGAGAGCCAAAGAGTTGAAGAGAAGGTATTGAGAAAGATATGGTGAAGATGGATTGTATACAATCTAAGAAGTTCAAAATTAATAAAAATAGATACATTGAGAGAATATTAAATTCTCCCAAAACTCAGAAGCTTTAAAAATTTGAAATTCTACAACTGTCTATATGTACATGTATATGTAATTTACAAATAATGTATATGTATCTGTAATGTGCATGTAATTTACATGTATGTGTATGTATATACTTACATATATATGTAATTTATGTCATTTACATATTATATGTGAGAGATGGTATTTAGGAAAGGATACAGCAAGCAATTGAATTTTCTGGATAAGGTCCACCATTTAGCATGGCTATGATGTGTGTGTCTGGAGAGGCACAGCCCTAGAGACTTTGTCCCGGGCTTCCTTTCTGCTGATGACATGCTTTTCCTGCCACTATTACATAGCCCAATGATTCCTGGGCATTAGCCAACCCTAGTGGTCAAATTTCCTGCAGATCAACATGAAGATAAACTTTCAAGAATTAATGCTGTTTAGATGAATTAATGATGTTATAGAATTTCTGATTTGATTCAAATAATTTTAGGAGGTATGTTCAAGGAGATGGTGTTAGGTTCCCCCCCCCCCAAATGTAATGAAGTTAGAATCAAAAATAGACTTTCCTCTTCCTCATAGAATAGTAAGCAAAGGCTTCATAATAAGTAATACAATGAGCTTTCATAAATTGCACCAAGAAGAGAAATAGGCTTGGGACAGATTTGTGATCAAGGAAAAACATTCATTCTAGGTCAGGTTCAAGGATGAGAACCTAGGTGTGCACTATGATAAATCAAGGCTATATGAAACTGTTCCTTTGACTACATAATGAGATTATAGAATGAAACACTGCTTTAAACTTATTATGGACATCTTTTTGTAACTACCTTTTTGGGTAACATTTTATCTATGAGATAATTTTTTTCTTACTTAGAGAACTTTTTGCTAAAATCTATAAAAAGCTGAGAGTAAAAATAAAGGCCTGGTGTAACTCTTTTCTCTTTTATTCACTGTGTGTATAGCTCTGTGTATGGCTGACTTTTCACCCCCCACTTTTCCTTTCTCTCTGGCTCAGGAAGAGTTAACAAACTCTGAGCCTCATCCCTGACCAGTGAGAACCCATGAACTGAAGAGTAAAGTGTCCAAATAACTACCTTTCTTTTCTTTTTTTGTTTTTTTAATTAAATTATTTTATTTATATACATTCAATAGTTGTCCACTTCCAGATACCCCCTCATAAATTCTTCATCCCCTCACTCCTTGCCTCTGAGAGTGTGCTCCACCATCTTCCCACCCACCCCTCCTTACTCTCACCAGCATCCCTCTTCTCTGGGGTATCATGTTTCCACAGGATTGAGTGCATCCTCTCCCATTGAGCCTGGACAAAGCAGTACTCTTTTACATATGTGCCCAGGGCCACAGACCAGCCCATGCATGCTCCTTGGTTTTTGGCTTAGTTTCTGGGAGCTCTGAAGGTTCTGGATTAGTTGACACTGTTGTTCTTCCAATGGGGTTGCAATCCTTCTCAACTCCTTCAGTTCTTCCTCTAACTCTTCCATATGGGTCTCTGACCTCAACCCAATGGTTGGCTGAGAGTATCTGCATGAGTCTCAGTCAGTTGCTGGTACAGCCTTTCAGAGGACAGCCATGCCAGACTCCTGTCTGCAAGAACAATATGCCCTCAGTAATAGTGTCAGGGTTTGATGTGTGTGCATGGATGAAGTTTGGCTGATTACTGCATGGCCTTTTTTTTTCAGTCTCTGCTCCATTTTTGTCCCCACATTTTTTTGGATAGGAACAAATATGGGTCAAAAATTTTGAAGATGAATAGGTGGTCCTTTGCCTCAACTGGGGGCCATGTCTATTCACTGGAGGTGGTCTCTTCAGGTTCCATCTCCCCCATTGTTGGGAATTTCAACTAATGTCATTCCCATTGAATCCTGGTAGTCTTTCAGATCTCAGGTCTCTAGGATTTTCTAGAGGTTCCCCATATGTCCTCCTGTCTCACCCATACCTGATTCTGGTCCACTCTCTTTATTCTTCCTTCCCTCTCCCACCCAGGTTCCTTCTTACCTCTGCCTCCCATGATTATTTTGGTCCCCAGTCTAAGAGGATGTGAGGTATCCACACTTAGGCCTTCCTTCTTGTTAAGCTTCCTATGGTTATGCATTGTTTCGTGGGTATTCTGAACTTTTTGGCTTATCCCCACTTATCATAATCACATACCAAGCATGTCCTTTTGGGTCTGGGTTACCTCACTCAGGATGATATTTTCTAGTTTCATCCATTTGCCCACAAATTTTATGATGTCCTTGTTTTGCCAAAAATGTTGCAACCGGCTCCGCTCTACCTGGCTTGAAACAAAAGACTTAACAAGCCTGAATAGTTACTATGTTGC
This sequence comes from Arvicanthis niloticus, assembly GCF_011762505.2. NCBI lineage: Eukaryota > Metazoa > Chordata > Mammalia > Rodentia > Muridae > Arvicanthis > Arvicanthis niloticus. Next base: position 47,701,331 of record NC_047663.1, read on the forward strand.
AGCCTGCTCTGCTCTGCCTGGCTTCAAACTGCCACTACGGTCTTTGGGTCAGGGTCTAGAAGGAGAGAGAGTGAGGATAAGGAGAAAAGATGCAAGGAATGGAGACAAGACAGAGGTTCTGATCAAGTCTCTAGTCAAGTCTCTTTATTTTAAGGGAAATCTAGGGTATTTATACACTTTTGCCACGCCCCTTGTAGGCACGTGAATATGATGTAAGCCTTGGAGGCGTGGATAGCTGCTTTTTTTCTCATTTTTAAAAAATTTTTTATTCAATATTTTATTTACACTTCAGATGCCATCCCCTTTCCCCATTCCCAGCCCCCCCTTAGAAAACTCCTATCCCATGCCCCGTTTTCCTTTTTGCACTTAAACATTTTTTAAAAAATGTTAATTAAAGGCTTAATAAGTTTGGTAATGCTCAATCAGAGGTGTAACCCACTACCCAACCTAGATATATCAACTATCTTTGACTGGTGGAGATATGTGAACATCTGCCTCCCTGTCTCCCCCTCTTTCTCTCTCTCATCACCTAGCTTCTCCTCACTTTGTTCTCCTCCTCTCCTTACTCCTTCTATTCCTCTCAGTGCTCCTCCCACCTTAGCTCCTCCTACCTATCACCCTTCCTGTTAAAATAAAACTTTTCTCTCAAAATACAATTAGAGTATAATTATGCCAATTTGTACCAGTGAGGTACAAGATAGTCCTAATACCCAGTCCATCATTTTGTTGATTAACCAGAACCTCTGTCATCTATCCTAACTAAAACACTTAGTTCTGAACCTGGCTTTTTCCTTGGCTTTAGAATGAATGTCAGCTGAAAACCATCCTCTCAAATCTTTTCTCTCAAGGTAAATTGTCAGGATTGGCTATGAGACTATAAGTTTTCAACCCCGTCAGAAATCCAGAATGACTGAGTTAACTAAAATTGTGGGAAGCACAAAGCATAGCTTCTAAAACTTAGCCAATTTATAGAGACCTCTGAACACCTGGACACTCCCTCTACTACATAACGTTGGAGCATCTGTTCTTCCGCCTTCTGGCCCAGGATCATCTGACAGACCTTAGTGCTGCAGAATTATTAAGGGCTGATTACTCTGTCTAGGCGGATATAATCAGTCGACTATTCTGCGAGTGTGTCCTTTTCTGGACAGTAATTTGACTATAGAAGGACAGAGGCACTTCTTGTCTAGTGGCTGTCTCACCACAACTGGAGTAACTCCAAAGATGCTCAATTTTCTTCTTAGAATTCAATATATGAAGCTGTCAGGAGCAGACAGGCCTCTAATCAAAATGAACATTAATACAGAAATGTTTGTCATGTCAATTCTGTGGATTTCTGATGTTTTGAAAACCAACTATCCATGTAAGGTAATCTGGACTGTTGCCTGTTAACTCCACTCAGCTATTTCTAAATAAAACATAGAAAACACCCTAACGATAAACTCCAACCCATGAATTTGCTGTAGTCCCTTAACTCACAGGCTGATCATCTCAAATCAGTTAAAAAAAGTTAAAGAAGGACTGGGTCTAAGCCTTGTATTCCTAAGTGTGTTATACTGGTACAATGCCTATGAGGGTAACAATATTCATCTCACTCTTATATCAATAAGAAGCTTGTACCAATGAAAACCTTAAAATTTGTAATCAAAGTAAATTGGTGCCTTTTAAGAATTTATATCTTCATCTTGATACTAGTTATACAGATTTTTACTAATAGGTTATGGCTATGCAATAAACCCTAGCTAATCCTCTCTATTTCCACAAAACCACTACTTTTCCCTAGAAAGACAGCCCAACATTTACCACCTTAGTCCCCAAGCCCAGGGAATAGGGGTGCTGACTCTTCCTTAGTTTCTTCAATCTGACTATGGGCGTTGAGATATTAGAAGAGGAATGGGGAGAAGAGCAAAATGATAAGCCTCTGATCCTGTGTCTTCACTGCCTCCAGATGGAATTCCCGGACCTCAGAGGTTTGAGCAGGTTTGCCCAGCTTTCTTGCTATCCAACACAAAAATCCCTTGGATAGCTGCTTTTTAACTGCTTTCTGCTAAAGGTCGGCTCCCAGCAGGTCCCCCTTTTTAATTATTTTTTCAAAAGGGAAGGCTGGGAAAACTTATGGAAACCATGCCTGTCCTAGGTTGGAACAAATGACCCCAGCCTCCCTTTCCCGTCCTTGGATACTCAACAGCCATTGGTTGAGCTCCTGTCTTAGGATGGTGAGGCCTCCCTTCTTTTAGGGGCAAGGCTCTCGATATGTTCTCTTACCCATCATTGACTATCCGGCTTAGCGTGTAAGTTAGGGGTTAATCCTTGTCAGTCTTGATGACAGAGGTTTCAGAGTCCCCTACTTCCAGCCTGTAATAATGGACCTGTATGGGTTTCATTTGAATAGCATCTATCTGTTGCCGTACAAAAGCCATCAGTCTGTTGAACAGCGTAAACCTGAGAGACAAGAGACTTAATGCCTAAATAGTCAGTATAACAGCAACACTCTTTTTAAAGGGCAACACACAGAAATATGGAACTGATCATAGCTTTGATCTTAACAAAACAAGTAAGGAAATTCCCTGTTCCTGCTCAGTCAATCTCAAACCCCCAAAACAACTATAACAACTGTGGTAGTGGGTTTAAACAATGTACCCCACTAAATCATAAGTCAGAGAATCAAGAGTCCAATAGAGCCACCCTGGAGATTCAGGTGGTGATGTCTCTTCAGCATTGAGAACTTCCCAAGTCAGGTTTGCTCGTTGATCTGTTCCAGTTTGAAGGCAATTGTGAAGCATCTTCATGTTTCCTTCATATTTCCTGCAAAGAAAAAAATACGCTTCTCAGGGGGTTTCTCCTCCCTGGATTTGTTATTGTTGTCTATTTGTTTAATCAGTCTCTCTGGCAGCCAATGTGCAGTATCTGCAGTTTGGGAATATATGCAAACAGAACCTCTTCCCCAGATAAGCACTGGATCTGGCCCATTCCAGGTTCCAGTTAATGGGTCTTTCCAGAGGACTGTTGCAAAATTCTTTTTGGTATCAGTATGCCAGAATCTATCTGCAGCAGATTTTCCTTCAGAATCCAAAGTTTAAAAATTTAAAATAAAGAGTGTGTGATGAAGAATATGTCGGGGGGATCCCTTGGTAGGATACCATTCCCCTTTTAAAATTTTTTTAAATTGACGTTTAATGGTTTGATGTGCCCTTTCTACTATACCTTGGCCCTGTGGGTTATATGGAATACCCGTTTTATGTAGTATTCCCAATTTTTCACAGAATTGGTGGAAACTGCAGCTTGTATTACCTGGGCCATTGTCAGTTTTTATCTGTTTAGGCACACCCAATACAGCGATTGCAGTAAGCATATGAGTGATCACATGCTTGCTTGCTTGCTTCTCCAGTTTGTAATGTCGCATAAATGAAGCCACCGTATGTATCTACACATACATGTATATATTTTGCTTGCCAAATTCATTATAATGAGTAACATCCATTTGTCAGAGACTGTTTGGTATCAGTCCCTTTGGATTTACACCCAAATGAGGAACTGGTAAACACATGATTGACATTGTTTGACAATTTGTCTAGCTTGTTCTCTGGTAATTTTAAACATAACTTTTAAAGTTTTAGAATTAAGGTGATGTAACTCATGAGCCTTTATGGCCTGATCCAAATTAGATGGCAGATCTGATAAAGTCACTGAGGCTACACGAGTAGCTAGATCTGCCTTGGTGTTTCCTTCAGAGAGAGGACCTGGTAGCCCAGTGTGGGCTCTCAGGTGTCCTATAAAGAATTTACACTTTCTCCTCAAAATTAATTGTTGGCACTGTAAAAACAAATTGGCTGCTTCTGAGGAATGCTTTATTTGTGCAGCAGTTTCTAACAAAGGGATAGACTGAGCTATATATGAGCTATCTGTGTAAATATTAATGGTTTGATTTGGAAATGCTTGAAACACAGCAATAACAGCATGTAATTCAACCAATTGAGCTGACACAGATGATGTTGCAAAGAAGATTACTTGATCTTTAAAGGCATAAGCAGCTGTTCCTGATGAGGAACCATCAGTGAAAACTATCAATGCTTCCTTGATAGGTGCATGTGCAGTACAAGTTGGAAAAACAAATGTATGGCGATTACAAAACTGAACCAATTTATCTGGTGGATAATGTTTATCTAGCTGACCACCAAATGAGGCACATGCAATAGGCCAGACTTCAGAATTCTGCATAAACCAATCAATCTGATGCCTTGTATAGGGTTATACTATATCAGGATCTTTTCCAAAATATTTTTGACTGTTATCTCTGCCTAACATAATCATATCTGCTACAGCTGCATAGTATGGATTAAGAACCTTCTTGGGGGGTGAGGGAAGACGAACCCATAATATGGGTGCAGTTTGCCAAAAAACTGCAGTAGGAGTTAGTTTAGTGTTAAAAATAAGAAAATATAAAGGCTTAGAATAATTAATATGAGTTACAAATTGGGATGAAATAGCACTCTCTACTTTCTGTAAGGCTTTTCTACCCTCCTCTGTTAAAGCCCTGTCAGACTTAGGGTCAGGATCTCCCTTGAGAATATCAGAGGCTTCAATTCTCCTGTCTTGAGTTTCAAATATGGTTGTAGCCAATTAATGTCTCCCAGTAGTTTTTGAAAATCATTAAGTGTCTTAAGGGACTCAGTCCTCAGTGTGGCCTTACTATTAACAATACGGGGACCATTAATCTGAAATCCTAAATAAGTATATGGATCTTATAATTGCACCTTTTCTGGTGCTATTTGTAACCCTGCACTCTGTAAAGCTGTTCTAAGATCATCAAAGCACTGGAGGACCTGTTTTCCATCTTTTCCAGCTATTAAAATATCATCCATGAAATGAATCATGCAGATTTGCTTCCACATAGTTCTAACACCTTTTATGGCAGAAGCCACAAACTTTTGGCACAAGGTAGGACTGTTAGCCATACCCTGAGGCAAGACCTTCCATTGATATCTTTTCATAGGTTCTCTAAAGGTTATAGAGGGAACACTGAAAGCAAAGTGCTTTCTTATCATTAGGATGCAAGGGGATAGTAAAAAACAGTCTTTTAAATCTATAACTATTTTATAATAACCTAAAGGTATGGCCACTGGTATGGGCAGCCCAGGTTGTAAGGCTCCCATCCTAATCATGGTTGTGTTAACAGCCCTCAAGTCTTGCAACAATCTCCACTTTCCTGACTTTTTCCTAATGACAAATATTGGGGTATTCCAGGGAGAGTTACTCTCTTCTTCTAAATGTCCTGCCTGTAATTGCTCCTGCACTAGCAACTGGGCAGCTTGTAATTTTTCAGTGGCTAGGGACCACTGATCCACCCAGATGGGTGAGTACCCCTCCCAGGTGATGGGATCCGCACAACGCCCTAGGGATGCAGCTGAATCAGTAGCCCCCATCAAAAATATCCCAAGCCTCTTCTTCCAGTTTTACCATAAACCTCAATAGGATGAGTGATCCCATCTTCACTTTTCCCTAATCCTTTCCCTGGGGAAAATCCAGAGTTTATCATTTGAGCTGTAATTACTTCATTAGGGCTGCACATAATCAATCCCAACTGGGATAACAGATCTTGGCCCCAGAGATTAATGGGAAGGCCTGAGATGACATAGGGTTGTATATATCCTGTATTTCCTTCTTTATCTTTCCACGTCAGCACCTTAGAGCTTTGTTGTGCGTTTTGACTTTGGCCAATACCCCTTAAGTTGGTAAAGGTTGGGGTCAGAGGCCAGGTAGCAGACCAATCACTTTGTTTTAGGATAGTCACATCAGCTCCTGTGTCAACCAAGCCTTGAAATTCCTTTCCATCAAGCCAAATTGTCATTATAGGTTTTTTTTTTTTTAACTATAGGCTGTACCCAGTATGCATCAGAGGAACCAAAGCCTTGATCTCCTCTTTTAGGATTCTTATATTTGTGATTAGTAGGGAACAATGGAAGTAACAATAGTTGAGCTATCCTCCTTCCTGTAGGAATAGTGACTATATTCTGAATTGCCTGTGCCATTACCTTAATCTCACCCTGATAATCATTGTCTATAACTCCAGGAAATATTTGTAGTCCCTGCATAGTAGCACTGCTTCTTCCTACTATCAGGCCAAATACATTTGGATAGAGTGGTCCAAACACTCCAGTGGGTAAGGCCTGAGGTCCCATTTCTGGGGTTAATACTGTGTGGGTGGCAGAACTGAGGTCCAGTCCTGTGCTTCCTGGTGTTGCTCGACTAAGTTCAGAAAGGGATTGGTGTTTGCTGGTATGACATTGACTGCTCCATAAGCCTGTTTTGGCTTGCATTGGTTCGGAGCCTGGAGCTGGCCCCTGTTCCCATTTCCCTGATTATGGGAAAGGGTGTTTCCTTGTGCGTCTCTTTTTGACTTACATTCACTAGCCCAATGCCTTCCACGTTTGCAACGTGGGCAGAGCCCAGACTGTTTGCTGGGCTGTTTCTGGGTTAACTCATTTTCTGCCTTGCAATCTCTTGCAAAGTGTCTGGGCTTGCCACATTTAAAACATGCCTTTCTGTCTCTACTTGCTAAAAGTTTTCTTACTGATTGTCCTTGCATAGCAGCCGCCATAGCTAAACCCTGTTGGTAGGAGGGCCCTATATCAGAACAGAGTCTGATATACCCTGTAAGATCTGTCTTTTTCCTGTAGGGTCTAATGGCCACTTGGCAGGCAGGATTGGCATTTTCATATGCAAGTTGTTTCACATAGTCTACACCTGCCTCTGCATCACCAAAAATCCTTCCTGCTGTTGTCATTAATCGATGAACAAAGTCAGAAAATCAGGCCCTTGCCTGACTGCTGTTAAAGATGCACCAGGGTCTCCCTTTGCTGGGAGTTTACACCAAGCCTTCATAGCTGCATTTTGAATTTGAGCATATAAACCTGGATCATATTGCATCTGGTTATCACTAGAAGCAAATTGCCCTTCTCCTACTAAGGCATCAAAGGACCAACCATTGCCTGCCTGAATGTTTCTACTAGCTGTCTCTTTACAATTCTCATGATACTCTGATTTCCAAATAAAATAGTCTCCACAACTAAGAACTGCTCTCACTAAAGTATTCCAATCACTAGGAGTCAACCACTCCTCTGCGACAGACTCTAAAATTGCAAGAGTAAAGGGAGCAATGGCACCGTATTGAGATATGACATTTTTAAATTCTTTAATAATTTGAAAATTAAAACCTGTGTGATGTCTCCAAGCAACACCTTGAGCATCTCTGGTCTCTGATACAGGGAAAGCCTCAGTGTCTTCCTCCTCTGGCTGATCTGCAGTTGAACTAAGGCTAGAGGATAGGGACTGCCTTTGGACACTGGGTTGAGGAACGTGAAAAACCGGGGGATTTTCACACTTGGCCTCTCGAGACCTCTTCCCTGTCCTTAATTTTTGTCACTGATTAATTAAGTCCTGATACTCTTTTTCCAACTCTATTAGTTGTTTAAGAATAGAAATTTTGTTCTGTAACTCCTTTCTGGGATCTACAACCACTGTCTCCACAATGGAAGCCTCTGGAAGTGAAGGTGCACTGGGAGAGGGCCTTTCAGAGTCATTTCAGAGCCAATTCCTATAGGTTGGCACAATCTGGCTTTGACAAATTGTCATCAACCTTTGGTTGTTTTTTGGATTATAATTTTGGATATATATGTTTTTATTTTGAACCTGAAAGACAGCATTTAAACAGCGAAACAAATGCAGGCAATTAACACACATGAACAGCAAACAACAAAACAAAAACAGAGAGTTAAGTTCAGGCTGACTTATGTCTTGCCCCATTTTCATTATACCTTTCTCAACGCAGCAGATTCCTGCAGCAATCAGCAGATCCTTCTAACATCCTAACTGGGTCTCTAGTTCCTAACATCCTAATGTTCTCCTAACGTCCTTCACTGGGTCTCTGGGTCCATCTGCCCCATGTTGGGCGCAAAAAATGTTGCAACCAGCTCTGCTCTACCTGGCTTGAGACAAAAGACTTAACAAACCTGAATAGTTACTATGTTGTGGCCTGCTCCACTCTGCCTGGCTTCAAACTGCCACTCTGGTCTTCGGGTCAGGGTCTAGAGAGAGAGAGAGAGAGTGAGGATAAGGAGAAAAGATGCAAGGAATGGAGACAAGATAGAGATTCTGATCAAGTCTCTTTATTTGAAGGGAAATCTAGGGTATTTATACACTTTTGCCATGCCCCTTGTAGGCGTGTGGATATGATGTAAGCCTTGGAGGAGTGACTAGCATGTGGCTAGCTGCTTTCTAGCTGCTTTCTGCTAAAGGTTTAGTAGCTGAATAGTGTTCCATTGTGCAAATGAATGACAAAATCTGTATCCATTATTTGGCTGAGGGATAACTGGGTTGCTTCCAGATTCTGGCTATTACAAAGGCTTCTGTGAACATAGTAGAGCATGTGTACTTGCAGTATGGTGGAGCATATCTTGGGTATATGCCCAGGAGCAGTATCTTGAGGTAGAACTATTTCCAGTTTTCTGAGGAACTGCCAGATTGATTTCCAGAGTGGTTCTACCATTTTGCCATCACACCCACAATGGAGGAGCATTGTTCTTTCTCCACGTTCTTGTCAGCACGTGCTGTCACTTGAGTTTTTGATCTTGGTCATTCTGAATGGTATAAGGTGGAATCTTAGAGTCATTTTGATTTGCATTTTCCAGATGACTAAGGAGGTTGAACATTTCTTTAAGTGCTTCTCAACTATTCTAGATTTCTCTGTTGAGAATTCTCTGATTATCTCTGTACTCCATTTTTAAATTAGACTATTTGTTGTTGTTGTTGTTTTTTTTTTTTGGAGTCTAACATCTTGAATTCTTTGTATATTTTGAATACTAGCCCTCTATCAAATAAAGAGTTAGTGAAGATCTTTTCCCAATCTCTAGGTTGCCTTTCTTTTCTATTGACAGTTTCTTTGCCTTATAGTAGCTTTTCAGTTTCATGAGGTCTCATTTGTCAATTGTTGATCTTAGAGCCTGAGACATGGGTGTTTTATTCAGGAAAATTTCCCCTGTACTAATGCATTCAGGGCTCTTTCCCAATTTCTCTTCTATTAGATTCAGTGTATCTGGTTTTAGGTGGAGGTCCTTGATTCACTTGGTTTTCAGCTTTGAACAAGGTTATAGATATGGATCATTTTGCACTCTTCTATATGCAGATTACCAGCACCACTTATTGAAAATGCTTTATTTTTTCCCACTGTTTATTTTTGGCTTCTTTGTCAAAGATCAAATTTCCATAGATGTGTGGGTATATTTCTGCGTCTTCAACTCTATTTCATTGATCAACCTGTCTGTCTCTGCATATACCATGCAGTTTTTATTACTAATGCTGTGTAGTACAGCTTGAGGTCAGGGATAATTCCCTTAGAAGTTTTTTAATTGTTGAGAACACATTGCGGTGCTATGTGACTCATTATCACTTAGTTTGGGTCCTGGTTAAGTACCCCAAAGCAGGCAAGGAAATAAGGAGGTAGTTAGCTCTAGTGCTGCTGATCTCAATTTCTGAGATTTCTGGGTATCTAGGGTTTTTTTCATGCTCTTCCTCACCAATGTCATTTCCATTTTTCTGTTGGAATGGTCCATGTGACTTTCTTGAGAAAAACTTTGGCAGGTACACAATTGATACAAGATTAATATTGAGAATATACAAACAACAACAACAACCTCGAAGAACAAAAAAACCAGACAACCAATAAAATCAGACAAAAGAAATGGTACAAAGAGTTCTTGAAAGAAGATATTCAAATGGCCAATATATAATATTTTAAGTATTCAACATCCCTCACCATCAGGATAATCAAAATGAAAAGTAACTTGAGAAATTATTTCATTTCAGCAAGAAAGTTCAACATCAAGAAAACTTAATCTCACCAAATATTGGGAAGAGGCCTTATTTACTGTTTACCAATGTATAAACAGTTACAGACAATACATATTTTAATATGGGTATTTCTTAATAAAGCCTGGAAAAAAGTCTTGTGATGCTTTGCTTAAGCAGACATTTGAAAGAACACGAGATGTTTGGAATTGTTATAAATATAACACAACAGGCAGTGGATGCTGCAATGTGGTATTGGTATGCCATATCATTCTTTTCTGGTCATCGTTGGGCTTTGCTCATGCTGGTCTTCACTGAGGACACTGTGTGGTACTGGCATGTCATAGTATTCTTTGCTAGTCATTGTTTGTTATGTCTTTATAGAGAGAAATGCTCCAATGAACTTCTTGTGGTGTTCTGGTGGCTTCTTGTGGCTCCTGTGAACTCAGCCAATTAGAAGAGCCTTGAGGTTTCCTTTTGAGTCAATCTGCTGTTGCTGATTTGTAAGTGGAGTGAACTGCCACTGCTGATTGGTGTGAACTGAACTGCTGATAGATAGCCTTACAAGCCAGATTGGATTTGCTCCAAATAACTATTTCTAAACAGATCCACATCCTCCTTTGCTCTATTAATCTTTCCTTTCCAATGCTGGATTGTGGGGAAAAAAACCTAGTGCGGGGAGGTCCAGCAGTGTGGTTCCATGGCGGTCCTGCAGCTTCCCACACTGCCAGCCGGAGGAGGGTCCCACATTCACACAGCTGCCACGGGCTGGCAGCTGCAGTTCAAGGTCCCAAAGGCTGGGAACCTGGCAGTGACAGGCCCAGGCGACACATGGAGTCTGGTTTTCCAGAGCTTTTATTGTTAATGGTGTGGTGAGTGGGTGTAGATGGCATATGCTCCCCCGCCAAAAGTCAGGGGGTCTGGCTTTTTATAGGGAAAGGGAAAAGGGGTGGGAATAACTTAATTAGCTACCTCCAGCCTTTAGATAACTCATTAATATTGTAATCTCTGGAGGTGGAGACTTACTAATCATGCCCTCTACCTATGTGTTATGTGACTGAAGATTGCAGGTTAAATGGAGTTACCTCGTCCAAGGCCCAACATCCCACTCTCTTTTATTTCATAAAAGAGGGGTGACTCCGTGTCATCTGTAGTCTGTAAGGTGTAGGTTAATGAGAGATGTGAACTGCACGGAGTAGTCTGGAATCCGGGAGCATGGGGAGATAATTGCCGCTCCTGACAGGCAAAGTCCTGTTGGGTTCCCAGCTACCTCAAACCCAGGGGTTTACCAGGGGGTCCAGGAACAGAGCTGAACGTCTTCCATCCTAGAGGGTCTCTGGGGTTCAAAAGCTCGTTTGACCAGGCTATGTCCAAACTATCTCTTCATGGCCCAAATCTCACTCTTTTTTAGTGAAAATTTTGAATGAGGTAGTCAAAAGTATACACTATGTAGGCCAGAGGGTGTAGCATAACTAAGTCAAAGATAATGGGAATTAAGGGTATGGTTGGGAAGGCAAGGAATCATTGAATCAAATACAGGTTGTACAGTTTGAGGGTAATGACATCTGATTAATCTAAATAGACATTATGCTTTCCTCACTAACATGTAACTTTAACTATGTGACTTTGGCAAAAGAGTTCATCTGCAGCTGGAAGGTCTGGATCTGTCTTCTGTAGTGAGCATCTCTGGGTTTTGGCGTGCATCTCTAGATCTCAGCATGTCTCAGGGGTCTTCAGTCAGACGAGGTGGCTGGAAGAAGGCAGCTTGGCAGGTTTCAGGAGGTGGCGCTGTCTCTGGATCTCACCGTGTCTCTGGAGTCTGCAGTAAGACAAGGTGGCTGGAAGAAGGCAGCTTGGCATCTCAGGCAGGTTCCAGAAGATGGCCTGGACTCTGTTGGATCTGTGGGTATACCTGTAAGATAATCACAGCAGGGAAGCAGCATCTCTGGCAGAGAGATGTCTGTAAAGACTGGATATTGAGCATTAAGTTGCTTGGGAACAAGCACATCATGGTCTGTCATTAAGATCCTAGAAAAGCAAAGGTATTTGAGAAAAGTTTAGTCCTGGAAGGTATCTTTGAGTCTGTTTTTGGATGGCTGAGGAAGAAAAACAATGTTAATTATGTATCTGGTATTGGCAGCAACAGTATGTCTGTAAAAGAAATTAGTTGTTAATTAAGACTCAAGAAATGGTGATCAGCATGTTGAGTTAACCTGTGGAAGTAAATTAGATGGCTTTTGAACCTTGAAGAAATCATAAAGGTTGAGAAAAAAATTTGGACATATATCACGAGTGTTAGAGAGAAAAGGCAGCATTAAAACAAAAAAGTAAGAAAATTTTTGGTTGAAAAGCACAAGCATTGTTGTTTTAGATGTTCCTGTTAGAGAGAAAAAGAAATGTTTAAAATTTTTGGTTGAAAAACAGGAACGTTTGTTGTTGCAGGTCCTCCTGTTGGGGAGAAGGAGCAGTAATGGCAGGCTTAGAAGCAGTTGGGGGAGGGGCCTTGCTCTGCCATGTGGCATCTGAGTGCTCTGGCAGAGAGGTTTTGTATTCCCCCTTTGTTTTTCTTAGAAATCTTAAATGTAGAGAAGGAGAAAAAAGGCTAACTTTGAAGAAGAGTTTAAGGCAAGAATTATTGGGGCTTGATAGGAGAGTTAAGAGTCAGAAAGAGTGAGAGTCTGTGTCTATGAGAAAGACATGTGGAAGTTGGATTGGAGCCAGGCAGCTTTTGAGAGAAATTGGTAGGTGGCATGGGGGCAAAGGATGTAGGCAGAATTTTAGATCCGCTGCTTCAGGTAAGCTGGCTGAGCTAAGTAGCTTTAGCCAGATGCAAATGACTGAGGGGGAGGGAAGCATAGGCTAGCTAAGAAACATAGGGCTGGGTAGCAAGCAGGGTCTTGCCCTGTTGCTTCAGGCAAGCAGGCTAAGCCAAATAGCTGTAGCCTGTTGCATATGATGGGGGATTGGGGAAGATGTTACCTGGCAGAGCGATAGGGACTAGAGTTTGGAGCTGGCAATCTTGAGAGAGAGAAAGAGAGAGATAATGGTCTCAGCCATGAGAAGGAGTCTCTCAACCAAGGTAAACAGTCTTAGAAAGAGGGTTACAGCAGGTGCTATGGCTTGAAGGACAGCTGTTAGTTGTGAAGGAGTCCCCTTTGTGGAGCTGGGGGGGATGGGAAGAGTGGGGAGCTAGGAAGCCGCCGCCATCTTGCCCCTGAGCTGGGGAACACATAGGGAGAGAGACCTAGTCCTTTTGCACTAGGCAGGAGTTAGACTATAGCTAAAAATCAGAGAGAGAGAAAGAGGGGGTAGGGTGGACAGAGAGATGTTATTCACGGTTTTTGTAGGCACCAGTGGGAGGCGCTTGTGGAGCTGGCTCTGCCCATGTTGTCCACCACCTGTGGGAAACAATGTAGGCCTGTGCGTGGGTGTACGAGTGTGGATCTCTGTTGTGTCCTGGTCTGTGTCATCCTTTGTCAGCCGTGGGTGTCTCAGAAAGGCTGGGTCTACCGCAGAGGAGCAGAGGCTAAGCAGGTGCGCTCACACTGCACCAAGTGAACTCAGCGGGGCTCGAACTTGGGCAGGGAGAGAACTCAGCTTGATTTTAGCAGGGGCGGGAGCAGGACCCTCTGGTGAGAATCTCCGTTCTGGGCCCAGCTGCCACATGGGGTGGGCACGTGGCAGGACTGAGACTATGAGGGCGCACGCTGAGAGAGGACCAGGAGAGCCCTGGTACCACACTTCGCAGGAAGTATATTTGTTTAGCAGACTCAGCCAGGATGGTTCTTGTAGAAGCATGGGTGTTCGTGCCCCACGTTGGGCACCAGCTGTGAGGGGAAAAAAAAAAACCTCACAAGGGGAGGTCCCGCGGTGGGGTTCCACAGTGGTCCAGCAGTGGGTCCGGGGCATGCTTCCCACACTGCTGGCCGGAGGAGGGTCCCACATTCATACAGCCGCCACAGGCTGGCAGCTGCAGTTCAAGGTTCCAAAGGCTGGGAACCTGGCGGTGACAGGCCCAGGCAACAGGAGGAGTCCAGTTTTCCAAAGCTTTTATTGTTCATGGTGTGGTGAGTGGGTGTAGATGGCATATGCTCTCCCGCCAAAAGTCAGGGGGCCTGGCTTTTTATAGGGAAAGGGAAAGGGGGCGGGAATAACTTAATTAGCTACCTCAGTCTTTAGATAACTCATTAATATTTTAACCTCTGGAGGTGGAGACTTGCTAATCACACCCTCTACTGATGTGTTAGTGACTGAAGATCACAGGTTAAATGAAGTGACCTCATCCAAGGCCCAACAGTAGATGATGGGCTAGAGGGGATGTTGAAACATTTGAGAACTCTTATAAAAAGTACATTTTGACAAATATAAGCCTACAATGAAGAGCTTACATTCAAATGAAATATCAAGAATAGGAAAATCCATAAGCGCATAGAGTAGAGTGGATGGCTGGAGGTGACAGTGTGTGTGAATGGACACAGGAATCCTTTGGGCATTTCCTGATAATATGGGATGTTTTTCAGTTACCCTTCATCCCTTTCCCTGCTAACAAAATGGGGCTCCAGTCAACAGAAGCCATAATGGTTACCTGAACATGGAATGCATATATATCTTCCCACGGCTGGCTATCTTGATGCTATTTATTTATTTGTGTTGTTTGTTGTTGTTATTTAAATTCTACCTTCTATTAAGTGTAGCAAATTGTGGTCAATGACTGAAATTGGTTTTCACGAGAGCTCTCTTAGGTAAATTGGTCCCAGAAAGGTCCTGGGCAATTATTATTGTCTTTAATGAGTTATATAGAATCTGTACTCCTCTGGGATAAAGGGCACCTAAGGCCCAGGGATGGCAGCAGCAGTGGGGTATGAGTAGGCATGGTGCAGATAGGTGATGAGTACAGAGGCTGCTATTCCTGTGTCTGCAAATAAAATGAAGATGAGCAGGATCGTGAACTATAAACTAACTCATCTTCAGCAGAGCTGAGTAAAGTGTCTTGCTTTAAGCAGGTGTCTTGCTGTCAATTGGAATTCCTGTGTTATTTAAGACAGTTTTGTAGGTATGATAACTTTCTTCTTTTCTCTGTCATCCACAATTTCTACATTCTGTGCTAGTATTTGTTTCATGTTCATCATGTAGCCCATTCATATTGATGCGTTCATTCCAAGCACTCATGTCCTTTTTTTCTCTCTATAGCGTATCATTTCAACACAGGAACAGCCCTGTGATGTAGATTTCAGTTCTGTAGCACTGAAGGGTTGTTTAGTATACTTTCACTTGGGGGTCTTAAACACTGAACATCTTCCTCCTGAAGATGATGATTATTTGTATGTGTTCATGGTCACAAATCTTTGTTTTACTACTAATGTATGTGCAGTCCATTTAGAGACTATCTGCATAGCATCTAGGATTTTTTCAAATTAGCATCAGTGTTTAACCCTCATGATGTATAAATTCACCATCATATACAGTATAGACATTGAGGAATAACTCAAGTGAAAATTCCAAAGTAACCTTTTACTTCTTTTTTGTAATCCATAAAATGTTTCACTCTGTGTTCTGTACCAATATCTATAATATTCTGTGGATTAAAGCATAGGGGTATTATTTGTAGTCACTAGTATTATTGAGATTGCAAATTATTAACTCTAACAATGCAGAAGTACAACATTAGATTTCTGACAAACAGTATAGAGTTCAGAATTTATTTGTAAGTATTCAAGAGTTTCTATTGAAATGAAAATGTTTCTACACTTGAAGTTAAAGCAATTTGTATTAGTTTGAGAAGTGGGTAAGAAATGTTCACTGACAAAATTATGCATCATGACCAGGATGGACCCTAGTTGGAGATTAAAAATGAGTGTAAAGAACCAAACAGAATGAAGGCATATGAGACCTTTCCTGCATATAGTTTACAGTTGATATGAGGATAGCTTAAGACAGTGACCAAAGTATTAATTGTATGGGATATGTATAGGTTTCTAGGGTACATGACTGAAGGTCTTATGTAGTATAGAGATACACAATAAATTTAGGTGACTATGTCATTAGAAATAAGCCTGATATATGAGAATACTCAGATGAAGGGTAAACAAAAGATGGAGTTAAAGGTAGGAGAAGGATGGAGGAGCCACTAAAAATGTGACATGAAGAGATTGACTGCAACATTGAACGAGGAGAGAAAAGCCTTTGGGAACATGTGGGATATAGCACTGGCACCTGTGAGATAATAAAAGCACATTTGTGTATCTGCTAGGAACTTTATCCTTATCCTCATAGCAATAGTGATAATCTGAAAATAAATCAGAAAAGAGGTGAAGGAACTCCTTTGTTTGAATTCCACAGTGTAAATGAAGCATGTTGAAGAAGAATCAGAAGACATCAGAATATGAACATGAACTGAGTCTGCTTCTTCAGTAGTACCAAGATATGATCCTCATATACTAATATAATCTCACAGAGAGGAGTAAATGACATAGGAGAATGGAGGAATAACTGAATAATGCATGACAGCAGTTTATTATATGAAAAGAATGAATGGATCAAAATTTACATATCTCTGATTTAAAACTGAATTTGTTCCTTTTAACTATATCAGACTGGATAGGTGGAAGAGGGAGAAATTCGTTGGGAGACAATAAAGTGAAGACATGAATCTCATTTGGGGCTCTTGAGCTTCTGATGCCAGTAATATAGGCAACAGATAAAAGATAATTATTTAACATTGGAGCAGAAGTACATGTTACAGGGACATGTAAGTTTGAATTTGAAATGTTAATATAACACAATGGAGCATGTGAAATTTTCTTGACATAAAATTTGTATAAAATTATGATGATAAATCTTATACAAATTCTTCAAGAACATCAATATACAAAATAAAATAGAACACATTGCAAATAAATAAACTAGTTATGCAGAATGAGCAGGAAATAGGATAGAAAATCATTAGTCAATTTTGAATCTTTATAGAAATGGCATAGAACTGTCTAGGGAATGATGGGAAGTAGAAACTTGTAAAAGATAAATTGAGAAAAATTATTAATGATTGTAATGTGTACAGATAGTAGGAGTTCTGAGATCATGGTTATTATGATGACTTTTACATCCATTGTTGTAGAATATATATCTTAAATATATATTTAAGTTTTAGATCCTGATATTTTCTCAGTACACTGAAGAAGAATGATAATGAACAACAAAACTGTCATCACCCAGTTCCTTCTCCTGGGCCTGCCCATTCCTCTAGAGTACCAACACCTGTTCTATGCCCTGTTCCTGGCCATGTACCTCACCACTGTCTTGGGAAACCTCATCATCATTCTCCTCATTATACTGGACTCCCATCTCCACACACCCATGTACTTGTTTCTCAGCAACTTGTCCTTCTCTGACCTCTGCTTTTCCTCTGTCACAATGCCCAAGTTGCTCCAGAACATGCAGAGCCAGGACCCGTCCATCCCCTATGAAGGCTGCCTGGCTCAAATATTCTTTTTTATGGTTTTTGGAGATATGGAGAGCTTTCTTCTTGTGGCCATGGCCTATGATCGCTATGTTGCCATCTGCTTCCCTCTGCATTACACCAGCATCATGAGCCCCAAGCTTTGTACTTGTTTAGTGCTAGTCTTGTGGATACTGACAACATCACATGCCACGATGCAAATTCTGCTCACAGTAAGACTGTCTTTTTGTAAGAACAATGTGCTTCTCAACTTTTTCTGTGACATATTTGTTCTCCTAAAGCTGGCCTGCTCAGACACTTATGTTAATGATTTGATGATACTTATCATGGGAGGGCTCATCATTATTATTCCATTCCTGCTCATTGTTATGTCCTATGCAAGGATCATCTCCTCCATTCTTAAGGTTCCATCTACTCAAGGCATCCACAAGGTGTTCTCTACCTGTGGCTCTCATCTTTCTGTGGTGTCTCTGTTCTATGGGACAATTATTGGTCTCTACTTATGTCCATCAGGTAATGATTTCAGTCTCAAGGGGTCTGCCATGGCTATGATGTACACAGTGGTGACTCCCATGCTGAACCCTTTCATCTATAGCCTGAGGAACAAAGACATGAAGAGGGCCCTAATAAGAGTTATCTGCAGTAAGAAAATCTCTCTGTAATGGTGGCATTTGAGATTGTTACCTAATTTTATCTAATAAATGTATTGATATTAATATTTTATATCAGATATTATTCCTCATCATAGGATCTACAAGGAAGCCCATGCTACCCATGCTACATAACTGTTCAGTATGTGAGAGAGAAGTTTGGTGCAGTAATCAAAGTAGGAAAGATTATTTTTGGTATCTGGCTACATCTTCCTCCTTACCTTGCGTAAACAATCCTGAAAATGCAGAGAAGATGCGGTACTGTCTAATATAATCTCTGTTTCTCTTAAGTTATGGAAACCTTTTATTATTTTACCCTGACTTTCATGTTCACTGATGTTTCAGTTAAAATCATTTAAGTAATAGATTTATTACATCCAATAACAATGAAATATCTCTACCACCCAACTTCCTTCTACATATTTTCCCTCACCGAGTTTGACATAATTTTTTTCTTAGCTCCTTTAATTCTTTTCCAATTCATGTTATCCTTTGTGACTAGTCTTGACCCTGATCAAATCTGGGGGTGGGGGAGTGTTTTGAACAATGGTGGCTTTTTTATAATTTTATCTTAATATTTGAAATTCATTAGTAACCAAACCCCATTCAATTTAATTTACTTCTCAAAGATGAAGAAGGAATAAAGCTAGAAGCTGCTAATACCTCATGTATGTTTCATATGTGACCTTATAAATAATCTACTTATAGTATATTGCTTTCTTTACTCTTTTGATAATCTCAGGGAGACAGAGAAGACATATGAAACTCACATGGAGGAATAATGAGTATGAGACCACAGAACAATTCCACTCTTTTATCTTATTCTGTAGAATGAAGAATTTTTCTTTATTTTTATATTAATTTTTTACTGTGGCATGGAATAACCTGGTAAACTTATTTCCTCATTTGTCCATCAAAGGTAATGATACACAAACCCAGTTATTTATACTCTGCTGACCCCCCAACACACACACACACACACACACACACACACCATGTCCATGTGAATCAAATCCTGCCTCTACGGCTTCTCACTGCCTGAGCAACATCTCCACTTGAGCCTCTGTGTGATCTTCAACAGGAGCATGCATATCTTGAACTTTTTCTGTTCCCACATAGTCTTCTTTTTCTCCTTTAGTTTTTTTATTAAATTATGATGTCATCTCCAATCCAATGATCTATGTAAGCACTTCTACACACACACACACACACACACACACACACTTACAAAAGTGAGCAATAGCTCATAGAATTTTGAATTGTACCTTTTTATTGAATATTGTTTTATGATATTTATTATTATTATTGTACTTAAGGTAGCACTGGGTGCTTTCATTACTAACTCTTAAATGCCACAGTCATTGTATAATAGAATTAGCAGCAACAAGACAGACAATATGTAAATTAAGCTATTTTCATCCCTATGTGCAAAACAAAGTTCAAAATGCAGAAATGATTCTATATTTAATAGTAATGACATATCCCATTATTGTAAAAGATCCCTTCCCCATAAATTTATGAGTCTGTCAGCCATATGAAGTTTTAACTTTACTTACATACACTGGACCAACAACTCATAGGCTAGACAGACAACACAAAGACTGGACAGACAACACATAAACTGGATATAAAAAGACTGGGCAGCAAATGCTACAGCTAGTTCACCCTGACCCCCCTACTTCAAACTAACCTTTTTTTTCTCTTGTTCCCCAAACAGAAACTCTTTGCCCAAATTCAGCATGAAGTAATCATAACAATATAGGCACTCTGCTCCCTTAAGTTGGGATAAATGGTTTTAGTTGTTTAATATATTATTGTTATTATCATCTGAAGTGGTATGTTTAAATTATTGTATATTTTAGAAATACAAGTTTGTTTTGTTTCAATTACTGTGTACTAATAGGAATTCAAGGTTGTTTTGTGTGAATTATTATATATTAATAAAAATTTAAGGTAATATTGTTAGACTAAATTGTACATAAGCTGTTTATTTAAAATATGCTGAAACTTTTAGTTTTATGGTTCTTATATTTTTTATTGTATGTAGATTGTTAATGTTTGGATAAAACAAAAATTTTAAACCAAAAGGGGATATGAAGTAGAAGCTTCTGTTTGTATTATGTGATGCATACTCATGTGGTGTTTTGGTGAGGCAAGACCTGTAGGAGGACATGTGATGTTTGGAGAGATTATAAGTGGGACTCAATGGACAGTGACAGGGTGCTTGTATAGCTAGCACTTCACTGATCTTCACTTCCTTGAGAGAGGCATGACAGAGAACTTCCAGCTTTCCAGATGGTTTTTGTCATTCTCACTGACTTGTGCTGATTTGGTGGAGGCCTGGTGGTTTCTACTGGATTGTGCCACATTGTTGATTCATGTTTGGTGAAACTTTTGAACAGGACTGTTGTATCCTAATAAACAGTGATTAGAATCACCCCAGAGAACTACTTCTAAACAGGTCCACCTCCCCTTGTCCTGTTTTCCATCTTTTCTCCTGTATCTTTGGACTGTGGGCTAGAAGCGCAGTCAAAGACTTTGAGAACCTTTATGAAAGTAGGTTTTGAAAAATCTAAGCCTACAACAAGATTCAATAAGCCTATCCATAAACCATCCCATCAAGTCTGGACAAGGCATGCACAATGAAGAAAAGGGTATAAAATGCAAGTAAGAGGATCAGAAACACCCCCTCCCACTATTAGGAGTCCCACAAAACTTCAAGCTAAACAACCACAGCATGTATGCAGAGGGCCTAGAACAGACCAATGCAGACTCTGTATGTTTGTAGCTTCAGTCTCTGTGATTCCCTATGGGCACTGCATAGTTTATTGTGTAGGTCATGTCCTTGTGGTGCCTTTGATTCCTGTATCTCCTATAATTCTTCCTTTCACTCTCCTGTGGTGTTCTCTGAACTTGGCCTAATGTTTGGCTTTGGATTTTTGCATCACTTTCCTTCAACTGGTGGAAGAATCCTCTTTGATGATGAATCCATGAGTACAGCAGAATCACATTAGTAATCATTACATTTACTTTACTTTCTTTTTTTAATCAGCCATGTTCGGCTTTACCCTAGGTCTGTGAGAATCCAGCTTTCAGCTGATGGCCATCCAGGCAGTTTCTGGCATGAGCTCACAGTTCTGGCTTGGGCCTTAAGTTAGGCCAGCCATTGCTTGGCCACTCAATTTCCTAGTATACTGGTAGAAAATATTTTGTATCTGTATTCACCATGAAGATTGATTGGTCTGTGATTTTCTTGTTTGTTTGATCTTAGAATGATTTTTCCCAATCAATATTTTGTGCCTTCACAGTATTGCTTTGTATATACAGCATTTTTTTATTTTCATGTAATCCTTTGAGTATGGGTGTACATTTGTACATGTTTGAAAGCTCAGGAATGTATGGGCGCACTTGTGTGTGCATTCCTATATAGATCAGGAGAGAATCTGAAGTTCATTCCTTAGGTATGTCCAACTTTCTTCATACTGAGATAGGGGCTCACACTGGAGTGGAACCCATCAAGTAGTAAAGGCTGGTATAGCTGTGAACTCAGTATCCTATTTTCTCTACCTACTCTACAGTGTCATTACAGATGTGCACCATCATATACAATTTTCATGTGTGTTCTATGGGCTGAATTCAGAACCTCATGTAACCATTCTACCAACCTATTTATCTCTCCAGACTACTCATCTTGACATTTGCTCTTTGAAATCAAGTCTAAAGGCTCAATGTTTGCTCTTCTGGTCCCATAAAGTTAATCTATCAGACACTTTGTCTTATTCCTGACAATTTACCAATTTTTATAAATTATGTGTAAACCTTCTGAAGTGGACAAGATGAATTCCAGGGCTTTTGGAAAGACCACTAGTATTAGTTCCTGTATCAACCAAACCTTCTATGTCAACACCATTAATTGAATCTTTGATCATTAACCATTGTTTGCCAGGACACATTTTCCAGTGCTCCTAAAAGCTCCTCTTCTTTTTATTGGAGATTTGCCCTTGATGTAAGGAAACAATTGAACAATTCTATTCCCTGCATCTATTTGTATCTCCTTTCTCATGGTGAATGTTTCTGCAGGTATTACCTTCATAAATGAGGTAGATTTTTCTTTCACTCCTCAATCATATTTAAGGCTCTTAAAACCCCAACATGACATTGATCTGATTTACAATTTGATTCTCCTTATCTCCTTTCTTACTTTCTCTTTCTTCTTTCTCTTTATGTGTGTGTTTTCTGTCATATTCCCTAATAATTACACTTTGATGTCTTATTTTGTTCTTGTTACACACATAAGAAAAATAGCTGGTGCTTGTCTTTCTGGGTCTTTGATACTGGGTCATACTTGCTATAACATCAATTTCTTCATTTCATCTCTTGGGCAATGGTATGATTTTATTTTATTATTTTAGTTACAAATCAATATTCCATGGATTGTATGTACAAAAATTTCTTATTTACTCATTGCCTGTGAGCATTTAGATGAACTCATGAATTAGAAACTACCACTTGTGTGACAAGAATCACGGGTATGTAGGTTTCTACATTAATTGTTGCTTTGCATTCCTTTGAGCATGTACTCAAGGATAAAATAATTCAATCAATTTAGATCATGTATGTTTTAGATCATGTATGTTTTGACTATATTCTAGCCTGAATAACCCTGTTGTCAACATAAGTCTTGAAACCAAGGGACTCTTTAAAAAGAACATGAAATAATCTGTACAGCAATATGGCAAACATTGTTCAATTATCCCATTATCCGATAGGACTTGTTATTATAAGTCAGCATAATGCCCTTCACCAAGCAGTTGTTCTTAAGTAACTTTTATCCTCCTCACTATATTCTATTGTTCTATTTTTGTTGCTTTGTGCCTCCACCAATCACTTCCAATCTTGGGGGATAATCTTATTATGTATATCCCAAGTATTTAACATTTCTTTAACAAATGGAGAAGGCAAGTCATACAATACCATAGCTGCTTTAAAATGGTTTAGATCTCACATTTCTATTGGATGCAAGGTCAGCACTTTATAAGTGGGACCATTAT
Organism: Arvicanthis niloticus; assembly: GCF_011762505.2. Taxonomy (NCBI): domain Eukaryota; kingdom Metazoa; phylum Chordata; class Mammalia; order Rodentia; family Muridae; genus Arvicanthis; species Arvicanthis niloticus. The sequence goes on from NC_047663.1 coordinate 47,724,331, forward strand.
TGTTAGCAGTAATATGCTACACAAAGCCTGGGAAGGCTGAAGATGCTTATGTAGGCACAAGAAAATCCTCTGGTGTTGCACTCTGCCAAACACTTTCCAGTTGCACTTGTACCATCTCCTGCTCTTCCCAGCTCCTAGTTTCATGAAGTGAAACTGGCACCTGACAATGAAAGTATGTGAAGTAGTGCAAGGTGGCAGTTTACCTTTTAGCTTACTTTGCTTCCCTTTTCATTGTGTAGTACATTCCCTGTGGGGAGCCGACAGAAGGCGGCTATCATCCTTGCAGCCATCTTGAGCCATATACCCTGGCAAGAGATTTGATTACAATAGCCTACAACAGTTGAGCACACTCTGATAACATCTTGTTTTAGATACCTAGGATCTTCCCTTGGGTGTGTGAGACTTAAAGGTGTGTGACTTAAGGGTGTAACTTAGAGATCAGATTTAGAGACAAGACCTAAGAGCATGACTTAAAGGCATGAGCTAAAGGTGATTTAGAAGTGAGACATATAAAAGGTGAGAGGCAGACAGAAGAGTTCAGTACAACTTACAATACAACTTAGAGTACAACTTAGAGTACAACTTGGAGTACAACCTGGAGTAGGAATTAGGCATTGAGGAAGAAGACACTTGGACTAGAGAACTCAGAATAGATGATTATTAGGTATTAAGTACTTGGAAGAAGAGCACTTGAGACTTGAAGCTGGAAGAATTATAAGGTATTAGGCAAAGAGAATTAGACATTAGGCACTTAGCAGTTGGAAGTAGTAACTTGGAACTTGGAGGCACTAGGGACTAGGAACTCAAGACTTGGGACTTGGAGAGGAGAAGAGAGACTGAAGAATAAACAGGATTGAATCATACTCTGTCTGGACTCCATTCCTTGCGTCCATCCTCATTCTCTCTCTTGCTGAACCCTGACCTGCGGACTGGAGCAGCTTGGGGCGGTGTTGGCTCTAACACTTAGCCCCCAAGGTTTTTGGCAGTGCAGGTTCCAATGCTGATAGAGCGGTCCAAGACATTTTGGCCCCCAAACGTGGGGCAGAAAGGTTCTCAACATTTTTGGAGCCTAATGTGCGCCAGCTCGGGCTGTAACAATTCCCAGTCTCAGACATCGAGCCTGGACCCTGTTATCCTCCCACTGGTTCTTTTTGCTTCCTGAGCACTTCTACCTCTATACTAAAACCCTATAAGTGCATAGCCAACTGTGCAATCTTCTCTAATATAAGAGAATTGTCAGTCTCCCCCCCCAATCATTTTCACAAGAGTATACATAAAACGATGAAACAAAACCAAAAACATCCTTCTGGGAACAAGGTAGGAGACACCCAGCAGCTGATGCTGCTATTATGCCAGCCTTAAAGAACATTGCTAGCATCTCATAACCTGATCTTTCTTCTATCCATTATGCCTAAGTCACATTGGGACCTACCTTTTGGCTTAGATTTTTAAATTTTTACTTTAATAAGGGTTCTTAAATGCTTTGACCTTCCTTCTAACCCACCATTGAAAGGTAGGGGAGAAAAGATGGTAAATAAGACAAGGATATGTGGACCTCCTTAGAAGTTGTTCTTTGGGGTGATTCCAATCTCTGTTTGTCAGGATACTAGTAGTCTAGTTTAGTACAGCCACGATACCAACAGTCCAGTTCAAAAGTTTCACCACCCAAGAATCAGCAACCACACACAATCCAGCAGAAATGGCCAGGCTTCCACTGAATAGGCATGAGTTAACAGGAGTGACCAGGACCAGCTGGACTGCCAGTAGTTCTCTGCTGTACTTCTCTTAATGAAATTAAGAACACTAAAGTTGCAAGACCAATGAAGTATTGCAGAGTTAGGTATGCAAGTAGCCCATCACTATCTATTGAGTCCCATCTATACTCTCTCCAAACATCATGTGTCCTCCCATGAGTCTTGCCTCAGTAAAACACCACATAAGTCTGTCTCACATGACCAAACCAGAAACTTCCATTTCATCTTGTTATGCTATGTTTGGTTTATATCCCTTTGACACATGCTGTTTTCAGAAGGGAAGTGGAAGGGCAGTTAGTTTAGGAAGAGGGAAAGTATACGTGTGTGGAGGGGAAGCAAACTGAGAGGAGAGGAAGGGTAGGCTTGCACAGTGGTTGAGATGTATTTTATGAGAGAATAAAGAAAAAGGATAAAAAATAGCAACAATAGAAAGCTGGACTCTTGCCAGCTTGATCATGGTGATGAAAGCTCTGTCAGGCCTTTTGCTTCTTCTTAATTCTTTCTGCCTTACATTACATTATTTAAAAAATAAGATTTATTTTAGTTGTGAGCCCAACCTTTAACAGCTGAGCCATCTCTCCAGCCCAAATGTGTAGCCCAGGCTGGCCTTAAACTTGTGATCCTCCTGCCTCTGCCTCCTTCAGCAAATCCTACCAGCATGTACCACCACAACTGGTGATGCTATGGTGTGCTTACAGATAGGAGACTAGCATGACTGCCCTCTGAGAGGCCCAACAAGCAGCTGAAAGCATTAGATACGGTACTCGCTCAACCAATGGACAGAAGCCAGGGACCCCTATGGTTGAATTAGAAAAAAGCTGGGAGAGGCTGAGGAGGAGGGTGACCCCATAGGAAGACCAGCAGTCTCAACTAACCTCAACACCCCACTGAGATTTCTCAGACACTGAGCCACCAACCAGGCAGCATACTAGCTGATATGAGGTCCCTGACACATAAAGAGCAGAGGACTACCTGTTCTGGCTTCAGGGAGAGAAGAAGCACCTAACCCTCAAGAGATTTGAAGTCCTAGGGAGGGAGGAGATCTGGTGGTGTCAGGGTGGGGACATCCTCTTGTAGACTGGGGAGGAGGAATGGGATGAGGAATTGTTGGAGGATGGACTGTGAGTGGAAAAATTACTGGACTGTAATAAAAGATTTAATAATAATAATAATAATAATAATAATAATAATAATAATAATAATAATAATATTTGGCCTCTTCCTCTCTCTGATACCCTTCACCATCTCTCTCCTAGTCTGTTCTCCCTCTCTCCACAAGTTCCCAGCTAGACTCTTCTCTCTCTCTCTCTCTCTCTCTCTCTCTCTCTGTCCTTTTCTGTCCCCCTTTTCTCTGCCTCTACTCCTTTCTCATCCCCCTTCCCATGCCCCCAAATAAACTCTATTCTAAACTAGACCTGTTAGATGGCTTGTACTTTGTGTGTGGGAGAAATGCCTCACCATGGGCATCCCCTCCCACTGCATCATACCACGCTACACAAACCTCTCATTAGCTTTACAAAATATATCAATTTTGTGCTATTTTTTCCTGAAATTATCAGCTAGCAGTCATTTAAATGTTATTTCCCCAAACCATAGACACAGGAAACAAAAGAAAATTCAGTTTTTAACATTGTCTTACTTAAAAAAAAATCCTAAAAAGTTTCTCATGATGGTATTTTATAGTACTTGAAAGATGTATTGTTCAACCACTCTCATGTCACATTAATGATTATATGCCCTACTGTGTCATGAGCTAGTTCTCTTGCCTTAACCTATTCATTCTCTTACTTGCCCCTCAAAGTTATGGTATAAAATCTATTCCTGTATTCCAGACTCTATTCTCTTTTTCATCTTTCTTTGAACAACAACTCATTGAGAACTCTAAGCAGTTCTGCATGTCTGTCCAGGGCAAATCTTCATGTAAGTCTCTGTGAGCATTTCAATCTTAACACACACAAACTTCAGACGGGTTACTTCATATATTCTTGTTGTCCTTTCATTTTTTGAATCATTATAATTCCTCCTACCTAAATATAGGAGCAACTACTTCTCTATATGCATACCTAGTTCTATAAGCAGACAATTATTCCTACAGCTTTTATTTTGTGACATTTCTACCTAGTGTTTTTTTTCTGGAGTATTATTCTCTATTTAGGTGCAAAAGTCACATAAGTTATCATCATAGAAGCTGAAATCTCAGTTGAATAGTGCATCAGAATTATCAGTGACTAAGGATAATATTAGCATATGTTATATTGTTTTCCCTACATAAGCAAAACCTATTTTTAACATGTATGGGATCATATATTCAATAACCATGAAAATTAGGGCTGGACTTATAATTCATATTAAAGAAATAAGACAATCTCTTCAAAAGATAGGGCTGCATACTTTGGATATCAACATGTAGAAGAGTGAGATTAAATCATTCTTTTTCCCTGTGCATGGGAGAATGCATTGCATAAAAACAGGCATGTTAATTAATGGGATCAAACTAAATACCCAGTGATAAATCCATACATATATGTGCAACTGATTTCTTACATGAAAACCAGAAATACACACTGGAGAAACACAGAATCTTCAACATACCCCAAAAGCTCAGAGATTTAATTGGAAGAAGAGGTGGAAAGATTCTGAAACCCACAGATGATGAATGACTCCAAGCAAACTGTCCTTCAGGAACAACAGGACTGTCACATGTGTTAGGATTGGCACATGTCAATCTTTGTGAGGACAGGAATTCACAAAGTTTGTGGCAGCATGTACAGGGCCTACACAAGTTCCAACCAGACAAGGTGTCAGCCCTGAGAGCAGAAACAGGCTTCTACCCTTAAGTAAGTTCATACCTGAAACTGATACCTACTGGCAAAGGGGAAACCAGTTTTCTTCAATGAATCTCACTGGGTATATCAATACATATTTCTGTATAGATCTATGTTTATGAATAATTGTCTAACACCAAATTAACTCATTAATACTTTTTATAAACTTTTGTCCTCATTTTGCTTTATTGGGGAATTGTTTGTATCTTACTGGTCCATTACTTTTATGTGTTGTCTATTTTTGTGTTTTTATGGAGTGTTGTGTTTCTTGTTTTTGTTTGTTTTTCATATTATACATATTTTTAACTTTTATTGATCTTTTAAAAATCTCACACCATGCTACCAAGTCCCACTTCTCCCATCCCCTCACATCTGCCTTCTGCTCTTGCACCCTCCCTCCACAAAAAATTACAAACTACACAAGCAAAAATAATAAACCAAACAAAACAAACCATATAAAATATCTTGCCATGGAAGCTGTAGTGTTTCACAGTGTTTCTCTCAATATACCTACCTCTCTGTCCACTCATCTTCACTAGCAAATGTTCAATGTAGTGACTCATTGACCTGCCTTGAGGTCTCCAGCCTGCCTCTGTCACACCATCAATGTATCTACTTTAGGATTTGTAGTCTATGGTTTTGCTAGGTTGGTAGTTCTAAAACCACTTTTATATTCTCTGGGTTCTGCATGAACAATTATGTTGCTTATGAATAACTTAATAATGAATTTGCCAATATAGCACAATGGTTTATATAATGTCTTGTTTTCCTTTGCTACACCATGATGAAAGAGTTAAGTTTCCAAGACTTAAATATACTTTGGACTTGCTACAGAGAAAAAGAAAACTGTCAAAATTGTTGGCAAAACAATAAAAGTAGAATTTAGAGGAAATAATTTACTTCTGCCACACAAGTATTGGAAAAGACAAAAATGATCTAAAGTTAATTGTATTAGAGACACTTAGAGAAAGAAGAATGTCTTAAACTCAAATGAAGCATAGCAAAAAATGAAATCACCCCTCAAACACAAAGCAGAGATCACCTTTGAAGTTTGCTGATGCCGACCAAATGTACTGCACTTCTCCAATGCTGGACTCACAATTTGTGATCTGAATAGAGGATGAGACTCTCTAATGAAAAAGGTTCTAGAAATTACCTGGGATTCTTTGAAAGCAGTGACTCTGTTTTTGAAGCTGATATTCACCTTTGTAATTGGAAACTCATGTCCCTTTTTATTCAATATTTTATTTATTTACATTTCAGATGCCATTCCCCTTCCTCATCCCCCATTGACTCCCTATCCCATTTCTCCTCCCTTTTTGCCTTTCTACTATTTAAATTACATGCAAGTATTAAGGTCAGTTCTAGGTTGTGAAACTAGCAATACAATAGATGCAAATAGTCAAGAAAAAAGCAAGACAATATACCCAGATAGTCAAAGAACACACACAACAATAAACAGAGTCCCATGATCACTCCTGTGATCACTATTTCTAAGGGCTTATCAGGATGACCAAAATATATGAGCCTACTTTCATGATCTAGCTCAAAGTCATTTTCATGCCTGAAGCCTACTTCTTCTTCTAGCTTAAGGTTTAAATTTCTGCCTATAATTACTTCTTTGTTCTAGCCTAAGATTTAGATTCCCGCCTGAAATTTCTTCTTTGTTCTAGCCTAGGATTTAGATTTCTACCTAAAATTACTTCTTTGTTCCAGACTAATGTCAGACTGCCTGCAGTCCATTTCCTTGTCCTTGTCCTATGTCAGATTCCTTCCAAGCAGCCCATTTTCTGGTCCTTGGCCAATGTCAGATTCCTGCCAGGCAGCCCCAAAAGCTCTCCACATCTCCCCTTTTTATTGCATAAACCAGACTAAGCCTGTCTTAGGTCATTCTGACAAGAAAGTTTTCCTTTGGAATATGCATTATCATAAGCAGTGCACTTATGTCTTAGGTTGGTAAGGCTCTGTGCAGAATCTTACCTGTCCTTGGCTTGCCAGCCTGTTAAATTAATAACTCTGTCTTGAAGTCCATTTTCAGTCATGTAATTTGGCTGCCAGCCTGTTGATGTAGTTAGAGACAAGTTTAACATGATAGGCAGGAAAAAAGTATTCCCAGGACAAGAAGGGTTAGCATGATCAAGCTATATATGCCATTCCTGAGGTTTGACCAAAATGGAAATACTGATCTCGGGCCTTGGATAATTTTATCAGCATTATCTGCATCATCAAAGCTCAGCAGAGCAGCATTCTTTAAATTCATAATCTCACTATGCAAAGATAAAACACCCAGAGAAGTGTTAGAATTATGCCAAATACCCTACAGGTATCTTGAAACTTTTTTCTAATTATAATGACAATCATTATAAATTTTAGAAGTAACACTAATAATTGTTCTATTTGTTGAAATTAAAATAAACTATAAATTATTTCCTCTTTTCTTTACTTAACTCAAATGATCCCACAAACCTCCTTGGTTTTCTCAAATTTGTGCCATATTTTAATTCTTTTTTTTTTTGCCTTTTTTTGATCTTTTTGTTTGTTTTTTTATTAGATATTTTATTTACACTTCAGATGCCATCCCCTATCCCCATTCCCCCCCCTTAGAAAACCCCTATCCCATGCCCCCTTTTCCTTTTTGCATTTATACATTTTTTTTAAAATAATGTTAATCATAAGCATTATAAGTTTGGAAATGTTCAATCAGAGGTGTAACCCACTGACCAACCTAGATATAACAACTATCTTTGACTGGTGGAGATACATGAATATCTGCCTCCCTGTCTTCCCCCCTCTTACTCTCTTTCATCACCTAGCTTCTCCTATCCTTCTGCTCCTCTTCTTACTCCTTTTCTTCCTCTCAGTACTCCTCCTACCTTAGCTCCTCCTACACATCACCCTTCCTGTTAAAATGAAACTTTTCTCTCAAAATACAATTAGAACATAATTATGCCAATTTGTACCAGTGAGGTACAAGATAGTCCTAATACCCAGTCCATCATTTTGTTGACTAACCAGCACCTCTGTCATCTATCCTAACTAAAATATTTAGTTCTGAACCTGGCTTTAGAATGAATGTCAGCTGACGACCATCCACTCAAATATTTTCTCTTACAGTAAATAGTAGTTTTCAACCTCGTCAGAAATCCAGAATGACTTAGTTAACTATAATTGTGAGAAGCACAAAGCATAGCTTCTAAAACTTAGCCAATTTATAGAGACCTCTGAACACCTGAAAAGCCCCTATACTACCGAACGTTGGAGCATCAAATCTTCAGCCTTCTGGCCCAGAATCATCTGACAGACCTTGGTGATGCAGGATTATTAAGGACTGATTACTCTGTCTAGGCAGATATAATCAGTCGACTATTCTGCATGTGTGTCATTTTCTGGACAGCAATTTGTCTGTAGATGGAGAGAGGCAATTCTTGCCTAGTGGCTGTTACCACACAACTGGAGTAACTCATTTTCTTCTTAGAATCCACGACAGGAAGCTGTCAGGAGCAGACAGGTCTCTAATCAATATGAACATTAATATATAAATATTTGTAGCATCAGTTCTATGGACTTCTGATGTTTTGAAAACCAACTATCCATGTAAGGTAACCTGGACTGTTTTCTGTTAACTCCTCTCAGCTATTTCTAAATAATCTATGGAAAACACCCTAACAATAAACTCAAAAATATGAATTTGCTATAGTCCCTTAACTCATACGTTAACTGTCCCAAATCAGTTAAAAAAGGGCTGGGTCTAGGCATTGTATTCCTAAATGTGTTATACAGGCACAATGCCCATGAGTTTATCAATATTCATCTCATTTTTATATTAATAAGAGGCTTGTACCAATGAAAACCTTAAATTTGAGATCAAAGTAAATTTTGTACCATTTAAGAAATTATAACTTCATCTTGATAATAATTATACAGATTTCTACCAGTAGGTTATGGCTATGCAGTAAGTCCTAGCTAATCCCCCCTGTTCCAACAAAACCACTACTTGTCCCTAGAAAGACAGACCATTATTAACCACATTAGTCCCCAAGCTCAGGGAATAGGGGCGCTGACTCTTCTTTAACTTCTTCAAGCTGATTAAGGGTGTTGAGATTTTAGAAGAGGGGTTGGGGGGGAGAGTAAGTTGATAAGCCTCTGATGCTGTGTCTTCACTGAATCCAGATGGAATTCCAGGACATCAGAGGTTTGGGCAGGTCTGCTCAGTATGCTTGATGAGTAGATACACCAAGGCTGTGTATTCTGCAATATACAATTCTCAGAACAAGTTTTAGTATCAAGAAAAAAAAATTTCCCACCCCCAGGGGGCTGACATTTTTTTTTTTAAAGATGTTGGTTCTGAAGACTTTTTTTTCCCGCTTGTTAAAATTGGTTGTAGTATTTACGTTTCAGATTTTATCCTCTTACCCTACTTCCTCCCACCACCCAGGAACCTATCCCATCCCCCTCCTCATGCTTCTATGAGGCAGTGACCACACCTACCCCCTCACTATCCCCTCCCTGCCCTCACATCCCCCCCCACTGTGTGATCATTCATTCATTTTTCATTCATTTTTTTATGGGACCAAGAAACTCCTCTCCCACCTATGTCTGACAGGGCCATCCTCCCCTACATATACCTCTGGAGTCTTGGGTCCCTCCCTATGTGTTCCCAGGCTGATGGTTTAGACCCTGGGGGGCTCTAGTTGTTTGGTATTGTTGCTTTCCACATGGGGTCAATAACCCTTTCTGCTCCTTCAGTCCTCTCACTAAGTTCTCCATTGGGAAACCCCTGATCATATCAGTGGTTAATTGTGAACATTGTCCTCTGAGTGTTTTAGTCTTTGGCTGACCTCTAAGGAGACAGCTATATCATGTTCCTCACATTATGCACTTCCAGCCATCCACAACAGTGTTTAGATTAGGTGGCTGTACATGGGGTGAATACCCAGGTGGAAAGGTCTCCTGATGGCCCCTCCTTCAGTTTCTGTTCCATGTTTTGTTTCCCTATTTGGTCCCTTGAGCATTTTTATTTCTCGTTCTAAGTAGAACTGAGGCATCCCCTCTTGGTCGTCCTTCTTCATGAGCTTCATGTGGTCTGTGGGTTGAGTCTTCGCTAATCCAAGCTTTTGGGCTAACATCCATGGAGATATGTTTGTGTAACTATCTTCTTTTGGGATTTTTGGAAGATTACTTTCTTGCTTTTTCTAGGTTGTAGTTTCCCTCCTTGTGTTGGAGTTTTCCACCAATTATTCTTTGAAGTGCTGGATTTGTGTTGAGATACTGTGTAAATTTGGATTTGTCATGGAATATTTTGGTTTCTCCATCAATAATGATTGACAGTTTTGCTGGGTATAGTAGTCTGGGCTGGCATTTGTGTTCTCTTAAGGTCTGTATGATATCGGTCCAGGATCTTCTGGCTTTTATGGTCTCTGGTGAGAAGTCTGGTGTAATTCTTATAGGTCTGCCTTTATATGTTACTTTGCCTTTTTCCCTTACTGCTTTTAGTATTTTTTCTTTGTTTTGTACATTTGATGTTTTGACTGTTACATGGTGGGAAGTATTTCTTTTCTGGTCTAAACTATTTGGAGTTCTGTAAGCTTCTTGTATATTTATGGACATCTCTTTCTTTAGGTTAGGGAAGTTTTCCTCTATAATTTTGTTGAGGATATTTACTGGTCCTTTTAGTTGGGAGTCTTCCCCCTCATCTATACCTATTATTCTTAGGTTTGGCCTTCTCATTGTGTCTTGGATTTCTTGTATATTTTGGGTTAGTAGCTTTTTGTATTTTGCATTTTCTTTGACAGTTGTGTCAATGTTTTCCATGGTATCTTTTGCACATGAGATTCTCTCTTCCATCTCTTGTATTCTGTTGGTGATACTTGTGTCTATGACTCCTGATCGTTTTTCTTAGGTTTTCTATCTCCAGGGTATTGTCCCTTTGTGATTTCTTTATTGTTTCTACTTCCATTTTTAGATCCTGCATGGTTCTGTTTAATTCCTTTTCCCGTTTGGTTGCATTTTCTTGAAATTCCTTAAGGGATTTTTGTGTTTCCTCTTTAAGGGTTTCTATCTGTCTACCAGTGCTCTCCTTAAGTTCTTTGAGAGTGTTATTTATGTCTTTCTTAAAGCCCTCTATCATCATCATGAGAAGTGATTTTAATTCTGATTCCTGCTTTTCTGGTGTGATGGGGTGTTCAGGGCTTGCTATGATGGGGGAGCTGGGTTCTGATGATGCCATGTAACTTTGGTTTCTGTTGCTTACATTCTTGCTCTTGCCTTTTGCCATCTGGTTAACTCTAGTGCTGCCTGTACTTGCTGTCTCTGACTGAAGCCTGTCTTTCTAGTTATCTAGCTTGTGTCTGATCTCCTAGGGGTCCAGATGTCTCTGTAATCTTTTCCAGCTGCACTGATTACAGTGGTACCTCTAGGATGCCTCAGGATATGGTGCCTCCAAGGTAGTAGTCCAGCTAGGTGTCTGCTGCTCTGGGTGCAGTGTCTCCTCTAGAATATCTCAGGATATGTTGTCTGAAGCTCTGAGTTCATTTGTTCCTCTGTGGATCTGGATTGAGTGGACCTTCCAGTATGTCTCAGGTGGAATCCGGGGTCCACACAACAGCAGACCTGGCAGACGTGTAATCTAGGCCTCAGATCTGAGAACTAGTTTCTAAGACACTGTCCAAGTTAGAGTGCCTGGGATCCCTGCTTCCTCTGGGTTCTTGGAGGTTGGGGACAGAGCTGCCACCCAAGATCTGCTCAGTGCTCTGGCCCAGACCGGAAGGAACCAGTGTTCCGGGCCAGGAGTGACTTCCTGGGTCCTTTTGGTTCCCAGTTGCTCCCTGTTTAGGGCGGTCCTGCTGTCTGCTTACCTAGGATAGTGCCTGAGTTCGAGTGCCTGGGATCCCTGCTTCCTCTGGGTTCTTGGATGTTGGGGGCAGAGCTGCCTCCCAAGATCTGCTTAGTGCTCTGGCCCAGACCGGAAGGAACCAGTGTTCTAGGCCGGGAGTGACTTCCTGGGTCCTTTTGGTTCCCAGTTACTCCCTGTTTAGGGCGGGCCCTGCTGTCTGCTTACCTAAGATACTGCCTGAGTTCGAGCGCCTGGGATCCCTGCTTCCTCTGGGTTCTTGGATGTTGGGGGCAGAGCTGCCACCCAAGATCTGCTCAGTGTTCTCATATTTTAATTCTTAAATATGTATTATACATATACATTACTAAATAAATAAATATAACCTGGTAAGTCCATATATTCTTATGTTTAGTATTTGAGGCCTGACAATCTGATTTTGAATAATAAATTGGAGGCATATTTCCTGGGGAAGACTATTTCACCGACTCTCAATATTCTTTACCTGCCTACAGTTCTTTATACAGCATTGAGGCTCCATGGGTCTTTCCCCTTCCATGTTTACATGTCTGTTGTACTTGTTTGGCCCATGTTTATAAGACTATATGGGTATGGCTTCTCTGATATTTAATAAAAGACACAATCTCTCTTCCTGTTCCTTTGGATCTTATATTTTTTCTATCCTTTTTTTCATGATTACACTAAGCCTTAACTACAGGAGTGTTGCTAATGTATCAGCTTGGACTGAGAAGCAAAGGATCAGTTGTTGTGTGAACTTTCCTTGATTATGGTTTTCTGTAATGATCTCATATCTTTAAGAAGAATTAAGAATCAGAAAGAGGAACTAGAAATCAGATAAGTCTTTAAACTCTCCAAGCCCGAGCCCAGTGCTATACTTCATCTGTCAAGATTGCTCCTTCCAAACAATGCCACCAACTGGGTACCAAGTGTTCACATTTCTGAGCCATCAGGGGACATTTTTATTAAAATAACCATACTCAATTCCTCTGCCATCATAGGTTCATGGCCATACCATAAAGCACAGCATACTTAATCCAATGGTCCAATGGTCTTTCACAGTCTCAACACAGTTTAAAAGTCGATAGTCTTTTCTGAGACTCAAAGGAATCTCTTAACTGTAGCCTCCTATAAACTAAAATAAAAAATTACATAATTCTAAGATATAATATAGCAAAATATTCATCAACATTCAAAGGAGAGGAGTGAGGGCATAGTAAAGAAACAATAGATCTTAGATCTAGATAACACCAAACTCTAGAAGGTCATCTGTAAATTCTACAACTAAATTTCTGGTGTCTAGAATTTTATGTTCAAATGGTTTGGGAGGAGATGGGGATGATATACAGAGGGTCAGGAAATTGAACAGGGTTATGTAGAAATGGGGGATGAGGAACTGGTATAACCACTAGAAAGTCCCAGATGCCAGGAAAGTAAGAAGCTCCCAGGACCCAATGGGGATGGGTGAAATACCCAAAAAGGGGAAGGAGAACCTGTAGAGACCACATCCAGAAGTTATGTAAGGCCGCTGGTTAAGGTATGGAGTCACCCACTCATCTCCAAATTTGTAACCCATAATTGTTTCTGTCTAAAGAAAATACAGGGAAAAAGTGTGGAGCAAAGACAGAAGGAAAGGCCATCCAGAGACTGTACCACCTGGGGAATTCATCTCATATACAGATATCAAGTCCAGACACTATTGATAATGCTAAGAAATGCTTGCTGACAGGAGCCTGACATATCTGTCTCCTGAGAGGCTCTGTCAGAGCCTGACAAATACAGATGTGGATACTTGCAAGCCAACCATTTTACTTAGCATGGGGACCCCATTGGAGGAGTTAGGAAAAGGACTGAAGGAGCTGAAGGGGTTAGCAATCCCATAAAAAGAACAACAATATCAACCAATCAGACTCCCAAGAGCTCCCAGGGACTACACCACCAACCAAAGAGTACACACGGAGGGACCCATGGCTCCAGCTGGATATGTAGCAGAAGATGGTCTTATCTTTCATTAATGGAAGGGGAGGCCCTTGGTCCTGTGAAGGCTTAATGCCACAGTATAGGAGAATGCCAGGGAGGTGAGGTGGTAATGGGTGAGTGGGTTGGGGAGCTCTTTTATAGAAGCAGGGACAGGGGGATGGGATAGGGGGTTTGTGGAGGGGATATCATGAAAGGGGATGACATTTGAAATGTAAATAAATAAAATACCCAATTAAAATATCATAAAAATTAGTTTAGATGGCTCTATCTCTCCAGGTTTTATGCTTGTAGTGTACAGCTCTCATTTAGGCTGTTTCTAGTCATTATATTATGCTATCATTAGCCAATGTCCTATAGTTCTGGCATCTTCAAAATGTAGTGTCTTTGCTGAAACCCAGGATTCTGTTTCACTGCAAACAGTCTCTTGCACTCTCAGACACTACATTTAATTTGCTGCCTATCCTTGGTGGCACTCTGAAACCATGGATGGATTATCTGTGAATACTTCAAACTCAAATCTTCCATGTTTGTAATGACAGCACTATGTAGCTGGGACTGCCAACTTCAACTATCAGGTTGGGATAGAGTCTGGCCTCTTTAAATTACCCTTATAAAGTCTTTTAAAAGTTGGAAGTTTAGCTGGGCTAGGTCTTGCCATAGTATCACTCTTACACTTGTTCTGCAGAGAAGGCCTCTTTTTTTAAAATTAGTTTTTTTATTGGATATTTTATTTACATTTAGATGTTATCTTCTTTCACCATTTTCTCCCCACCAAGAAACACGTTATTCCATTCCCACTCCTCCTGCTTCTATGAGGATGTGCCCCCACCCACCCACTCACCCACCTATTCCTACCTCCCTGCCCTCGAATTCCTCCATATCGGGAAATCCAGCCTTCAGGGAACCAAGGACCTCCCCTTCCACCTATGCCTGACAAGGCCATCCTCCCCTACATATACTACTGGAGCCATAGGGCCCTCCCTATGTGCTCCCAGGCTGGCAGTTTAGACCCTGGGAGCTCTGGTTGGTTGGAATTGTTGCTCTTCCCATGTGTCTGCAAGCCCCTTCAGCTCCTTCAGTCTTCTCTCTCACTCCTCCATTGGGAACCCCATGATCAGCTCAATGGTTAGCTGTGAGCACCCACCTCTCTATATATAAGGCTCTGGCAGACCTCTAAGGAGATAGCTATGTCAGGCTCCTGTCAGCAGGCACTTCCTGGCATCTACATCAGAGTCTGCCTTTGGTGACTGCACATCTCTGGATGGCCCCTTCTTCAGTTTCTGTCCCAGACTTTGTCTCCATATTTGCTCCCATGCTTATTTTGTTACTTCTTCTAAGAAGGACCAAAGCACCCACACTTTGATCTTCCTTCTTCATGAGCTTCCTGTGGTCTTTGAGTTGCATCTTGAACATTGTGAGCCTTTGGGCTAATATTCACTTTGGGCACATGGGAAAAGTTCCTGAACAGAAGACCAATGTCTCATGCTGTAAGATCAAGATGAGACGGCCTCTTCTTTACTGTGTTAGTAATTTCTTTAACAACTATAGCATCTTTTCCAGCACATGACTTGGCTGTAATATTAAGCTTCCTAAGGCTTCTTTTCACTCCAAGCTAAACATTTTTGTTTCCTTTTGCCCACATTGCTCTTTTTCATATAGACCCTACATAAGTGTTATTGATAATAATCATTCCACAAACTCAAAATCGTGCATTTAAAAATATTTTCTGTGAAAGAAATAGTCTATCAATTTAAATAATACCCTCAGCCAAGTTCCCAGGGCAAGGGTCAAAGTCAACCAAATCCTCTGCTAAAACATCATACAATTGGCCCTTAGACCAGATTTTAATATTGTTTCCTTCTGAAATGCATTGAGCTGTGGATTCATAGTATGCATTGTTCTCAGAGTTATTGTCTTCCAGGGTCCTACTAGAATCTTCCTTTAAGCTCTAGTTACAGCTTTCAACCACTATTCTAGTCTAAAGATACAAACTCTTCCACATTCCTAAAAAAATAACAAAACCAACCAACAACTAATCAATGAATCAATCAATGAATCAATCAATCAAAATCAACCTGGTCTGGTTCTTCAACACAATACTTCACTCTCTTATCCAACTTACTTATTAGTTACTTTTCTGTTGTTCTGATAATGTACCATGTTTGAGGCAAAGTGCCAAAAGAAGTTTATCTATGTACAGTTGTTGTTCAGGTAACTGGATAGGAAGTGACATTATAAATTGATACAGGTAATAAAAGACAAAGGTCAAACTTGGGAAGCACATAAAGAGTTCAATGTTCCTCACTGCATTTAATTGACATTGGACTCTACATGCAGCTGTCTTCTGGGTAGCTGAGAAGAACAGGAGGGATCTCTGGAGGGAGCTCAAGGATGTTCATGGATATGTAGGGCCTACCAGAAAAATAAGATGTTTAAATGGGGTAGGTCTGGCTTTTATAAGAAGAGGCAGCAGAAGAAATGAATCAAGCATATATGGAAGCCTGATCCATGCCATTCTAATGCTAAGGGTTTAAAAAGGATAGTGGATATTTTAGGAATAGGAGAAAATAAAAAGAAACTGTATAATAACATAGCTTTGCCTCATACATGGGTTCAAATCTTTACACTGTGTGATATGGGAAGCCGTTGGGTTCCCCTTTCCAGCCACAAAACAAATAAGGTCACCTTCTCTACTTGCCTTTTATAAAGAATAAAATCCCCCAATTTAAAAATGTACAAATGAACACAAGACTAGAATCCTTAAAAACTGCACTATTCACCTCTCTATTCTTGCCTCACTACTGGAGAAAAATTATAGCCTATGAGCATAGGATTATTCCCAGGGATATAAAAAATATAATGCTTTAGTGACAGTGTTATAAAAATTGATTTGGGTCAAGGTCTTCTCTGAAAAGATTATATAGACATGAAAATGAATTAGGATGAAGAGAACACTTAGATAGAAACTTGAATGCAATTTTCTATTGGATGCTATATGTAGTAGACATTACCATGTATCTGGGAGGCTGAGATTTTGTGTGTTGCTGAATATTGAAATCAGGTTATGGAGCCTATAAAAAATGTTGCCACAGACAATGCAAAGTTCTGAACACAATGATAAGACCCCAGGATACATTTTAATGATGTATGGAATGGAGATGTCATTTAGAAAAATATAGCAAAAGATTTCTTGTTGTCAGACTTTTTGCTACCTTATGGGCTTTTATTTCTGCTACCTTTCTCTGTCCTTATCCCTTCTAACCCTGCAAAACTAAGTAGGAGAGAAATAAGGCTAAAGGGGAAATAGGGTATTAAATTTGTTAGACTACTTCCTGCTGATTAGGGGCATCAGCAGGGACAATTTTGATATTCATTATAGTATATGTACAATCATCAACCAGAAAGTGCAACATTAGCAATCAGGAATAGCTGAAACAGTATCAGTATCAGTATCGGTATCAGTATCAGTATCAGTATCAGTATCAGTATCAGTATCAGTATCAGTAACAATATCAGTAGCAGCAGCAGCAGCAGCAGTAGTAGTAGCAAGAGCTGCCCCAGTGACTAACTCCTCTTGGGGCTCTCACATTTTTATATACTGCAAGAGACCACAGAATTCCAAATGTCATTCCTTTGAAGAAACTATCTACAGATAGCAAAATCACACTTCTGCTAGAGCAAGAGGTAATTTATAGTCCGCAGCTGTGGACAATATAAAGCATCCCCATATTTCCCACCTAGGATTAGAATAAAAATATATTACTATAATATTTGTATGTTCTTAAAGAAACTAAAATTCTCACTACAAGTTCTTAATAAATAGTTTTCTAGAATGAAATGAGCATGAAAGCAGAGTGGGATCCCTAGTTAATCCACATTTTACACATAAAATAATTATATAGAATATTCATTTAATAGAATAGTCTAAAAAGAAAAAGGTCAGGAAGTGCTAGTAACTATTTAAATATATCCACTTGATTATGTTATAAAGAATATCAGAAATATAGTTATCATAGTCAGAGGAGAGTTTTCTTTTGAAATAATCTTTTAGGGCTTCCTTTATGTCTCTATTCCTCAGGCTGTAGATGAAGGGGTTCAACATGGGAGTCACCACTGTGTACATCATGGACATGACAGTCTCCTTCACAGTAGAGTTATTAGCAGAAGGTCATAAATAGAGGCCAATAATTGTGCCATAGAACAGTGACACCACAGACAAGTGAGAACCACAAGTGGAGAAGACCTTGTGGATGCCTCGAGTTGAAGGGACCTTGAGGATGGACGAGATGATGCGTGCATAAGACACTATGATGAGTAGAAATGGAAGTATAACAACAAGCCCTCCTATGATCAATATCACCAACTCGTTAATATGAATATCAGAGCAGGCCAGCTTCAGGAGAGCAAGCAGATCACAGAAAAAATGGGGGATCACATTGTTTTCACAGAAAGACAACCTAGTTAAGAGCAAAGTGTGCAACATGGCGTACAAGGTTGTCAGCACCCAGGACAGCAGCACCAGACTCAGACAGAGCTTGGGGCTCATGATACTGGCATAATGAAGGGGGAAGTAGATGGCCACATAGCGGTCATAGGCCATGGCAACAAGTAGGAAGTCCTCAAGGGCTACAAAAATTAGAAAAAAGTACACTTGTGTCAGGCATCCTGCATAGGGAATGGATGGAACTTGGCTCTGCATGTTCAGCAGCAACTTGGGCATTGTGACAGAGGAAAAGCAGAGGTCAGAGAAGGACAAGTTGCTGAGAAACAAGTACATGGGTGTGTGGAGATGGGAGTCCAGATGAATGAGGAGGATGATGATGAGGTTCCCCAGGACAGTGGTGAGGTACATAGCCAGGAACAGGGCATAGAACAGGTGCTGGTGCTCTTGGGGGATGGGCAGGCCCAGGAGGAGGAACTGAGAGATGACAGTCTGGTTGATTCCAGGCATGGTCTATCTTCCTGTAATATCTGTGAGGGTAATAGTAGGTTACTTGTAAATATAAAATACAAATTAACATATATGTTAGACAAGTGCTTTATAATAATCTCATAGTCATCACATTATAATTCAAACAACTAGAATTTCTATAGCTGTAAATAAGTTATTTCTTTTGTTTCTTTTGCATATTTCATCATTCCATCCTTTAAGTTCTATTCTTATCTGACATAAAAAATGTGTTTGGTTTTCTCTTACTTACCAGTTGGTTATGTGGTGTCAGAGATTTTGAATTTCATTTAGCTCTGTCAGTTTCTTGTTGGCCTCAGTGAAGACTGTTTTGTTTTATGATTATATGTCTACAGATATGAAAACTTCATGTAATTGAATGGCTTAGCTTACAACTTAAGACTCGGGTTGAATTTCTATCTTATCCCAGAGAATTCTTATTTCCAAGTATGGATGATTTTTTTCTCTAGAATGGACAGCAGATGTTGTAAACACAACAGATTTATAATAAAACTCCCACTTTCAGGCTCTTCTTCCTCTTTTTTATCCTCTTTCACTTTCTATTCAAAGAAATTTGTGATCAAAGCTGAAGTCTGATAGTTGTATTTCATTCATTAATTTCTTTCACTATTCATATCCCATTAATAAATATTATAGTTCCTGAAGTTCATATTTTATTTATTTCATCTTTATCCTAACCATTACTAACATAGACAAAAGTATTATCTCACATGAACTATTGAAACTACCACACAAATATCCTCCATGATCTGAACCTCCATACTTTTCTCAAACAGCTTCATTTTCTCTTTACATGTAAAGTGAAAAATCCAATCATCCTTCTATGATAATGAATTTTTTGGTGTCTCAGTGCTTGGATGATAAAATATAAATTTCCTTCAGGGGCTCACTCGACATTGATATGTCATGTTTCTCTACATCCACAGTCACATTTGATCATACAAATACTCTGTATTCTATTCTCAGCTATGCTGGACTTCATTCAGATTTTTGAGTAATCTGCCTTTCACACTTGATGTTGCATCTGCCTGGAAATTTCTTCTTTTTTGCTTAAATTCATCTGGATTACCATTTACACATCAGGTACAGTACATGCGGTTTTCAAAGATAACTCTCCCATGTCAGTCTAGATAACATGAGACCTACTACTATTTTCTCACTGTGTCTGGAACTCACCCTTCATCACTCAGTGATTCAGTCAACTTCTTATAACTGACTCCCAGCAGACTGTAAACTCCATTTGGGAAAGGCATGTCTGCCTTCAACTTACCCTGGGACATTATACTTGTTGCCTGTATTTACATAATATGTCATTAATATTGTTAGCTGTGTTTTGTACTAGGAAATGTAGTCATGCCATTTTTAAAGAGAAGAATGCCCCATGAAATTAGAATATCTTCCACTGTTAATTTTTCTCTGACAAGAATTTCCAGGTTAAACCTTTTACCTCTAGTTTTGACTTTCTGTTATGATTTTGCTCAAATGGAAAATACCAATAGTTTCTTGTTTGAGACTTGTGTTACCAAATCAAATGATACTCTGCACGTCTTTATATTTTATTTCATGTGATGTCATTGATATCAGTATGCTAAGAAAAATATGGTGGTAATTTTAGTAAGTATGAGAATATTTCTATGTTAGTCTTATATGGGCTCTTTCTCCAATATTCATGCACCAAGTGCTCATTAATTTAATTTGTCAATTCAGCTTTGCCTTTCTATCAGTATTGTGCAATTTCATAATTGGGTTTTTATTTACCCCAGTACTAGGAATGTGTCAGATTAGCTGGCATAATGTGTTGGCTCCATACCCACAACTGAAGGCACTGATGAAACAATCTGCAATCTTCCAAGGAAGAAAGGACTCTGGCTGTTGAAGGAGATTAGTGTCTGGATATCAGTTCCTAGACAGTTTCAGATCATCTAGTTCATAGTCCAGAGAGCTGATTTATTAAAAATTAAACTTTATTTACACTTTCTCTATCTTAGAATCTATTTCTACCTGTATATACACTTATATGTGGATATAGTATGGCTGCTTTTTATTCTGAAACATTCTGATATCAAGAAATACCAATATACACTAAATCTGGCCAGTGAAACATAAAGACTTATGGTAAGACCAAGTGCTTAGGTATCCCTCTTAAAAATGCTTAATTTTTCTTTATTAACAAATTTTATATTTCAAAGTTACCTGCTAATATTAATGGAAGGAAAATACCTGCTGAAAACCTACACACAGTTTTTAGGGGGGTTGCTTCCCATATAGCTGAGAAGATAGCATATTTGGTGTTGTGTGTGACTAAGAATCACGAATGAGAAAATTCACATGCAAATGCTGTATAAAATAAACTGCTTCATGTCTCCCAGACCTATGAGATTCCAAGTTCCCTGGCTACAGTAAACCTAACAATCTTTTCATATGGTGCCCCTAAATTTAATGTGGGTGAAAACTCACTATTATTCAAATGTTGATATTATCCTTCAATTAAGATATTAAAATTTTAATTTATACCCAGAGAAAGAGACTTGCTGTGGTAAATGGACTGAGCAACCTTTTAACTTACAAGTCAGTAGTTTCTTCAGAAAAATTGGAGTTCCATTCCTGATGTGAGACCAATCCAAATATTTGAAATCTCTTAAGATAATCTTAAAATAAAAAGTCTAAGAACTACTGCATAAAACCTGTGTGGATCACATAGCTGTTGTTACACTGAAGTGACAGAGTATGGTGAAAAAATAATGTGCAGTGAGATTAATGAAAAATTTCATTAAAAATATATCTGAAAAATAATTCACATTCTTGTGGAAGTTTAGAAAGATAGAAAAGACAGAGAGATACTGAATAAAGAAGTATCACCACTAAAACTCTACACTGGAAAAAAATCATACAACGTAGGAAGACTAGACCATTCTTCCCAACTCACCTATGATATATTCAATTGACTCCGAGACCCCAGCCTGAGATCCTATTCCCATATTAATTGCAGAACTGTGAAGTAATGCCTTTATGTTCATAATCTGTGTACTATCCCTGCTCATATGTTCCAGCATACACAACTCTGGGCGTAAGGGAATCTGCTCTCAAGAGTTCAGACCCTGGGATAGGTCAATAAAGACACATTAATTAGTCAGAAACATTCTGGTTAAATTAAGAGTCCTGCAAGTATAATGGATCCAGCCTTGATGAAATCTGGGTCCGTCGGGGAAGGTGGCCATGGCATAATACTCAAGGTAGATGTGTAGTCATTGATTCCATCGAGGGTTGGCAGGAATTGTTCATGTTTAGAACATATTTTATGGAGTATCAAAAGTACTTAAGCACAGTACTCTGAATGATTTAAGATATATTAGATGTATGATGATTTAAATTAGAATTCATCAGATTTTGTGGCAGCAAATTATGATGGAAAGCACATGCTTTACAAAGATTAAGAGATTACCCACTCTCAATACAACCTAACTTGCTGTAAACAGGCCCTAGGAGAGATACACATGGTACTAAAAAATGTCAGGTATATTTAAGCCCATTTTCTATATATGTCAATAATTAAGAAAAAAATAACTCATTCAATTCATGTTCAATAAATTTTCAGGTAAATGTCTTTTAAAAGCCTATGGATCTGTGCTTTTCAAGATAAAACTTAATAGCCCTGTGTCCAACCATCATATTTCTACCATTGTTCACAGGTCCATAGATGACATATTAATTTCTGCTCTCAGTGCCTATGGCACTTGGCTCCCATCATCTGGCTCCAATGCTGTAGAGATGATTTATATATTGTTATGCTAAAAATTTTCATTCCAAAGGAATCTACATATTTATTGATCTTACAATCATTAGATTATTATAGATTGCAGTGACATTTAATTTTGTACATGAAAATACTATGTAATACTATAATTTAAATTCTATGTTCTGGTTGTGTATAAAATCTAAAAATTATTTAGTGATGTGTAGTGTTTATCCCACATTGAATAACAACCCTACCCTTTGTATTATATTTTATAGAAGTACTATGCTATGGTTGTAATAGTTTTCCTCAAACTAATATGTGGTAGGCTTTGTTCCAAATGCTGTATTGCGAGGGCTTTGCACACATGACAGTATCTTTGCAACCCTGACCCAGTCAATAGATCCATCCAGTGATGAGTCACAATGTGATAAAATTATAGAGAGACTGGAGAAACTAAGATGAAGCACATGATTGGAGGAGGTAGACCATAAGCATACTTTTAAAGGGCACACTTGTTTCTATTGCACCATCTTTTTTTTCTCTTTGCTTCTTGGTTGCCGTGAGGTAAAGAGTTTGTTTTTTTCTCCCATATCCTTCTATTGGTGTATAACTTCAATGAGAGATCAGGGTTTTTAAGCCATATGACCATGAACAAACTTCTGAAACTATGATTAGAAAAGCCCTTTCTTTTTAAAAAGTAGTTTACTTCAGCTATTTAGTCACAGAGGTGAAGAACCTACTAAAAGAGCAGATATTCCCCAGCATAGAGAACACACTTTGGGAACTATGCATACTTTGTATACTACTGTCTGTCCTTTGTCTCCAAACTTATTTTATGCACACCAGCAGAACCGTATATATATACTTAAATTAGGTGAAATTGACAGCACTTCACCTCCATCTTTCTGAATATGCTTTCAGCTTTTGTACTTAGACCTATTAGGATCATAGAAGAAGATATCATAGGAGATTGTCCTAATATTCGTGCAAATACTAAGTTTTGTTGCCCTTCCTTTGAGAGAATTATTTTAGACAGTGAAAGAGGTGGCCTGGGGTTCGTTTTCTGTATATGAATATTTTAAATCAATAATTGGAAGACTTTACATTTGTAGCATCAATTTGTAAAGAGCAACCAATAAATTTGGCAATAGCCTAGGTTATTTGCAGGTTTCCATGGTGCTCCTTTTGCCAATAACTTGAGTAGATGAAACATGTTCAGGACACTAGACATTTCTTTATAAACTGAAGGTAATATTCTATTGTTGAAAACAATGCCAAGACATCTCACAGCACCATATTGGTGCCTAACCAGAGCCTTTACCCATATTGAATATTTTCATGGTAATAGAAGTTATTCTGTATAATACTTGAGTTGAAATGTAAACACTAACTTAGCCATAAACACTTTGATCTAAAATATAGTGACTTGTCTACATAATATACTTGTACAAAAATGGCACACAAGTTGTGAGAGTAACTAACCGTTACCTGATTATTTATTTATTTATTTGACAAAATACAATGTAGTCAATACAATACTGATACAATAAAATAAAACAAAAACCTTCATATCAATGCTGGACAAGGGAACCCACCAGAAAAAAAAGAGCCACAAGTGAAGTCTCAAGAATCAAAGACCCACTCATCTACACACTCAGAAATCCCATAGAATACTAAGCTAAAAGCTAAAATATGTACCTAGAGGACCTGGTGCAGGTCTATTTTTGCCACATGTTTTCTGCTTCAGTTTTTGTGTGTTCATATAAGTGTTGCTCCTTTTATTCAAAGGGTCTTGATCTCCTGGTATTCTCCATCCCCCTTGCTTCTTATACTCTGCCTTTCTTCCTTAGGAGTTGCATTATCTGAAGAGTGGGATTTGATGTAAACATTCCACTTAGTGGTTTATGTTCCGAGGACTCTCTCTGTTCATTATCTGGCTCTGGGTCTCTATACCTGTTCCTGTGTGCTACAAAAGGAGCTTGTTATCATCAGTGATGCTGACTGAATAAGCCACTGATCTCTGAGTACAGCAGAGTGAAATTAGGAGTCACTTTATTGCTATATTTTTTGACCACTAGTATTTGGTTTACCCAAGGACTCAGAGCTATCTACTCTCTGACTCTTGGTTACCCATTTAACATTGGGTATGGGTTGCATCTTGTGGAGTAGACTTTAAACCCAATCAGACATTGGTTGGCTATGCTAGTAAGTTCTGTGTTGCCTTTGCCCTAATAATATTCCAGAGAGGACAAATTGTTGGTCAAATTTTTGTGACTGAATTAATGTTTATGTTTCTCATTTGGTAACCTGCAGAGTATCTCTTATACAAAAGACAGGAGAATGAAGGAGTGAAGGTGTCATGGGAGCACCAGCTCAATTTCTCCATTTTCAGTAGTTGTGTTAGTGTTGTCCTCAATA
The DNA here is from genome assembly GCF_011762505.2 of Arvicanthis niloticus. Classification (NCBI taxonomy): domain Eukaryota; kingdom Metazoa; phylum Chordata; class Mammalia; order Rodentia; family Muridae; genus Arvicanthis; species Arvicanthis niloticus. The sequence continues at coordinate 47,748,860 of NC_047663.1, forward strand.
AAGAAGCCCCACTCCCATTGTCTTGACAACCACCTGGGTTGTTTGTGAATTTCCATAGGAATTTCTTGACTACCCACTTATTTACATCAACTCCATGAAATGGAATGTATGTCTGATACTCTTCTGGTTACCAAGAACTTGGGACTAGATAGACCATAGTATTAGGATAAATTAAGTAATGTTGTTCTACTAAAAATGTAGCAATATAATGAGTTGTAACAACATTCAGCTCTACCCATTGATCAGAGTCTTACTCATCTATCATCAGAGAAGCTTCCTCCTGCAGTAGATGGAATCAGAGGCTCACAACTGGACAATGTGCAGAGATTGAGAGGCTTTGGGTTATTGAGACCTAAACGAGATGTTTCCACCAAATCTCTTTTCTCAGAGTTCAGGGAAATTTGTAGGAAGAGGAAGAATCAACAGAGCCAGTAGGGATGGAAGACACCTAGGAAACAATGCCTTTCAGACACAGCAGGACTGATATACATATGAATTCCCAGTGACTGTTGTTGCATACCCAGGACATGTACAAGTCTAAGCCATATGGAGTCCCAGTACTGAGAGGGGTAAGTGGACAAGATCATCTGTCTCTAACATAGCAGCTACCTTCAATTGACAACCTCTCACAAAGGAAAAATTAGTTTTCTCCAATGGAGTCTCACTACATATATAAACCACACAAAGTGTAGTCCCTATGTCCAGCAGTAGATGAGCAACTCAAAGCAAACCTAATAGTATTTTTTGGAGAACATAGTTTTATTTTTAGGTCTGGCTATTTTTTCAATCTTATTAATATTTTGTTTATACTTTACATCTTTTGATTTTATGTTTTAAGTATATGTATATACTTCTTGTACTTTTTCTTTGGTTTTCCTTTTTACTTGCCTGTGTGTTATCTAAAAAGTGAAAGAAGGCATAGAGTTGAATGGGTTGGGCAGATCTGAGAGAAGTTAGAGGAAAAAAATAATTCAAATATATTTTTGAAGTGTATTTTTTCCAAAAAAGAATAAACACAATATGAAAGCTAAAAATAACACATTTTGAGTTTTAGTTGTAATTAAATATAAATTTCTTTTTTAAAGATTTATTTTATTTATATGAATACACTATAGCTGTCTTCAGACACACCAGAAAAAGGCAAAGGATCGTATTACAGATGGTTGTGAGCCACCATGTGGTTGCTGGGAATTGAACTCAGGACCTCTGGAAGAGCAGTCAATGCTCTTAACCACTGAACCATCTCTCTAGACCCTACATATATTTCTTAAATATACAATGAATTTGTATAAAATAATTTTTGTTGGAATTGTAAATTTATTGAATATTAAAATATTTGGCAAGATAAAATTTTGACAAAATTTAATCTTATAGTCAAGGAAAATTGCATGTTAATATATTTCTTTTTTAACTTTTATAATTTTATATATTATAACTTTTATAACTTAGCCTTTTATAACTTTAATAATTTATAGTTTTGAAAATATAGATTTTACACACACAATACTACATGACTACAGAACACCAGCATTCAACTCTATGCTTCCTATGTTGGATGCAGTATGCTCAATTGCCAGATACACCTTCTGTCATATTGGACCCTAAATCATCAAACCACAAGCCCCATACAAAACTGTTTCATTGGTAGCTTCATATAAGTAAAGAGTACATTTTAGTGACTTCCACCCCTGATACTTTTTTAATAAAAATTATGGTTTCAGCTCCCAAGGAGCTGCAGTCTGACAGTATTAAATGCAAAATCCCAGAGATTAACTGTTCACAGTTTTCAATTACAGGTGGTCCACACATTATGATGAAAACTGATCGCTCTCAGTCTTCATCCTTCAAGCAACATAAACAATCACTTCATCTAGCGTTTTCTCATCTGTATGTAAGAAGTATCTGCTGTACTTCTTGTGAAGTTTTCTTCAGCCATCTTGAGAACCAATTCAATTCTGTTCTTTAATGGGTCATATAGGGAGTTTCGGGTAAATCTCCAGATGAATCTTACAGAACAGTCTAACGCTATATCACATTGCTGTGCCCTTCACTTTACTTCCTGATACATAGGCATTGTAATAGATCTCATGATCAAAAGTAGAAAGGTGATTTATTACAGTGAAAATTTTTGAGAAATAGAAAGCAATGAGATGCCCTTAATCATGGTAAATTATTGTAACTGTTATTATTAGTTACTTTTAGTCTTGATTATGCCTGAATTGTAAGTGAAATTTTTCTATAGATAAATATTTATAGAAGAAAATGTCACACTATAGAATTTTGTTACTATCTTTGTTTTCAGGTATTTTCTGAGACATTGAAATATATTCACCTATGTGAGGGATAAGTTGATGTATTTTTGAAACACTAATAGCACACTGTTTAGTTATAGGCAATATTGTAACATGTACTTTCATATTTGTATCCCATGATTTTGCTAGATGTGTAGATATGAACCCTTTTTTACATTTTCTGGGATTCTGCACAAACAATTTTGTTGCTCATAAATTAGCTTAATAACTCATAAAACAGTCTTAGAGTTTTATGGCTATGAAGAGAGTCATGATCAAGGTAACTCCTATAATGCAAATTTAATTGGGCTGGATTACAGTTTAAGTGGTTAAGAACATTATGATCATCGTGGGAAGCATGGCATTGTGTAGGCAGATTTGGTGCTAAAGGAGCCAAGAGTTCTACATCTAGGTCCAGAGGCAGCCAGGAGGAGACAGTTTTCTGCAGGCAGCAAGCAGAAGACTGGATTCCACGCTGAGAATAGCTTGAATGAATGTATGAGACCTGAAATCCCACCTCCACTGTGAGATACTTCCTTCAACAAGGCCACACCTCTTAATAGTGCTACTCCCTGTACTCTACTCATTCAAACCTGAGTCAATGTTGGGCCATAACTATTCAAACCACCACAATAACATAACCCAATAAATAAATTGTTTAGTTCTTTTTCATGTTCCTTGCTACATCATGATAAGTGTGTTTAATTTCCAAGATTTTAAAATACACCAAACTTGATACATAGAAAAAGACAACTATTTAAATTGTTGGGAAAACAGCAAACATAGAATTTGGAGTAAAATTAATACCACAGAATACAAACATTGGAAAAGCAACAAGATCTAAAGTTAATTGTATTAGCAACATAGAAAAAGAATGCCTTAATGTCAAAAGAAGCAGCAAAAATGAAACAACACACACACACACACACACACACACACACACACACCACAAAGTAGGAATCAGTTGAAACTGAAATCCAAATATCAAAGTGGTCAAAAAACAAAAAAGATGGTTTTTAAAGAGTAATAAATATGCCATTAGTTATGCTTAAAATTTAAAAAGTCTGCATAAGTCACAAGAATGAGAAATGAAAGAAGAGGTATGCTAAACTCTCTAAAAATTAGATAGTAACAAAAACAATGCTCTGAACAACTTCATTTCCACAAAGTGGTAGTCTAGCTCAAAAAAGCATTTACAAATAATGCTGATATAACCATAGTGGAGCATGTATCCTTGTGGTATGTTAGAGCATCTTTTGGGTATATGCCCAGGAACAGTATAGCTGGGTCTTCAGGTAGAACTATTTCCAATTTTCTGAGGAATGGCCAGATTGATTTCCAGAGTGATTGTACTAGTTTTCAATCCCATCAGCAATGGAAGAGTGTTCCTCTTTCTCCACATCTCACCAACATGTGCTGTCCTTGAGGTTTTTTTTTTTACCTTAGCCATTCTGATTGGTATAATCTCAGAGTTGTTTTGATTTGAATTTCCCTGATGACTAAAGATGTTGAGCATTTCTTTAAGTGCTTCTTGGCCATTTGAGATTCCTCTATTGAGAATTCTCTAGCTCTGCATCTCATTTTTTAGTTGGGTTATTTGGTTATTTGGAACCTAACCTCCTCCTCCTCCTTCCTCTTCCTCTTCCTCTTCCTCTTCTTCTTCTTCTCTTTTGGTTTTTTTTTTTTGAGACAGGGTTTCTTTGTGTATCCCTGACTGTCCTGGAACTCATCTGTAGACCAGGCTGGCCTCGAACTCAGAAATCCACCTGCCTCTGCCTCCCAAGTGCTGGAATTAAAGGCAGGCACCACCATTGCCTGGCTGGAACCTAACTTCTTATGCTCTTTATGTATTTTGGATATTAGCCCTCTGCCAGATGTATGGTTAGTAAAGATCATTTCCCAATCTCTAGGTTGCCTTTTTATTTTATTGACAGTATCCTTAGCCATACTGAAACTTTTCAGTTTCATGAGGTCCTATATATCAATTGTCAATCTTAGAGCCTTATCCCCTGTACCCATGCGTTCAAGGCTATTTCCCACTCTCTTTTCTATTAGATTCAGTGTATCTGGTTTTATGTTGAGGTCATTGATCCACTTGGACTTGAGCTTTGTCAAGGTGATAAATACAGATCAATTTGCATTCTTCTATAATCAGACTGCCAGTTAGACCAGCACCATTTGTTGAAGATGCTTTCTGTTTTACACTGCATGGTTTTGGCTCCTTTGTCAAAGATCAAGTGTCCATAGGTGTGTAGGTTTATTTCTGGGTCTTCAATTCTATTCCTTTTATTGACCCGTTTGTTTCTGTACTAATATTGTGTATGTGTGTGTGTGCTATTTTTTTTTTAATTTTTTGTCATTATTACTGTCATACAACTTGAGGTCAGGGATGGAGTTTCTCCCAGAAGTTCTTTTATTGTTAAGAATTGTTTTCACTATTCTGTGTTTTTGATTATCCATATGAAGTTCATAATTCCTTTTTCTATATCTGTGAAGAACTGAGTTGGAATTTTGAGTGGGGTTGCATTGTATCTGTAGATTGCTTTTGGTAAGATGGCCATTTTCAGTATGAAACAGATTGTGCCTGATCCTGAAGAGATTTGATGCCTTAGGTAAGGGGGATGCTGGGGGCTGAAGTAGGGGTTGTGGGCTCCACTCATTCACAGAATACAAATAATTCTGAGAAACTAGGTGCACAATTTTCTTATATTACTGTAGTTTTTTTCTATTCCTTCTACTAACCAGTTACATGAGACTTGACATATTGTGAAATGTTAAAGTTACTTTAATATAATGTTAATAACAAATTTAAATGTTAAAAACATGGTAGAACACCATCATAAAAATACTTAGAACTGAAATTTGAACAAAATTGTTTCAAGACCTAGACGAGTTTCTATAATCATTAACTATAATGTTAGGTATGCATATCTGAAAATAAACTAAAGAGAGGGATTAAAATTGCATGATGTTTAATAAGATATTCATTGTATTTTCCTACATTAACAGTGGAATCATATGAATATGAATATTATATGAATATGAATATCATATGAATATGAATAACAGTGGAATCATATAAAGCAGAAAATATTGTCATTGGTATTATTTTTAAAGCAGCACATTTTTGCACATCAGTACTTTCTATAAATACAAAACTGTATCTGTGAAGCTAATCACAGACTATCAAAATTTTATATTAAAGGCTAAGTTTAGTGACTTTATAATCTAAGGAAATTTAAGAAGAGTAAGAAAATGTCTTTAGGCTAGAGAAACAGCTAAATCTGACTTTTAGATGATAATCTAATGCATAAAGTATATGTGTTTTTCTCAGGGTTCATATAGAATTATGAAAACATCACAGAAATAAATTTTAGAATGGTGTAAACTACAGTTGCTTAAAATAAGCAGGGATGCAGGAAAGAGAAATGCCAAAGACATTTTCCATATCAGAAGCAATTAGATGTGATTAGGCAATACTAGAGTCCTAGAACATGCCAGGACAACATGCCTATAAAGACTATAATTTCTTTAAAGAGAGTAATAGTAATTACTGTAGAGTATACAACGTATCTTGTGTGCCAAAAATCATGTCTCTTTTCATTGAAATGTGAATATGGATGCTGGGGGAGGGGGAGTTCAGCAGAGTGTACAGGATTTGGTTTTTATGTTATCATCTACCAAGGACAACTGAGGAAATAAATAGACCAAGGTAATTCCATGTCATAGTGAGGTAAAAAATATAAAAATTAAAGAATGGAGACAGCTATATCAGTCTCCCATCAGCATGCACTTCTTGGCATCCACAATAGGGTGTGGGTTTAGTGTGTGTATATGGGATAGATCCCCAGGTGGGGCCGTCTCTGGATGGCCTTTTCTTCACTCTCTGCTCCACACTTTGTCTCTGTATTTTCTCCTGTGAGTATTTTGTTTCTTCTTCTAAGAAAGACCAAACTCTGCTAGTGCCTGACAAATACAAAGGCAGATGCTTGTAGCCAACCATTGGACTGAGCACAGGGTGCCCAAAGGAGAAGTTAGAGAAAGGACTGAAGAAGCTGAAGGGTTTTGTAACTCCATAGGAAGAACAATAATATCAACCAACCAGACCTCCTGGAGCTCCAAAGGACTAAAGCACCAACTGGAGAGTACATATAGAGAGACCCATGGCTCCAGCTACATATGTAGCAAAGGATGGCATTTGGGCATCAATGGGAGGAGAGGCCCTTGGTTCTGTGAAGGCTCAATGCCCCAGTGTAGGAGAATGAGAGGGCCAGGAGCTGGGAGTGGGGGAGTGGGGGAATACCCTCATAGAAGCATGGGGAAGGGATATGGGATAGGAGGTTTTCGGGGGGGGGGGGACCAGGAAGGAGATAACATTTAAAACGAAAATAAAGAAAATATCCAATACAAAAATTAAAGAATGTGAAAATAAAGTAAACGTCTTTTTAAATAAACAAATGATATAAAAGAGTGGAATTGATCTAAGCGCTCATACAGTCTCAACCACTGGGAGTTTAAGAAAATGCAATTCTTTTCTCAAAGACTTTGGAGGCAGATCCTGAGTGGAAACAACCAAACTTTGATGTCTGAGTTCCCCTCCTAGTCCTTATCCCCTCAGAGTACCAGCTGCTGTTCTATGTTCTGTTTCTAGCCATGTAACTCACTGTTGTCCTGGGGAACTTGCTAATAATTGTCCTTGTTTGACTGGACTCTCATCTCCACACACCCATGTACTTGTTTCTCAGCAACTTGTTCTTCTCTGATCTTTGCTTTTTCTTCATCATAATTCCCAAATTGCTTCAGAAAATGCAGAGCCAAATATAACCCATATCCTATGCAGGCTGCCTGACACAGGTTTACTTGTGGTTTATAAAAAGATAAATAGAAAAGGAATATGTTTGGTGGATGTGTACTCAGGTGTGGGGGAAGGGGCACCTCTGCAGGCCCATCATTTTCCCCTGAGGGACCAGCCACACACAACGGTATAGTGTAGAATAGATTCAAGACATGGGGAGGGGAGTTGAGGGAGTAGAGACAGAGAAAGGCAGAGAGAGGGGGGAGCAAGTATCCCCTTTTATAGTGAGTCAGGCACACCTGGCTATTGCCAGGTAACTGTGGGGTGGAGCCTAGACAAAATGCCAACTTTCCCGTTTGGGTTTACTTAAAAAAATTTAAAAGGGGGTGATGGTAGAGCAGGAATGGGTTGCTGTGATCTTTAGATACTTCCTGCAGACTCAGGTGGCATCATGTCTCTGGGAAACCTATAAATATGGGTATGGGGATGTTGGTCTAGTCTTAGGAAAGTTGGATTTTTCCTGCCATCTGGGGTCTAGTAGAAGCAACTGTGTCTGGGAGAGAAGTTTGGAACATCTGTGGGTTGTTTATCTGGAGCTGTCTGGGATGTATGGACTTGATAAGATGTGGAAACACACATATCTGTATTATAAGTAGAGAGCAAAGTTAAGTATGTTTGGGAGAAAAATATTCTTAGGTGTATATTTGAAAGTATATTTGAAACACTTAGGTCTTGGTGGTTGGGGAGTTAGGTGAGTCCCAATTCCAGGGCACAGAAGAGGAATCCCATCCTCTGGAATATGTAAGTGTACTTATCTGGATAGAGTCTATTTGGTCCATAAGAGGTAGATCTGAGTTGGTTTCCTGTAGTGTATATTTTATAAAAAAGATAAATTTGTTAACAACATGAAGTCTTTAAGATGAGCTTAGGAAAGACAAAAAACCTTTCATGGAGCAGAAGGAACAAGAAGGATTTTTTCCTTCTGTCTTGGAAACTGAATATACATAACAAGAAATAATTTTAAGTTTATAATTGAGGGACAAAGGAAACTCAAATCTTTGACCTTATAAATCATATAGTTTAGTAAGAGACATACCTTAAATCTATAGTTAAAAGGCAAAGGGAAGTTATAAATGACAGCTGATAATGTAGAGTCAGCAAAGGAAACCTTTGAATTTAGTTAAAAGACAATCAAAGAAAATGTAGAATTTGAATTTGTGATTATACAGTTGGATAATATAGTGAAATGTTTTATTGGTGTTAGATAAATTTATGTTAGGAAAATGACATAGCAGAAAGAGGAAATATGAAGCATTTAATTGCTGGAAACTGATTTTAGGTAAGGAAGTAACAGGTTACATCTGTGAAAGCTTACATCTGAACTTGTGTATTGTTTATCATGAAATCTGCTAGCAAGGAAAACTTGTGTTTCTTTGATAAGAAATCTGGTAGCCTTAGCTAGTGAATGAATTTATTAATGAGAAAATATAGTAGTGGATTACATTAGGAATAAGGAGCTAGGTCTGTTTCCTGTCAAGCTACATACAGTTATTTACCTTAGCTGTCAATGTAGTCAGAAATCTGGGGAAGAATAAACTATAACCTAGGTGTTGTGTATTAATTAAAATGGCAGTTCATCTATGGTTCACTACCTAAACAATTTTTAGGTCCCTGTGGTTTCCATGGCAACTTGGGTAGAGTCAGTCTGGATATCAAGCCTAGAAGATGAAAAGTGGTTTTTGCTCTCTCCCCAAGTGGAGTTAGATACCTGTGAAATGAGAAATGACCCACCTTGGCGGCTTAGGCAATTTGACTCTCAGGGCATCCTGTTTTTTTTTAATTAATTTTTTATTGTATATTTTATTTACATTTCAGATGTTATCCTCTTTCCCCATTCCCCCCCACCGAGAAATCCCCTATCCCATCCCCCTTTCTCCTGCTTCTATGATGATGTGCCCCCACCCACCCATTCCCACCTTTTCACCCATGATTTCCCCCACACTGGGGCATCCAGCCTTTATGGGACCAAGGACTTCCTCTCCCACCTTTGCCCGACAAGACAATCCTCCGCTACATATACAGCTGGAGCCATGGGTCCCTCCCTATGTGCTCCAAGGCATGGATGCCAGGAAGTGCATGGTGACAGGAGCCTGGTATAGCTGTTTTCTTAGAGCTCGGCCAGAGCCTGACATATACAGAGGCAGATGCTCACAGCTAACCATTGAACTGATCATGGGGTTCCCAATGAAGAAGTTAGAGAGAAGACTGAAAGAACTGAAGGGGTTTGTGGCCCCATGGGGAGAACAATGATACCAACCAACCAAAGCTCCCAGGGTCTAAACCACCAGCCAGGGTGTCCTGTTTTGTCCATAGTGTAGACAAGCTCTGGCAGTGGGCAAGGCAATGGCAATGTTTCTCAGTGGTTATCATACCACAGTCCAGGTAGACACTTGTCGCTGTGTCCATCCATATCTTCTTGGAGACCTTGAGAGGTAACAGCACTATCAGGGACATGACAGACAATATGTAAATTAAGTATATTTCCTCTTCATGTGAAAAAAGTTTAAATGATAGAAGTTGATTCTATATTCAATAGCAATGACATTATGTGTAATAGTTATAAAATGGAAAGAAAAGCTTTGCTGAACAATAACAAGAACTACCCTAGTGTAAAACATATACTCTAGAATATATGTCTTTATAAACACATTCAAAATATTTAACTGACACATAATGAAAGTGTATTAAGACAATGCAGTGTGATGAGTACTGTATGAATGTAGAAGTTGGGCTGTGTGAAAGTGGAAATGATTTAAAGAGAAGAGAAGGCTGTAAGGAACAAGAGAGGTTATCCCAAAAAAATGAACAAAAAATTAAAAATGAAGCCAGAGGTTTGATTTTTTTTGCCTGTGATTCCAGCACTCCAGCAGCTCAGGCAGAAGCATCAATGTAAATGTGAGGTCATCCCGGGCTGCACATGTAAGGTCAGCTTCACTGTACAATGAGACCCTGTGATGTTAGCCTCACTCAGTGCAATGTGACCCTATGAGTTCAGCCAGAAGTGCACAGTGAGACCCTAGGGAAATGAAACTCCCAAACATCAAATTTAGGCCTGTAGTATATTGAACATAAATTTACCATATGAATGACAAATATTTTACTTAGGCACATGGCTACAACAAGTTGTGGGAATCAAAATATTGGTTTTGTTTTTATTATGCATGCAAGTATAATTTATAATTGATACAAAGCACAATGAGCAACCAAATGATGATCAGATAAATGAAATATATTATACACATACAATGAAACATTATTAAACAAGAAAAATGCATGAATTATTCGAGCATGCAACTGTGTGGAGGTTCTGTGGAGAAAAAGAAGACAAGTGTAAAGAGCAGACATTGAATTGTGAAATTTCATGTAGATATCTTAAAAAATTCATATGCCAATGGTCATAAAATCATCATGAACTTCTGTGTATTTATGTTTTTACTCATAGATTTGTGTTGCTCTTAGCCTTGGGCAGAGATTCTTCTTATTGTAGTGTGTATTGGTTAATCCTGAGTCACAGAAATTTTCAGTGGTTGAGACTAAGTGACTATGATACACATCCATAGATGAGATCTTATCTGGACCATCCCTCCTCCAAGGCCCAGAAAGCATCATGGAAGAAGAGCTACAAAGATTGGAAGGGCCTGGGGATAGGGACAAGAACTGTGAGATGCTGGATTCTGACAATGACAGAGCTGTTGCAAACATAAACTTCAGTGACTGTGGTCACTTGAACAAAACTTGAACAAGATAAAGCCATTTAAAATTTTAAGTTTGATCAATTCCAACAGCAATTGACATCCCACCACTAGATGAAGAGTTATGAGTAATTGACAGTTGTAGAGAGAGGGAACATTCTTGTTCCCTAGTGTTGAGCTCCCAGATGGGTTATCCAATACAAAATGTTCAGTCCTAGATGCATACACATGCAAGCAATGCTAAATGAACTCAGTGCATTGTATGAATATGTGGATTTGTTTATGTTTATGTGTAACAACAAAGGTTAAAGATGAGTAAGCTGTGAATTTGGGAGTTGTGTCAGATATAAGAGGAGTAAAGTAAGTGATACAATTGTATTTCTTTTTTACTTTTTATATAATTTATTTAAATATAATTTCAAAAAACATTATACAATGTGTCCATAACATACACAGATTATACTGCACATACATGTAACTTACAACTGGCAAAATTACACTCAATTCAAACTACCTAAATCCAAATTTATATATTGTATCAAATTGTTTGCCCACCAGGCCACAGGGGCACTATTCCACTATGTTCATAGAGGCCTTGTTTGTGATGGCCAGAAGCTGGAAACAATTCAGATGTCCCACAGAAAAAGAATGGGTACAGAAAATGTGGTTCATTTACATAATGGAATAATACTCAAGCTATTAAGAACAAGGATATAATGAGTTTTGCAGACAAATTAATGGAACTAGAAAATATCATTTTGAGTGAGGTAACTCAGACACAATAGGACAAACATGGTATGCACTCACTAATAAGTGAATATTAGCCAAAAATGTACAGAACATCCAAGACACAATCCACAGAATTTAAAAAGGTTAACAAGCCAAAGAGCCCAAGTGAGGACACCTCAGTCCTATTTGGGAAGGACATGTAATTGTATTTTAAGTTTTAAAATAATCCAGAATGGATGTGTGAGAGACTCCTAATGCCCACATCTTCCTGAGGAACCCTTGGCAGTTCATCACTTTTAGGAGAGGGAGAGTCACTTTTTCTGTGGAGGGGGGTGGACATTGTCAGGCTGTCCACACACTAGTGAATAACCCCAGAGCCTTGTGAATTTGGGAAATGATGATGATGATGATGATGATGATGATGATGATGATGATGCCTGAGTTTATAGGAGAGATATATAGGGAAGAGGGTCAAAGGAGTTAGAGAGAAGGTACTGAGAAAGATCTGAGGAAGATGGATTGTATACATCTAAGAACTTTGAAATTAAGAAAAATAAATACTTTGAGAGAAAATTAAATTTTAACCAAACTCAGAAGCTTTAAAAATTTAAAGTTCTACAATTGTGTATATGTATATGCATGTACAATGTATACCTAATGCATAGGTATATGTGACATATATTTAATTTATATGTATGTATATGCATGTATGTATACATATGTGCAATTTATGTATATGTGAATGTGTATATGTGACTGAAGCCATATAGAAAATGCTATGGCAAGCAAGTGTGTTTTCTGGATAACGCCCACCACTTAGCATGGCTGTGATGCATGTGCTCTGAAGAGGCACAGCCCTAAAGACTTTTTCTCAGGATTGCTTCTTGTTGCTGACATGCCTTTCCTGCTACTATTACATAGCCTAATTATTCCTGGGCATCAGGCCACTTTATTGGGCAAATTTCTTGCAGTTTAACATGAAGATGAATATCCATGAATAAATGTTGTTTAGTAGAATTAATGATTTTATAGATTCAAATAATTTTAGAAAGTTTTAGGATATCTTATTAGTTTTTTTGCCAGAATGATGTAATAAAGTTAGAATAAAGAACAGAATGCCCCTTCCTCCTAGAATAGTAAGTCAATGCTACATACACAATAAGTAATACAATGAGTTTTCATAAAGTGCACAAAGAAGAGAAATAGGTTTGGTACCATTTTGTGATCAAGGAAAACCATTCATTCTAGGTCAGGTCCAACAATGAGTAACACCAAGGTATGCACTGTATGAGCCATGTTTTTGTGGTATTCTTGATCCCCTTCATTCCTCAAATTCTTCCTCCCTTTCATCCACAGGACTACCCAAGCTCTGCATAATATTTGCCTGTGAGATTCTGAATCTGTTCTCATTGGTTGCTGGATGAAGTCTCCTTGGTCTGTCAGAATATGATTATGATAGGCTCCAGTCCTAGCTCATCATTGGAGGTTCTGGGCTGTGATGATGTCTCATTCTCTCCACTTGAAGTATTGCCTTGTTACAAAAAATGGCCAGTTCAGGTTCTGTGTTCCCCATTACTAGGAGTCTTTGCTAGTGCCAGACTCATAGATTGTGAAGTTTCCATTGCACTAGGTTTCTACCTTGCCCCACAAATGACCCCAATTACAGTCATCTCTCTTTGTATTATCTCCACCCTCCCCCTCCTACTCCCATTCCTACCTCCCCCAAGTCCACCAGTGAAATCTATGCTAACTCTAACACAAAATTGAAAGGCCTACATGATTTCTTTGAAGAAGGAAACTGAAGAAGATATCAGAAGATGGAACGATCTTCCATGCTCATGGATCAGAAGAATCAATTTAGTAAAAATGGCCATCTTACCAAAGCCATATGCATATTCAATGCAATACCCATCAAAATTCCAACATAATACTTTATAGACCTTGAAAGAATAATACTCAACATCATATAGCAAACAAAACCAAATCAAATACCAAACCAACCAAACAAACAAACCAAATTACTCTAACAAACCAAATTACAAAACAAAACAAAACAAAACAAAACAAAACAAAACAAAAACACAATACCAAAGACAATCCTGTATAATAAAAGAACATCTAGTGTGGGGAGGTAAAAGCACACCAGGAAGTTTGGTAAGGTAGAATGGGTTTGAGACCCAGAGATTCCCAGCACCTGCCTGACAGTGGTATGAGATAAGCACATTCAAACTCCCTGCATTTCCAGAGGAGTCACCATTCATCAAGGTATATTATAGAGCAATATTAGTAAAATCCATATAGTATTGGTATAAAAATTGACAGGTTGATCAATGGAAGTGAATCAATGTCACAGTTATCAATCCACACACCTATGAACTCCTAAAGTTTCATAAAGAACCCAGAAATATACGATGAATAAAATAACTCCTACAGCTGATTAACAACTTCAGCAAATTGGCTGGATATAAAATTAACTCAAACAAATCAGTAGCCTTCCTTTACACAAATGATAAACAGGCTGAGAAAGAAATTAGGGAAACGGTAGCCATTAAAATAGCTATTAAAATGAGAACATCATGAATTGTTCAGGAAAATGGATGGAAGTATAAAATATCATGCTGAGTGAGATAAACCAGACCCAGACAGGACCGGGTATGGGAGAAGATGGTAGAGAACCCCAGACCAGGAGAGTGAACGGAATTATACAGTTGAGGAGGTGGGGTTTGGGAGAACTTCTAGACAGTCTCAGCGGCCTTGGAGGTGATAGGCTCCAAGGACTTAATGGGGGTGACTTTTGCTGAAATGCCCAACACTGATGTGTTGAAACCTGAAGAGACTATCTCCAGTGGATTAACAGGGCCCCCAGTTGATGGGTGTTGTTGACAACCTACCTCAAAATTTTTGACCCACTAAAGTTCCTGACTAAAAGAAATATAGGAATAAAAATGGATCAGAGATTGAAGGAAAGCACATCTAGTGACAGACCCAACTTGGGATCCATCCCATTGGCAGGCATCAAACCCTGAAATTATTACTGATGCTATGTTGTACATGACAGGAACCTAGCATGGGTGTCCTTGGAAAACTGTACCAGCATCTGACTGAGACAGATATAGACACTTAAAACAAACCATTGTACTGAGTTCAGGGACCCCTATGGAAGAGTTAGGGGAAGAATTAAAGGAGATGAAGAGGATGGCAACCCCAGAAGAACAAGAGTATAAATTACCTCCCAAAGTGGAAGCTACCAACCAAAACAGCATCATCGGCTGGTCCATGACCTCTGGCACATATGTAGAAGAGAACTGCCTTGTCTGGCCTCAGTGGGAGAGGATGAATCTAATCCTGTAGAGACTTAATGACCAGGGAAGAGGGAAATTTGGTGGATGAGGTGGGGATGGGTTGCTGTAAGAGGTGTGTGGGCAGGTGGTTGGGTGGGGGAGCACCCTCTCAGGGGCAAAGGAAAGGGGAGATGGTGTAAAGAACTCTGGGAGGGGGACTGGAAATGGGGCAACATTTAGAATGTAAATAAATAAAATAATTTAATAAAAAAATAAAGTGTAAAAGTGAATTCCAAATTGCAGCAGGGTTAAAGCAGAAATAGGCAGCAGAGTTGGGGTAAAAAAAGGTGCTGAGCAGATGGCAACAAATTAAATGTAAGTAAAAGCCATAAAGAATCAAACTACTTTATAGGCTAATATAAATAAGAATAGTTTTTCATTTAAAATAGGCTAAAAACTAAAAAGGTAACAAAACCCCTTTAATGTATAATTACCATATTACTAGGTACATACCAACAATGGCTGAAATGAGTGGTTGTACATTAACATTCATAGAAGTGGTACTAACACTTGTGTTAGTACCACTAACATTTTTTAACACAACAATGAAAAATCAATTATTGTTACATAGAGCTATACAGACATACCCTGAAAATATGCTAGCAGAAAGAAGCCAGCCATGAAGAGTTTATATTCAAAAAATATCAAGAATAGAAAAATCTGTAAGAGCACAAAGTAGAGTTGAATTGCTTGTGGATGGTTAGGAATGAGAGTATGTATGAATGGGCAGAGGAATGCTTTGGGGGATTATGGGTTCAAAAGTGTAGTAATATTATTTAAATAAATCCTGGCACAGTGTTACTACTAGCTTCAATTTTATGTTCCAAAATGAAAGACACACATACAACCTTTATATATTTATTATTTAATTTTATTTTATATATTATATTAATATTTTAATATATTTTATATATTTCATATTGTGATGCCTTAAGCATCACAGTAATGATTTTAATATGCTTTGGCAATCACAAATGTCACCACAATCCCTTAAGTTTGGGTGTCTGGTTTGGGGTATTTTACAAATTATAGATATGTTGTCATTTTAAGGGATAATTTAGAAATAATTTAAATTCTGAACAGAGAGGAAACTAAATAAAGAGCTTAGACTCAGATTTTCTATAGTTCCTGTCCTCTTAACTCTTTCTTTCTTAGGTAAAGGCTTGAAAAGAAAAGGGAGGATAAAAGCAATATTATAAAAATTATATATGTGGATGAATTATTAAAAATTAAACAAAACATTTTATAGCCATAATATTATATTGTTAAAATATTTAGATTTTGATGCAGAATTACATATTTTCTTACATTGTTACCAAGCTTATATATTGATACAAGTTTAAGGTTTTCATTGATATAAATCTTTGCATATCGATACAAAATTTAAACTTAATTTTGTTACTCTTAGGTAGGAATTTTGCCGATACAACTCATTTACGAATACAAGGCTAACCTCCAGAAAAACCAAACAACCCAATCAAAAAATGGGGTATAGACCTAAACAGAGAATTCACAACAGAGGAATCTCAGATGGCCAAGAAGAACTTAAATTAATGCTCAACATGTGTAGTCATCAGGGAAATGCAAGTCAAAAAGACTCTGAGAATTCCACCTTCCACCAATCAGGATGGCTAAGATAAAAACCTCAGGTGACAGCATGAACACTCTTCCATTGCTGATGGGATTGCAAACTGGTACAATCACTCTGGAAATCAATCTGGAGGCTCCTCAGAAAATTGGAAATAGAGCTACATGAAGACCCAGCTATACCACTTTCGGGCATATACCCCAAAGATGCCCCACCATGTTACAGGGGCATATGTTCCACTGTGTTCATGGTGGTCTTATTTGTGATGGCCAGAAGCTGGAAACAACCCAGTTGTCTAACAATGGAAGAATGGATACAGAAAATGTGGTTCATTTACACAATGGTATAATATTCAGCTATTAAGAATGAGGACATCATGAGTTTTGCAGGCAAGTGGATAGGAGTAGAAAATATTATCCTGAGTGAGGTAACTCAGACCTACAAAGACATGCATGGTATGTATAATCCACAGAACTCAAGAAGGTTAACAAGCCAAAGGGCCCAAGTGAGGATGTTGGGAGGGAGAAGAAAGCAATCATGGGGAGGGGGGCAGGTGGCAGAGGGAGGGAGGAACCTGGGTGGGACAGGGGAGGGGAAAAGGGGAATGTGATCAGGTATTTGGTGGGGTGGAAAACAGGAGTGAAGCCCGAGGGCCAGCAGGATGAATGGAAACAGGCAACCTCAGGAGGTGGGAGGTGGAGGGACCATCTAAAATGTATCAGAGACCTGGAAGGTAAGATGGTCTCAGGATTCAAAGGGAGATAACTTTGATGAAATGCTCAACAGTTGAGAGAGGGAACTTGTAGAGTCTACTACCAGAAGAAAGACAGGGCATCAATGGAGGGATGGAGTTGCCATCTCACAGTCAAAAACTCTGACCCAGAATTGTTTCTGTTTAAAAGAACTGCAGGGACAAAACTGTAGAAGAGACTGAGGGAATGAACATCCAGTGACCAACCTAAATTGGGATACATCTTAAGGGGAGGCTCTAAGACCTGACACTATTACTGATGGCATGGTATACTTATAGACAGAAGCCCATCATGGCTTCCCTCCAAGAGGTCCAACAAACAGCTGACCAAGACAGATGCAGATATGTATACCCAACAGAAATTGGGCACCCCTATGCTTGAATTAGGGAAAGGCTCGAAGAAGCTGAGGAGGAGGGTGCCCACATAGGAAGACCAGCAGTCTCAACTAACCTGCACCCCCGAGATCTCTCAGAAACTGAGCCACCAACCAGGCAGCATACCTGAGCTGGTCTGAGGCCACTGAGACAAATACAGAAGTGGAGTATCTGGTCTGGCCTCAGTGAGAGAAAGATACCTAACCTTCAAGATACTTGAGGCCCCAGGGAGTGGGGAGGCCTGGTCTGGTGGGATGGGGTGGGGACATCCTCTTGGAGATGGGGGAGGAGGAATGGGATGAGAAACTATTGGAGGACAGACCAGAAGGGGGGAAATGACTGAACTGTAGAAAAAGATTAAACATAATAAAAAAAGAAAAGTAATAGTACAAGGCTTAGACCTAGTTCTTTTAATAGCTACTATTACAAACTGTTTAGGATGATTAAGTAATACAAGTTAGTATTCAGAGAGTAAAACTGATGGTCGGGTTAGATTCTGATTTAATTATAATAAATGTTTTCAAGATTATTCAAATATTAAATAAAAAAGAATAATCAATGTTTAACAATTCAGTTATACTATATATGGATAGATGGTTTTCAAAAGCATGAGAGATCCATAAAATCTGACATGTAAAATCATTTCATTATTAATAGATCTTTTGACTAGGAGACATATAAGCTCCCGACACTACTCCCATTCCACTTCAATATTTTAGATCCCAGTTACTGTTTCAACATTTACAGATAAAAGTTAACCATTCATAAATAATCAACTGAAAATCATTTAAAAGAATTATTAATTAACTATCAGAGCCCAAATATAATAAGATAAGTAAGGATCAATATTCCCTGGGGGGGGGGGGTTGAATGAAGGTGTTTCATTGTAATGTACAGAACTTCATGCACCAATGACTGCCAAGCTCAGGAATCTATAATGAAGGAAGAAATTACAAATGGCATCTACAGCCTTGTGACAAATGTTAAACTCATACAGCATGGAATTATAAAGCAATCTCACATATATGGTGAGGGGTTGGATAATGGTGTCAGAAGGTACAATTAATGTTTTCATAGGGAGTTCAGAAGGCAAAAAGAGTGAACAGGGATGGGACATGGATTGCTTTTCTACTGCTTTGAGGAAGCCTTAAACATGCCATCTGCTTGTCATATTCCTGCCTGTTTCACATGTTGGAACACATAAAATGTTGGACGATGAAGTTTAAATTTCTTCAGAAAGTTGTATATCTGCCCCAAGTCATCTTACAGTCATGTTGCATTGAGATGCTGTTTTTGGAAGCTTCCCAGTATGTGTGGTTTTCTATGGTCTCATTGTGCTTTAAAACAACTGTTGGATGGGCTGTAAAGGCAGCACAGCAATTAAATGTTAGCGTCACATCCTAAAATGTAAAAACTACTGATGTATTTTTCTGCAAAATTTTGTTTTGCAAAACACTTTAAGTCGTTAATAATCAGAAAATCTCTGATAATGTGGGGGTGTTTCTCAGTTATACTCTTCCCTTTTCCCTCTAAGTGGGATCCAGGCAAAAGAAGCCATGCAGATTACCTGAACAGGAAATGCATATGCATCTTTTCATGCTTTTTGGTTTTTTTTTGTTGCTGCTATTTATGTATTAGTTTTCTTTGTTGTTATTTAAATTCTACATTCTCTTAAGTGTAGCAAATAGTAATCAGTGATTAAAATTGGTATCCACTAGAGATCTCTGAGGTAAATTGGTCCCAAAAAGGTCCTAAGTAATTCCTATGTCTTTAATGACTTCTTCAGGATCTGGACTCCTCCGGGATACAGGGTGCCTAAGGCACAGGATGGCATCAGGGTGATGTGGGAAGACACGATGCAGATAGGTGATGAGTACAGAGGCTGCTAGTCCTGTGTCTGCAAATAAAATGAAGGTGAACAGGATCATCAACCAGAAACTAGGACTCAGCTTCAGCAGAGCTGGATACAGCCAGGAAAATAAGCAGGTGTCTTGCTGTCTGACTGGAATTTCTGTTATGCAGGATAGTTTTCCAAGTATGATAACTTTTTTTTTTGTTTCCCAAGATTTTCCCATACTATACTAGTATTTGCTTCATGTTTATCATGTATCCAATTCATATTGATTCGTTCTTTCAAATTAGTCATTGTGTCCTTTTTTTCTCTCCATTTAAACACAGGAGTAGCCCTGTAAGGTAGAGTTCAGTGCTGTGTTGATGAATAATTGTTTACAATATTATCACCTGTGGGGTCTTAACAATCTCTGTACAATGTGATCCCCGAAGTAATTATTAATGTTACCTGTACATCTTCACAAATATTTGTTTCATTGGTAATTTATGTGAAAATAACAAGGGATGTGTTTCTAATATTTCGTGCACATGCATATAACTTTGGAATCTGGAGCAGCACTGAGATTGGTTAAGTAGATTTCATTGTACATTTACATGGACACCTAGATGATATTAATGTTATTCTCAATGGAATACACTTACATTGATAATAGCATTAGTATCATTTTCATATGCTGTTTAAATTGAAGACTGTGTGTTAAAGAAGTTTCTGAAGTCCAATGATCCATCAGTAACAATAGTTACTTGTAGTTTCTTTGAAATTTGATCTTTCAAAACTTGCTTTCATAAAACAAAGGTATGTTTCAATTACAGCAAAGGAGAAACTTGGGTTTTGTCATCTGCCTGCCATCCCAGTGCTCAAAAATCAGAGGAATGTATCTTACATGTTTGAACCCATTCTGGGATATATAAGGAGATCACCTTAAATGGTAGGTGATTTTTTCCTACATGGTTTCCCTTTTGTAATGCTAATCCACAATATCTAAGTATGTAAACTTTTATGTCAGCTGCATTAAACAAGTCTGTTTTTGAATGTGCAAACAGTCAGACTAGGTTGTAACATTTCACAAAATGTTACTTAGATCTCTTGAATTTTCTTCTGTTTTGTCAGCTTTAAGAGATGCAATAGATTCATTAGCCAGGGCTTTCCAGAATGACAAAATTACACATGTATGCATCTGCATGTGTTGTGTATGTGTGTGTGTACACTCTGTCATATCACTAGGATACAAACAACTAAGTATTAGAAACTGATAAGGGGAACATTTGAAGAACAGCCTAGAATATTGGAGTCCTTAATAAGAGTGGACACTATCTAATTTGACTTGCATCTAAGGCAGAAGTTATAACAATTTTTTTCTACAGTTAAATGTCCTTTGCCTCTAATTTCTTCATCTGAATTCATGAGGCTCACCATCTGATGAAGTGTTAGTCACTTTTGTCAAAGTCTAGTTCTTAATGACATTGAGAGACTATCTGCATAGCAAGTAGGAATTCTCCAAATCGCAATCAATATTTAACCCACTCGATGCATAAATTCACCATCATATACAGCATAGTCATCCGAGGAACAACTCAATTGAAAATTCCAAAGTAGGTTGTTGCTTCTTTTTCATAACTCATATTTTTTCATTCTATCTGTGTTCTATACAAATATCAGTGATATTTTGTGAATTAAGGAATATGGATATTATTTGTAGTCCCCAGTATTATGAGACTGCCAATGATTAACTAACACTGCAAAAATAAATTAGATCTCTAATTTAGACTTCTTATTTAAATGAGATTTTTTCTACTTTGAAAATGAAGAAATCTGTATTAGTTTGAGGAGTAGGTAACAAACATTCACTGGCTAGATTTATGCATCATAACTATCATTGGCCCTAGTTGCAGATTAAGAATGATTATAAAGAGTCAAACAGAATGAAGGCATATGAGACTCTTCCTGCACATAGTTTACAGTTGATGGGAAGATACCTTAATGCCGTGATCAAAGTATTATTTGGGTGTTATAGGTAAAGGTTTCTAGGTAACATGGCTGAACGTCTCAGTATGGAGAGACAAAATATATTTAATTATGTATATGGTAAGTAATAAGCCTGGCATAGAAGTAAGGATGAATTAGATGAAGGGGAAACAGAAGGAAGGAAATGAAAGGCAAAAAGAAGGGAAGAGCAATGCAAAAATGTGGGACATGAAGAGATTTACCACAGCACTGAATGAGGAGAGAAAAGCATGTAGAACCGTGTGGGAAACACCACTGGCACATGTGAGATAATGAAAGAGCATTTGTGTGTCTGGTAAGAGCTTTGTCTTTATCCTCAGAAAAACAGTGGTAATTTGAAACATAAATCAGAAAAAATATACAGAAACTCCTCTGTTATAATGCAACAGTGTGAACAATGCATGTTTAAGGAGAAGAAAAGGGTCAGGAGATGTAACAATATGAACATGACTAAGTCTGCTTCTGTATTGTAGTAAAGATAAGATGTTTTCCTGATGTGTTGATATAAGCTTACAAATAGCAATGGATGGAATAAGAGGAGAATAGAAGAGAGACTCTGGGTAATGTATCACAACAGTTCAAGGTAATAAAAAAAATGGATCTAAATTCATAGATTTCTGCCAAAATCTGAATTTATTTTACTGTAGTATGGGCAACTGGAAAGCTATGAGAATGTGGAATGCTTTGGGAGACATTAAACTGAAGACATGTATTTCACCTGGGGCTGTTGAGCTTCTGATGCCTGGCATATATGCAATGGACAGAAGGTGATTACTTAAAAGTGAAGCAGAAATATGTTACAGGGTCTGAGTTAGAAGTGGCAATATAACACATTGGAGAATGAAAGATTTTCTTGAAATTTATAAAAATTATGATGTTAAAGTTTGTAAAAAAAATTCTTCATAAACATCAATATACAAAATAACAGAACAAATTACAAATGACAAATCTAGTTATCTAGGGTGAGCAGGAAGTAGGAGAGAAAAGCATTCATATCTTAGTAGACATGGCATGGAATTGTCTATGAGAGGATGGGAGATAGAAACCTGCAAAAGATAAGTTGAGAAAAATCACTAATGATTGTAATGTTTATAGACATTAGGAGTTTTGAGATTATAGTTACTATGATGACTCTCACATCATATCCATTGTTGTAGAATATATATCTTAGATATATTTTTTAAAATTTTAAGAGATTATGCTATTTTCTCATTAGGATACTGGAGAAGAAGAATGAAAATGAACAACGAAACTGTTATCACCCAATTTCTCCTCCTGGGTCTGCCTATTCCCCCAGAGTATGAACACCTGTTCTATGCTCTGTTCCTGGCCATGTACCTCACCACCATCCTGGGAAACTTGCTAATCATTGTCCTTGTTCGACTGGACTCCCATCTTCACACACCCATGTACTTGTTTCTCAGCAACTTGTCCTTCTCTGACCTCTGCTTCTCCTCTGTCACAATGCCCAAGTTGCTGCAGAACATGCAGAGCCAAGTTCCATCCATCCCCTATGAAAGTTGCCTGACACAAATATATTTCCTTATGGCTTTTGGAGATATGGAGAGCTTCCTTCTTGTGGCCATGGCCTATGACCGCTATGTGGCCATCTGCTTCCCTCTGCATTACACCAGCATCATGAGCCCCAAGCTCTGTACTTGTCTAGTGCTGCTATTGTGGATGCTGACAACATCCCATGCTATGATGCACACCCTGCTTGCAGCAAGACTGTCTTTTTGTGAGAACAATGTGGTCCTCAACTTTTTCTGTGACCTATATGCTCTCCTAAAGCTGGCCTGCTCAGACACTTATGTTAATGATTTAATGATACTTATTATGGGAGGACTAATCTTTATTATTCCATTCCTCCTAATTGTTATATCCTATGCAAAGATTATCTCCTCCATTCTTAATGTTCCATCTAGTCAAGGCATCTACAAGGTGTTCTCTACCTGTGGCTCCCATCTGTCTGTGGTCTCACTGTTCTATGGGACAATTATCGGTCTCTACTTATGTCCATCAGGTAATAATTCCACTGTAAAGGAGATTGCCATGTCTATGATGTATACATTGGTGACTCCCATGCTGAACCCCTTCATCTACAGCTTGAGGAACAAAGACATGAAGAGGGCCCTAATAAGAGTTATCTGTAGTAAGAAAATCTCTCTGTTTTTTTAAGTGGGCTGACATTTTATTAAGAATGTTGGTTCTAACCGCTTTTCTTTTTTTCCCCTCTTTTATTGGATATAATATTTACATTTCAAATTTTATCCCCTTACCGCATTTCCCTCACCACCCAGGAACCCCTTATCCCATCCCCCCTCCTCCTGCTTCTATGAGGGTGTTTACCCACCTACCCCCAGCCCCCCTTCCCACCCTCTGATTCCCCCCCCCCCTCAGTGCTCAGCCTTCAAGGTACCGATGACCTTGTCTCCCACCTATGTCCAACCAGGCCATCCTCCCCTACATATACAGCTGGAGTCATGTGTCTCTCCATATGTGCTCCTAGGCTGGTGGTTTAGACCCTGGGGAGCTCTGGCTGGTTGGTATTGTTGCTCTCCTCATGGGGTTACCAGCCCTTAAGGCTCCTTCAGTTTACTCTCTAACTCCTCCATTAGGAACCTTTGATCAGATTAATGGATAGCTGCGAGTATCTGTCTCTGGATATGTCAGACTCTGGGGGACCTCTAAGGAGACAGCCTAATCAGGCTGCTGTCAGCTTTCCCATCCTGACATCCATATCAGCGTCTATTTTTGGTGACTGCCCATGGAATGAATACCCAGGTGGAATGGTCTCCATACAACCCCCCCTTCAGATTCTGTCCCACACTTTGTCTCCTTGTTTGACTGGACTCCCATCTCCACACACCCATGTACTTGTTTCTCAGCAACTCGTCCTTCTCTGATCTCTGCTTTTCCTCTGTCACAATGCCCAAGTTGCTTCAGAACATGCAGAGCCAAGTACCATCCATATCCTATGCAGGCTGCCTGACACAGCTGTACTACTTTCTGGTTTTTGGAGACATGGAGAGCTTCCTTCTTGTAGTCATGGCCTATGACCGCTATGTGGCCATTTGCTTTCCTTTGTATTATACCAGCAAAATGACCACCAAGCTCTGTGCTTCACTAGTGCTACTACTGTGGATGCTGACTACATTCCATGCCATGTTGCACACCCTACTCACAGCTAGATTGTCTTTTTGTGAGAAGAATGTGATTCTTCACTTTTTCTGTGACTTACCAGCTCTTCTGACATTGTCCTGCTCAGATACTTATGTTAATGAGTTGATGATATTTATACTGGGAGGGTCCATCACTATTATTCCATTCCTACTCATTATCATGTCCTATGTAAGGATTTTCTTCTCCAGTCTCAAGGTCCCATCTACCAAGGGCTTTCACAAGATCTTCTCCATCTGTGGATCCCATCTGTCTGTGGTGTCTCTGTTCTATGGGACAATTATTGGTCTGTATTTATGTCCATCAGCTAACAATTCTACTATGAAGGAAACTACCATGGCTATGATGTACACAGTGGTGACTCCCATGCTGAACCCCTTCATCTACAGCCTGAGGAACAGAGACATGAAGAGGTCCCTAATAAGAGTTATCTACAGTAAGAAAATTTCTCTGTAATGTACTTGGGATTGTTGTCTCATTTTATGTAATGAATGTGCTGATATTAATATTTTATATCAGACATTGTCCCTCATCATAGGACCTACAAGGAAGGGCATGCTACATAACTGTTCAATACATTAAAGAGAATAGGTTTAGTGGAGTAGTGAAAGTAGGAAACATTATCTTTGATATCTAGGTACAACTTCCTCCATTCCTTGCATAAACAAT
Source organism: Arvicanthis niloticus (assembly GCF_011762505.2). NCBI lineage: Eukaryota > Metazoa > Chordata > Mammalia > Rodentia > Muridae > Arvicanthis > Arvicanthis niloticus. Next base: position 47,774,187 of record NC_047663.1, read on the forward strand.
TCTGGACATGCATAGTAGATAAGGTATTGCCAAATATGATTTCTGTTCCTCTTATGTTGCTGCAAAAATTGTATCATGTTACCCTGATTTCTGTGTTCACTTACACATCAACTAAAATAGTTAAGTAATGGATTTGTGACAATGGATAACAATGAAATCTCTTCACTGGTGTGCTTCTATTCATTCCTACAGGTGCTCCAATACTGATTTTGACATTTTTCTCTCTTAACCTCCCATGTGTTTTCCTACCCATATTATATTTTCTGAGTAGTCTTGACCCTGAACAAATTTGTTGGAATCAGTTTGTACAATTGTCATTTGTATAATTTTGTCTTAATTTGGAGTTGGTTAGAAAGGACCATTTAATTTACTTTTCTAATATGAGAAAAAAAGAAAAAGAGACATTGGTATTGCCTCATGTGTATTCATATTTTTGTTTGTAAAACACCTGTTTCTAATGGATAAATTTATTTTACCCCTGTGACAATCTCAATTAGATAAAGAAGGTTCTGTTTCATAGACTGAAGAAGGTGAATTTCAATTACTTCCCAGCTCACATGAAGGAGCAAGGGTGAGCTTGTATGAGGTGATAGACCAATTCCACACACTTTTCTCTTATTTCTGTAGAAAAAACATTTTTCTTTATTTTTTTTATATTCTTTGTTTCACTACATTGGAATAACCTTGTTCTATTTATTTTTTTAGTTGTCCTTGGTAGGTGATGACACACCAATCTAGTCCTTTATACTCTGCTGACCCCTCCTCCCCCACACAACATCTCCATGTGAAGAAGATTGTGCCTCAAAGGGCTTCTCACTGCTTGGGGAACATCCCCACATGATCCTCTGTGTAATCATCAATAGGAACATGCACATCTTTAGCTCTTCTGTTTACACAGTCTTCTCTTTGTATTTTATCCTATTTCTCACAATATGATGTCATGTCCCACTCATTGATCTACATAAGCCCTCTACACACACACACACACACACACACACACACACACACTTACAAAAGTGGATAATAGGTCATAGATTTTGAATTGTACCTTTTCATTGAATATATTGTTTTAAAATATTAGTATTGTAATTATCATGTAGTTAAGATTGCACCTGCTGTTTCCATAGCTAAACTCTGAAATCCCACTGTCGCTGTATAACAGATTTATAAGTGACATGACAGACAGTATGTCAGTCAAGTCTGTTTTCCTCTCATGTGAAAAATAAAGTTTAAAAGACAGATATAAATTCTACATTCAATATTAATGAAATTACATTTAATAGCTATAGAATGGAATCAAGAGCTCTGCTGAACAATACAAATAAATACCACAGTGCAAAAATATAGCCTAGAATGTATATATGTTTAAACATATTCAAAAATTTAACTAACATAATTCAGTGTGATGAATACCACATGTAATGTAGAAGATGGACTGTGTGAGAGTGAAACTGGTTTAAAGAGAAGAGAAGGAGGTAAGGAACAAGAGGCATTAACAGAATAATAGAACAAAAAAGTTAGAAATCAAGCCAGTTGTGATCCCAGCACAAATACAACTTGGGCAGAAGCATCAATGCACATGTAAGGTCATTCTGTGCTGCACAGTGTGACCCTATCAGATCATGTTTAATGCACAATGTGACCCCTGTGAGGTTATGTTAGCTTGCTACAAAGTGTAATCCTGTGAGATCTGCTAAGCAGCACAGTGAGATCCTCTGAAGTCGGCCTGAAGTGCATAGTGAGACCCTTTGGGAAATGAAACTCCCAAATACCAATGTTTGGCCTGTGGGATATTTAGCATAAAGTTATTATATGAGTGAAAACTTATTCACCTAGGCACATAACTACAACAAGTTGTAAGAGTCAGAAAATGTTGTTTTGTCTTTATTACACAGGTTTGTAATAGTCACAAAGCAGAATGAGTAATCAAATGATAATCAAATAAATGAAGTGTATTGTACTCACAATGAAACATTATTCAACAAGAAAAATTAATGAATAATTGGTGCATGCTCCAATAAGGTCATACCTACTGCATCAAGGCTACACTTCCTAACATTCCCAATGGCCAAGCCAATGTACACAAATATGAATATATATATATATATATATATATATATATATATATATATATACATGAGTGTATACTAGTAGTTCATATAATAGGTTTCATCATCATATTTTATAAGCATGAAATGCATTGATCTTTTTGTTTGCCTTTTTAAGATTATTTTTCCTTTTTATTTATTTTTCTCTTATATATTATATCCTGACTGATGTTTACCTTCCTCCCAGCTTCCAGACTCTCCCTCTTTATATCCAATTCCCCTGGATATATGCCTGATTCAGTTCCCCTCAGAAATGAGCAGATTTTCCAGGAACATAATCAATTACAAGTTATAATAAGACCAGGCAGTGTTTTCATATCAAGGATGGAGGAGGCAACCCAGTAGGAGGAAAGGGTCTCAAATCAAGACAAAGAATCAGAGATAGGCCTCTCTCCCACTGGTAGCAAGCCCACAAGAACACCTGCCCAAACTTCCTGAACAGAGCATCAAAGCTCAGGTTCTAAGATCAATAATTGATAGATGGGGCCTCATAAAACTGAAAAGTTTTATAAGGCAAAGTACACTGTCAATAGGACAAAATGATATCCATCAGATTTGGAAAAGATCTTCAAGAACCCTATATCCCATAGTAGGCTAATATTCAAAATATACAAACAACTCAAGGAGTTAAAATCCAAAAAAGAAATCCAAATAACCCAAGTAAAAATGAGATACAGAGCTAAACAGAGAATTCCCAACAGGGGAATCTTGAATGACTGGGAAGCATTTAAAAAAATCTTCAACATTCTTAATCATAAGGGGAAGGAACATCAAAATGACCCTGAGATTCTACCTTACCCAATCAAAATGGCTAAGATAAAAATCTCAAGCAACAACACATGCTGGTGAGAGTGTGAAAAAAATTGGGACAATGTTCTATTTCTGGTAAGATTACAAAATTGTACAATCACTCTGGATTTCTGATTGAATTGTAAGTAGTTAAGCTCTTACCCCTCATCAAAGACCTCTTTTCCTCTCCTTCTTTTCTTTTTCTTTTTTGTGTAACATATAAACAATATTACAAAGATCTACAACTTGCAGAAACAAAGAGAACACATAGACTGTGGCATTTCCAGTCACAATTGTTGTATCTACAGTGCAACCACTATGCCTAAGCTAAAACCAGACAGAAACTAAAAGAGCCAGAGAACTAGCACCATGCTGTAAGACAGTTTCTAGTAGACATATCACCCATGAACAGCACCCATGAACTCTCAACTCTTGATCTATTTGAAATACAACAGAAATTTTGTTAGTTTAGAAAATGGCAATAAATGGCTGCTGTGAGAGGGAGAATAAGGTTTTCTAGAGTCTAGGCCTCTGATAGATTATACAGTATCAAGTGGTCACCCCTAAACACATGGTCATATTATCAAAACTCGATAAACTCAGTATAGTGAGGGGGAAGGAGAACAAGATTATGTATATATGGAGATAGATAGATGTTGCGGCCGGAGCTGCCCTACGTTTGGGGGCCAAAATGTCATGGGCCACTCTGTCAGTGTTGGAACCCACACTGCCAAAAGCCTTAGGGGCTAAATTGTTAGAGTCCACACTGCCCCAAGCTGCTCCAGTCTGCGGGTCTGGGTTCAGCTAGAGAGAGTGAGGATGGATGTGAAGAATGGAGACCAAATAGAGTGTGATTCAATCCCATTTATTCTTCAGTCTCTCTTCCTAGTCCAAGTTCCAAGTCTCAAGTTCCTAGTCCCTAGTTCCTAGTCCCTAGTGCCTCCAAGTTCTTTCTCCTTTCCAAGCTCCCTTCCAAGTGCCCAATACTTAATACCTAATTCCAAGTTCTTTCTCCAAGTGCCAAGTGCCTAATACCTAATAATAATCTTCTGAGTTCTCTAGTCCAAGTGTCTTCTTCCTCAATGCCTAATTCCTACTCCAAGTTGTACTCAACTCTTCTGTCTGCCTTTCTCCTTTTATATGTCTCACTTCTAAGCCACGCCTCTAAGTCACGCCCTTAAGTCACACCCTTTAAGTTTCACACACCTAAGGGAAATCCCGGGTATCTAAAGCAAGATGCTATCAGAGTGTGCTCAGCTGTTGTAGGCTATTGTAATCAAATCTCTTGCCAGGGTATATGGCTCAAGATAGCTGCAAGGATGATAGCCCCTTTCTGTTGGTTCCCCATAGATTGATAGATAGATAGATAGATAGATAGATATAAAATAATAATTAATCTTGATGGATGATGTCTTTGATATGTTTCCCTGGATTCAGCTTGCAATTATTTTATTGAGTATTCTTGAATCTTGCCCATAAAAGAAATCAGTCTAAGATTATTTTTCTTTTTTTTCTTTTCTTAATTGGTTATTTTATTTATTTCCCTTTCAAATGTTATCCTCCTTCCCAGTTTCCCCTCCAGAAACCCCCACCTCCTACCCTATCTCCCCTGTTTCTATGAGGGTGTTCCCCCACCCACCCACTCCTGCCTTACTGCCCTAACATTCCCCTATGCTGAGCCATTGACCAAGAGAGTCACCTCTCATTGATAAGGCAATCCTCTTCTGCTGCATGTACAGATGTAGCCATGGGTCCCTCCATGTGAACTCTTTGGTTGGTGGTTTAGTCCCTGAGACCTCTAGGGGATCTGGTTAATTGATATTGTTGTTCTTCGTATCGGGTTGCAGACCTTTTCAGCTCCTTCAGTCCTTCCCCTAATTCCTTCATTGGGGTCCCCATGCTCAGTCAGATAGTTGGCTGCAAGCCTCTGCATCTGTACTGGTCAGAATTTGGCAGAGCCTCTCATCAGACAGCAATACCAGGCTCCTGTCAGAAAGCACTTCTTGACATCAGCAATAGTGTCTGCGTTTGGTATCTGCATATGCAATGGACTCCTAGGTGTGGCAGTCTCTGGATGGCCTATGCTTCAGTTTCTGCTCCACTCATTGTCCCTACATTTCCTTTAGATGGGAACAATTCTGGGTTAATATTTTTGAGACAACTGGTTAGCCTCATCCCTCAACCAGTGGCCATGACTAACCTATGGATATGGCCTCTAAGAGTTCTCTCCCCCTTTGTTGGGTATTTCCACTAATGTTATCCCTCTTGGGTCCTGGGAGCCTCTTGCTTTACTGGCATCTGGGACTTTTTGGTGGCTACTCCATCCCCCACTGTCCCACACCTCCATTCAATTACCTGACCCTCTGAACTTCTCTGTCTCCTCCCACACCTGATCCTCCCCTGATCTTTCCCTCCCCCTCCTTTCTTTCTCTAAGATCCCTCCCTCTCTCTTAGAGCATAAGCCATTAGTGTTCTGTTCAGTAACCCAATCACAAAAGAACACACATGGTATTCACTCACTGATAATTAGATATTAGCTCAGAAGCTTGAAATACCCAAGATTCAACTCACAGACTACATGAAGCTCATGAAGAAGGAAGACCAAGTGGGGGTGCTTCAGTCCTTCTTAGAAGGAGTAACAAAATACTCAAGGGAGAAAATATGGAGACAAAGTGTGGGACAGAAACTGAAGGATGGGCCAACTGGAGACCATTCCACCTGGGTATCAATCCTATGTGCAGTCACCAAAGGTAGACACTGATGTGGATGTCAGGAAGTGCATGCTGACAGGAGCCTGATATAGCTGTCTCCTTAGAGGTCTGCCAGAGTTTAACATTTAGAGGCAGATGTGTTGGGCCTTGGACGAGGTAACTCCATTTAACCTGTTACCTTCAGTCACCACGTAGGACACAGGTAGAGGGCATGATTAACAAGTCTCTACCTCCAGAGATTTAAATATTAATGAATTATCAAAAGGCCAGGGGCGTAGCTAATTAAGTTATTCCCTCCCCTTTTTCCTTCCCTATAAAATGAGACTCCCCTGACCTTTGGCAGGGGAAGCGCGTACCACGTACATCCATTTACCATGCCATGAACAATAAAAGCTTTGGAAAACCAGACTCCACTTGTCCCATGGTCTCTCCGCTAGATTCCCAGCTTTTGGAACCCTGGAACCTTGCCGATGCAGCTGCGGGCCCGCCCACCGACAGCTGCGTGAATGTGGGACCTTCCGGGCAGGGTGGGAAGCCCGCCACCGAGACCCCGCCGCAGGACTCCCTCCCCCCCCCCCGCCCGCGAGATTTCTTCCCCACACAGATGCTCACAGCTAACCATGGAACTAATCAAGGGGTTCCCAATGGAGGAGTGAGAGAGAAGACTGAAGGAGCTGAAAGGGTTTGCAGCTCCATGAGGAGAGCAACAATTCTAACCAACCAGAACTCCCCAGGGTCTAAACCACTAGCCTGAGAGCACATAGGGATGGACCCATAGCTCCAGCTGTATATGGAGGGGTGGATGATCTTGTTGGGCATAGGTAGGAGAGGAGATCCTTCATCCCATGTGGAGAAAGAGGAACAATCCTCCATTGTTGGTGGGATTGCAAGCTGGTACAACCCCTCTGGAAATCAGTCTGGTGGTTCCTCAGAAAATTGAACATAGCATTATCTGAGGAACCAGCTATTCCACTCCTGGGCATATACCCAGAAGATGCTCTAATGTATAACAAAAACATGCTCCACTATGTTCAGAGCAGCCTTATTTATAATAGCCAGAATCTGGAAAGAACCTAGATGTCCTTCAACAGAGGAATGGATAAAAAAAATGTACATTTACACAATGGAATATTACTCAGCTATTTAAAACAATGAATTCCATAAATTATTAGGTAAATAAATGGAACTAGAAAATATCATCCTGAGTGAGGTAATCCAATCACAAAAGAACATGCATGGTAGTCCTCCTTCTTCTTGAGTTTCATATGGTCTTTGAGTTGTATTGTGTCATTTTGTATTGTGGGCATTCGGAGCTGCTTCCTAATATTCATTTATCAGTGAGTATATACCATTTGTATTCTTTTGTGACTGGGTTACTCCATTTGAATGTGAAATGCATGAAGTCATTGTTATTATGCACATGACCATGGCATATCTGTACAATGACATGTTATTCAACAAAAAGACAACCATTGCCACATAGAATTATACAGACATACCCTAAAACATGCTAATAGAAAGAAGCAACCCATGAAGTAAAGTGGAAATTTTCAGTTGTGTTAAGTGATGTTTTTCTAGAAACTGTCTTCTAAAAGGTTTTTGCTGAAGCAGAAACATGGGAAGTTATTTGTAGGGAGCCAACAGAAGGCAGCTATCATCCTTGCAGCCATCTTGAGTCATATACCCTGACAAGAGACTTGTTTACAACAGCTGAGCACACTCTGATAACATCTTATTTTAGATACCCAAGATTTTCCCTTGGGTGTGTGAGACTTAAAGGTGTGTGACTTAATGGTGTGACTTAAAGGTGTGATTTAGAGACAAGAATTAAAGACGTGACTTAAAGTCATGACTTAGAAGTGAGACCTATAAAAGGTGAGAGCAAACAGAAGAAAGACTTAGTACTTGAGACTTGAGACTTGGAAGAAGAAACTTGGACTTAGAACTTGGAACTGGGAAAGAGACTAGCAACTTAGAACAGGGACTAGGAACTCGAGACTTGGGACTTGGTGCTAGGAACTAAGGACTTGGAACTTGGGACTGGGAACTATGGACTTGGACTAAGAAGAGAGACTGAAGAATAAACAGAATTGAATCACATTCTGTCTGGTCTTCATTCTTCATGTCCATCCTCACTCTCTCTCTTACTGAACCCCAACCCATGAACCAGGGCAGCTTAGGGCAGTGCAGGCTCTAACAATTTAGCCCCCAAGGCTTTTGGCTGTGTGGGTTCCAACATTTGCCAGAGCAATCCCCGACATTTTTGGCCCCCAAACATGGGGTAGAATGGTTCTTAACAGTTATTTTGCTGAGAACAGACATGTGCTTTGTTGTTGTTGTTGTTTTGAAAACAGCCTGGATAAAAGGCTTGTGATGCTAGAGCAGACACTTGAGAGAACACGAGCTGTTTGGAAAGGGTATAAATATAACACAACAGGTGGTGGATGCTACTGTGGGGTATTAGTATGCCATATCATTCTTTGCTAGTCATTATCGGGCTTTGCTGATGCTGGTCTTTAGTGACACACTGTGTGACACTGGCATGTCTTATCATTTGCTGGTAATCATTTGTCATGACTTTATAGAGAAGAATGCATCAAAGAACTTCTTGTGCTGTTCTGGCAGTTTCTTGTGGCTTCTGCAGGCACAGCCAATTGGCAGAGCCTTGAGGCTTTTTTATGGATCAACCTGCCATTGCTGATTTATGAATGGTGTTTGTGACTGGATTGAGCTGTCACTGCTTATTGGAACTGAACTGCTGATATTCTGACAAGCCAGATTGGATTTGCTCCAAATAACTATTTCTAAACAGGTTGACATCCTCCTTTGCTCTATTGAACGTTTCTTTCCACTGGTGGATGGTGTCTAGAGTAGATGTTAAAACATTTGAGAACACTTATAAAAAGACATTTTTGAAAATTTAAGCCTACAATGAATAGCTTATATTCAAATGAAATATCAAGAATAGGAATCAATGTAAGAGCATAAAGTAGAATGGAATTTTCTGTGCATGGTTGGAGGTGATGGTATATGTGAATGGGCACAGAAATCCTTTGGGGGATTATGGGTTTTAAACTGTAATGCAACTCACTGAAAATACTAAAGTGATTTAGTTATACTTATGTAAGTGAAGAACACAGTTCTTTGGAATGACTCAGTTGGAACTGGAGTCTACCATCCAATCACTATTGTTTCTCATCTCAACCAAAACTCAGAGTAGATGGCATCATTCTTCTTGGGTAATTAAAGCAATTGACTGGCAAGCGAAATTTCATTGCTCTATATAACCTATACATCAGCCCTGTGTCTAAAGATCTAAACACATACTTAGATCATACTTTCTGTATCCACATTTATAAACAAAAGTTAATCAACAAAAAATAAATTAAAAGAACAGTTAATTATCTCTAAAAACCCAAATAAAGGTTAGATCAATAAAGATCAATATTACCTGGGAGTTGAATGTGTTTCAGTGTATTGTACAGAACTTCATACAACCAATGACTGCCAAGTTCAGAGAATTATAATGAAGGAAGAATTTACAAATGTAGTCTATGGCCTTGTGATCAATGTTGAACACATACAAGTTGGGATTATAAAGTAATCTCACATATATGGTGAGGGGGTGAATAATGGTGGCAATGGGTACAATTAATGTTTTTGTAAAGAAAGATATGAAGTCAAAATGTTTAAACAGGCATGGGAACATGGGCTGCTTTTCTTTTTTAATTGGATACTTTATTTATTTACAGTACAGATATCATCCCCTTTCTCCATTTCCCCTCCCTAGAACCTCTTATCCTATACCCCCTCTTCCTTTATGCTTTTATACCACTTTGATTAGATGCATGTATTAAGGTCAGTTCTAGGTCGAGGGTCTAGCAATACAATAGAAGCAAATAGTAAAGGAACAATCAATAAACACAAATAGTCAAAAAACACAAGGCATTAAATCCAATTATGTGAACACTCCCGTGATCACTGTTTCTAAAGGCTTATCAGGATGACCAATATATCTGAGCCTACTTCCCTATCCTAGCCCAAGGTCATTTTCATGTCTGAAGCCTACTTCCTTGTTCTAGCCTAAAATTTAGATTCCTGCCTGAGATTACTTCTTTGTTTTAGCCTACCATTTAGATTCCTACCTGAAATTACTTCTTTGTGCTTGTCTTAGATCATTCTGACAAGAATGCCTTCCTTACCTGTCATGGAATATGCACTATCAAAAGCATTTTTGTCTTAGGTTGGTAAGGCTCTGTGCAGAATCTTACCCATCCTTGGCTTGCCAGTCTGTTAATTTAATAACTTTGTCTGGGGGTCCATTTTTAGATTCAAGCCATGTACTTTGGCTGCCAACATGTTGATGTTGTTAAAGATAAGCTTTAACACGATGGGCAGGAATAAAAGTATTCCCAGGACAAGAAGGGCTAGCCTGATCAAGCTATATATGCCATTCCTGAGGTTTGACCAAAATGGAAATACTGACCTCAGGCCATGGATAATTTTTATTGGCATTATCTTCAGCATCAAAGCTCAACAGAGCAGCATTCTTTTTTTTCTTGGATATTTTATTTACATTTCAGATGTCATCTGCTTTCCCCATTTCCCCCCTTCCCCCAGAAAAACCCTATCCCATACCTCCTTTTCCTTTTTGCTTTTATACACTTTTTTGAAATGTTAATCAAAGGCTTTATAAGTTTGGTAATGCTCAATCAGAAGTGTAACCCAATACCCAACCTAGATATATCAACTATCTTTGACTGGTGGAGACACGTGAACATCTGCTTCCATATCCCCCCTCTCTTTCTCTCTCTTTCTCTCTCTCATCACTTAGCTTCTTCTCTCCTTCTTCTCCTCCTCTCCTTATTCCTTCTCTTCCTCTCGGTACTACTCCCACCTTAGCTCCTCCTACATATCACCCTTCCTGTTAAAATAAAACTTTTCTCTCAAAATACAATTAGAGCATAATTATGCCAATTTGTACCAGTGAGGTACAAGATAGTCCTAATACCCAGTCCATCATTTTGTTGACTAACCAGAACCAGAGCAGCATTCTTTAAATTCATAATCTCACTATGCAAAGTTAAAACACCCAGAGAGGTTTTAAGATTATGCCAAATATCCTATAGGTGTTTTTAAACTTTTTTTCTAATTATAATGACAATCACTGTGAATTTCAAAAGATATTTGTCATGACACTTGGGATGGCTCCTAACTCTTGAACCCTGAACCTCCTTCAGATAATTTGAATGGGTTTTAGAGCATCATTCATTGTTCCAGATACCTATATAAATCCTTGTGTATACTCAATACATTAGTAATATTTTTTTTGCTAGATGGTTAACAAAAATAGTTGTCTTAACCCCTTTTGTCAATGCTATTGCAGAAGCAGTGGTGCTAGCAATTAATGGAATTAAAGCTGTTATACCAGCAATAATCAAGCCCGCTACCCTCCTGCTTCTGCTTAAAGCCTAACTCACTTCTTCCAGCACTTTCAAGCTTTTTTCATAGAATCAAGGTTTTCTAAGGGTAGTGAGATGAAAGCTGGTTCATAGACCCCTATAACAGACATGCCAGGTTTCAACACACTAACATAATTGGAAATTATACAGTCAATGCAACTTACAATAAATGCTGTAGAAGAGACAAACCCAATTTTAGCTTGACAATTAAAAGAGCCTTAAAACACGCACTAACCCTTGTTTGAAATCCAGATCATGTCCCAACTTTATCTCTTGCCATTGTAACATCACAGTGAGCTACAGCTAGCTTCCAAATATGTTCCTGACAAAGTCCAAATCCAGTCTTCCAAAAGTAGACTGTTATTTCCCATATTGAATTGATTTCTAGACCAGTACATGATTGAGTTCTAATAGCTGGTTACCTTTAAGAAGAATGCAAGAGACATAATTTTTCTTTTTGATTCTCTATCCCAGAAGGTCTAAAAACTTGAGGCATGGCAGCTTGTCCCATCTGAGCTATAGTCAACTGAAGGTGGGTCAGGAACATATGTTCAATACACAGTCACCCTTATCAGGGCACTCTCAAGCTCACAAGTCTTCATTATTCTTTGTATCAGCAACATTATGTCTCACCAATCTTTTTAAAGTTCCATGGCCCTCTTTCACAAAATCTTGTTCTTAAGGATTATATGAAATCCCTGTAATAAATTGTTGACCAAATTATCGACTGCTTGACTAAAATTGCTAGACCCATTATCTGTTTTTTTATTGGATATTTTATTTATTTACATTTTAATGATATCTCCCCTCCCATTCCCCCATGGATTGCTTTTTTTATTAGCTTGAAGAAGCCTTAAACATGCCATCTGCTTGTGGTATTCTTGTCTTTTACACAGATTGGCATACATAAATAGTTGTATGATGAAGTTTAAATTTTTCAAGAAGGTTGTATATCTGTCCCAGATCCTATTGCAGGTAGTCTGTCATGTTGAATTGAGATGCTGTCCTTGGACATTTCCCAGAGTGTGGGGTTTTCTATGGTCTTACTGTACTATTGAATAGGCTGAAAAGATATCTCAGCAGTTAAAAACTAGGCTCACATCCAAAAACATAAAAATTTCTGATGTTGTCTTGTGAAAAGTTTTGTTGTGTGAAACATTTTGAATCATTAATAATTAGAAAATTCCTGATAATATGTGGGTGTTTCTCAGTTATACTTTTCCCCTTCCCCTCTAAGTGGGCTTCAGTCAACAGAGGTCATGCAGATTACCTGAACAGAAAATTCATATGCATCTGTTCATGCTTTTTGGTTTTCTTGTTGCTGTTATTTATGTATTAGTTTTGTTTGTTGTTGTCTTTTAAATTCTACATTCTATTAAATATAGCAAGCAGTGATCAGTGACCAAAATTGGTCTTCACTAGAGATCTCTGAGGTAACTTGGCCTCAGAAAGGTTCTGAGTAGTTAATGTGTCTTTAATGAGTCATATAGGTTCTGTACTCCTCTGGGATGCAGGGCACTTAAAGGCCTAGGGATGGCAGCAGGGTGAAGTGATGCAGATAGGTGATGAGTACAGAGGTTGCTAGTTCCTGTGTCTGCAAATAAAATGAAGGTGAGTAGGATCATGAACCAGAAACTGACTTCAGGAGACCTAGGTACAGTCAGGAAAATAAGCTAATGTCTTGCTGTCAATTGGAATTCCTGTGTTATTTATGACTGTTTTCCAGGTATGATAACTTACTTCTTTTCTCTATCACCACAGACTATATCCTGTGCTAGTACTTGTTTCATGATCATCATGTAGCCCATTCATATTGATACATTTATTTCAATTACTCATTATGTCTTTTTTCTCTCTGTAGCATGCCATTTCACCACAAGAACATCCTTGTGAGGTAGGATTCAGTGCCATAGTACCGAAGGGTTGTTTAGTATACTTCCATCTAGGAGTCTTAAACTCTGAACTGTGTTTTCCTTAAAATGATGATAACCTTTATGTTTTCATGTTCATATATCTTATTTTTACTGGTAGTATGTGATTGGTCCTAAGTGCAGTCCATCAAGAACGGCATTGATAGCATTTAGGTGTTCATCAAAAGTATGATGAAATCTACTTAACAAAACTCAGTGCTTCTGCAGGTTCCAAACCTATATGCAGGTGCACAAAATGTTAAAAGCATATCCCTTGTCATGTGCATGTGCTGTTTTATTTGAGAACTGTGGACTTTAACATCTAAAGAAAGTTCTGAAGTCTGTTGACACATTAGTTGTAACAGTTGCTGTTGATTTCTCTGGTTCTGATCTTTCAAAAATTTTCTCAATAAAACAGTTACTGCTCAATTTCAGGGAAGGAGAAACTTGGGCATTGTGCCACCTGCCTGTCATTGCAGTGCTCAGGAATCAGAGGCAGGAGTGTTACATGCTTGAGGTCAGTTTGTGAGAGATAAAGAGATCATCTTAAATGGTGTATAAGTTTTTCCTATATGGTTTCCTATTTGTAATGCTACTCCACAATATCTAAGTGTGTAAACTCTGAAGTCAGCTGCATTGAGCACGTCTGTTTGTGAAGGTGCAAGTTATCAGACTAGGGTGCAACAATCAGAAAAAAAGTTGCTTAGTTCTCTTGAAGTTTCTCCTGTCAGCTTTAAAGAGATGCAAATAAATCATTAATCAGGTTATCCATAATTACAGAATAATGTGTGTGTGTGTGTGTACATGCATGTGTGCTGTCTGTCTATGTCTTGTTCTCTCTCTCTGTGTGTGTCTTTCTCTGTGTGTGAGTGAGAGAGAGAGATAAAGAGCGAGCAAGAGAGAGAGAGAGCCAAGTATTAGAGTCTGATAAGCAGAACATTTGAAGAACTGACTAGAATATTGAAGTCCCTGATGAAAGTGGATATTTTCTAATTTGAATAATATCTAAGGCAGAAGATATAACAATTTTCTACACCTAAATGTACTTTGCCCCTAATTCCTTCATGTGAATGCATGAAGCTCACCATGTGATGAATTGTGAGTTACTTTAGTTAAAGTCTAGAGATTTTAATGGCATTTGGAGACTATCTGCATAGCATCTAGGAATTTTCCAAATTAGCATCAGTGTTTAAACCACTTGATAAAATCACCATCACATATAGTATAGACAATTGAGGAATAACTCAACTGAAAATTCCAAAGTAACTTGTTGCTTCTTTTTTTATAATTCATAAAATGTTTCATTTTATCTGTGTTCTACACCAATATCTGTGATATTCTGTGGATTAAAATATATGGATATTATTTCTAGTCACTGGTATTACTAAGATTGCAAACTATTGGCACTAACACTGAAGAAGTACAACATTACATCTCTGACAAACAGTACAGAATTTAAAATTTATTCCTAAGTATTCAAGAGTTTCTACTTAAATGGGAATGTTTTTACATTTGAAGTAAAAACAATCTGTATTAGTTTGAGTGACATGTAAGAAATGTTCACTGGCCAAATTTGTGCATCATGACTGGCAATAGCCCTAGTTGCAGATTAAGAATGTGTGTAAAGAACTAAATGGAATGAAGGCATATGTGACCTTCCCTGCATCTAGTTCACAGCTTAAGAAAGGATAGCTTAAAGCAGAATAAAAGTATTAAGTTTTTGGTATATGTATAGGTTGTTAGGGAACATGGTTGAATGTCTTACATAGAGACAGAATAAATTTAGTTGAATATGTAATAAGCAATAAGCCTGACACAGGAGTCAAATGAAGGGAAAACAGAAGAAAGGAAGTGGAGGAACAACTCCAAAATGTGGGATGTGAAATGATTTACCACAGCACTGAATGATGATAGAAAAGCATGCAGGACCATGTGGGATGTATGACTAGCACCTGTGAAATAATGAGACAGCTTTGTGTACCTCTTAGGAACTTTGTGTTTATTCTCACAGCAACAGTGATAACCTGAAAAATTAATGAGAAAGATGTGAATGAACTCTTCTGAATGCCACAGTGCAAATGAAGCATGTTGAAGGAGAAACGTCAGGAGATATGAGAAATGAACTGAGTCTGTTTCTGTATTCCAAAAAAATAATATGTGACCATCATATATTAGTATAATCTCACAGCAAGGAATGAACAAAATAGAAGAATGGATGAGGGTCTTAGGATAATATATGACAACAGTTTAATGTAAGAGAAAATGAATGGAATGAAATTCACATAGATCTGACTCAAACTTGACTTTTTTGTTTATACTATAGTAGATTAGAGAGAAAGGGAAATGAGGAATAATTCTTTGGGAATAATACAGTAAAAACAAGAATTTCACTTGGGGCTTTTGGGCTTCTGATAACTGTCATTCATGTAATGAACAGAACATGATTAGTTAACAGTGGACCAGAAAGCTGTATGTTGCAGAAACATGCACATCTGAGTTTGAAATAAAAACATAACACAATAGAGCGTGTGATATTTTCTTGGAATTTATATAAAACTAAGATAATAAAGTTTATACAAATTATTTAATGACTTCAATATACAAAATAACATAGAACAAATTAAAAATGAACAAACTAGTAACCCAGGATGATCAGGAAGTAGGAGAGAAAAACATTAGCATTTTAGTAGTAACAGCATAGAACTTTCTAGAAAACAATGAGATAAACTCTAAAAGATAAGTTGAGAAAAGTCATTAATGATTTTTAGTGTTAACAGACATTAGGGTTTTTGAGATTATAATCTCTATGATGACTCTCACATTGATTTTTGTAGGACATATATGTTAGATATATATTTATTTTGAAATTTAAGAGATACTGATATTTTCTCATTAGGGTGCTGGAGAAGAATAATGATAATGAACAATCAAACTGTCATCACCGAATTCCTCCTTATGGGTCTGCCCATCCTGCCAGAGCACCAGCACCTTTTCTATGCTTTGTTCCTAGTCATGTACCTCACCACCATCCTGGGAAACCTGCTAATCATTGTCCTTGTTCAACTGGACTCCCATCTCCACACACCCATGTACTTGTTTCTCAGCAACTTGTCCTTCTCTGATCTCTGCTTTTCTTCAGTCACAATGCCCAAAATGCTCCAGAACATGCAGAACCAGGACCCGTCCATCCCCTATGGAGGTTGCCTGGCTCAAACATACTTCTTAATGGTTTTTGGAGACATGGAGAGCTTCCTTCTTGTGGTCATGGCCTATGATCGCTATGTGGCCATCTGCTTCCCTCTGCATTACACCAGCATCATGAGCCCCAAGCTCTGTACTTGTCTAGTGCTGCTATTGTGGATGCTGACAACATCTCATGCTATGATGCACACCCTGATTGCAGCAAGATTGTCTTTTTGTGAGAACAATGTGGTCCTCAACTTTTTCTGTGACCTATTTGTTCTCCTAAAGCTGGCCTGCTCAGACACTTATGTTAATGAGTTGATGATATTTATCATGAGTACACTTCTCATTATTATTCCATTCTTCCTCATTGTTATGTCCTATGTCAGGATCATCTCCTCCATTCTTAAGGTTCCATCTACCCAAGGCATCTACAGGGTCTTCTCCACCTGTGGTTCCCACCTGTCTGTGGTCTCATTGTTCTATGGGACAATTATTGGTCTGTATTTATGTCCATCAGCTAATAACTCTACTGTGAAGGAGATTGCCATGACCCTGATGTACACAGTGGTGACTCCCATGCTCAACCCCTTCATCTATAGCCTGAGGAATAGAGATATAAAAAGGGCCCTAATAAGAGTTATCTATAGTAAGAAAATCTCTCTGTAACAGTAGCACTTTCAATTTTACCTAATTTTATACAATAAATGTATTGATATTAATGGTTTATTTCAATAGATATTGTCCCTAATCATAAACATACAAGAAAGAGCATGTGAAATGACTCTACAATACATAAAAGAGAAGAAGTTTGGTTGAATAGCTAAAGTAAGAAGACTGTCTTTGATATCTGTCTACAACTTCTCTTTACATTGCATAAAAAAACCTGGAAATGCATACTGGATGAGGTACTGTAATATAATCTCTGTTCCTCCTAAGTTACTGTAAATTGTTTTCATTTTATTCTGCCTTCCATGTTTACTGATGTTTCAATTAAAATCATTTAAGTAATGGATTTATTACAGTCAATATCAATGAAATGTCTCCCCTCCCAACTTCCTTCTAAGGTTTTCCCATACTGATTTTGACATATTTTATATTCTCTTAGCTCTTTTAATTCTTTTCCAATTCATGTTATCCTTTGTGATTACTTTTTACACACTGGACAAATCTGGGGTAATTGTTTTCTATAATTATGTCACTTTGTAATTTTTATCTTAATATTTGAAATTATTACCCAGGCAACTTGCCTTTTAATTTACTTCTCTATGATAAGGGAAAGGGGAAAATCTAGAAGCTTGTAATGCCTCATGTTTGTTCATATTTTACTTCATAAACCATCCATTTACAGTAGATGGTTTTATTCATCCTTGGGACAATCTCAAGGAGAAAGAGAAGATTCTGTTTCACAGACTGAAGTATGTGAACTGCAGTGACTTTCCACCCCACATGGAGGGACAATGGATGAGTGTGTATGAGATCATATATGAATTCACTCTTTTGCATTGTTCATCTATTTCCTCAGTTGTCTTAGGCAGGTGTTGACACAGAAACCCAGTCCTGTATACTCTACTGACTCCTGAGCCCCAAAACACATACATCATCTTCATTTGAAGCCAGTCCTGCCTCTAGTAATTCTCACTTCTTGGAGAACTTCTCCACTTGAGTCTCTTTGTAATCTTCAATAGGAACATGCACACCTGGAGCTCTTTCTGTTTCTACATAGTCTTCTTTTTGTCATTTTTCTTGTTTTTCAATTATGATATCACCTACCACCCAGTGATCTATGTAAGCAGTTCTAGACACACACACACACACACACACACACACACACACACACACACACACACACAGAGAGAGAGAGAGATACAGACAAGACAGAGGCAGAGACATAGATGTATACATAGATATATGTTTACATGTAGATTATATATATGATCTACATTTATATAGAAATATAGATAGAGATAGATAGATAGATGATATAGATATGGATGTCAAGGAAATTCAAAGTAGGTTGTATCTCTTAGAAATATATAACATATATACTGATTCAATAAATGGATGTTTGTTAATTGTTACAGAATGAATGTAGAGGTGAAGATACATTTGTTGTATGTTGACTTAAATATTTTTGAGTATATTTACTCAAGAGGAATGACATTTAATTGTAGCATATCATAATTCTGTTTTTAATTTTGAAGAACCTTTATACTTATTTTTAGTAATTGTCCTGTTTGTTGAAATTAAAATAAAACTACAATTTTTCCTCTTTTCTTTATTTCATTCAAATAACTCTATGAACTCTCTTGTTCTCTCTAAAATTTGTGCCCTATTTTCTTTAGTTTTTAAATGTGTATTATGCATATACATTGCTAAATATATAAATATAGCCTGATATATATATATATATATATATATATATATATATATATATTTCCAGGTCTGATCATTTTGTTTTGAATAACCAATTGGTGACATGTTCTTTGGGGAAGTTTAACCTACTCTCAGTATTACTTACCTACCTATTCCTTATATAACATTGAAGCTTCATGGGACTTTCTCCTTCTATGTTAGCATGTCAGTTATAACTGGTTTGGCCTATGTTTACAAGACTCAATGGGCATAAATTCTCTGATATTTATAAGAGACACAATTTCACTTTCTGTTCCTTTGGATCTTACAATTTTTTATCCAATCTTCTATGATTATCCTAAGTCTTAACTAGAGGAGTTGTTTTGTTAATATATCATCTGTGACTGGGAAACACAGGATCACTTGTTCTGTGCATTTTCACTGATTAAAGTTTTCTGTAATGATCTCATGTCTTTAACGAGGAGTAGGAATCAGAGATTGGAACTAGAAATCAGATAAATCTTTAAACGCTCCAAGCCTGACCCATTGAAACACTTTATCTGTCAAAATTGCTCTTTCAAAACAACCTGCCAACTGGGTACAAATTTTTCACATTCCTGAGCACTCAGGGAACACTTTTATTAAAATGATTACATTCAATTCCTCTTCTGTGGAGCAGTGGTGTATAAGAGGCAACTGGGTATCTTGTTGAGCAGACTTTGAACCCCGGAGACCCTCAGGGATAGTAGGAGTTTGACCTTGCTCCTGTGTTGGGGGCCAACTTTTAGCAGAAAGCAGCTATCAGCTTTGCAGCCATCTTGAGCCATATACCCTGACATGAGACATGGATTACAATAGCCTACAACAGCTGAGCACACTCCGGTAATCTTGGTTTAGATACCTTGGGTGTGTGAGATTAAAGGTGTGTGAGATTAAAGGTGTGTGAGATTAAAGGTGTGTAATTTAAGAGTGTGACTTAGAAGTGTAGAGATCAGATTTAGAGGCAAGACCTAAGGGCATGATTAAAGGTGTGACCTGAAATCGTGACTTAGAAGTGAGACATATAAAAGGATAGAGGCAGACAGAGAAAGTAACAGATTACTTGACATTAGGTAGAAGACACTTGGCTCTAGAAAGAACAATTTGGAGTAACAGAGAATCAGACACTTCAGAGACTACAACTTGGGAGTAGGAATTGGGCATTAGGAGAGTACAACTTGGAGTACAACTTGGAGATAGAATTAGGCAGAGGTATTAGGCACTTAGCACTTGGAAGAAGAAACTTGGAACTTGGAGGCACTAGGGACTAGGAACTAGGGACTAGGAACTTAGGATTTAGGACACTTAGAGGAAGAGAGACTGAAGAATAAACGGGATTGAAACACACTCTGTCTGGTCTCCATTCTTCAAGTCCGTCCTCACTCTCTCTCTTGCTGAACCCCGACCCGCGGACCTGAGTGGCAGCTTGGACCGGGATACAGTGGCCCGCCTAACCCCGGGCAGCCCGGGCCTCAACATTTTGCTCGGGCCACAACATTTTTTGGCACCTGAACAGGGACTAGTGCGGTTCTCAACATTTTTGGCCGCCCAAAGTGAGCCAGCTTAGCTCCCAACACTCCTGGGCCCCTGGATCCTTACACATAGCTACAGGCCCCCCATTGGACATAGGACAATGCTCCTACTAGCCCCTTCACAGGTAGGGCGTTACTACAGGCCAGAGAGCCTCAAAACAGATCTCCATATTAATGAAATACCCAAAGGCCAGAGGGTGTAGCCAATTAAGCATTCCTTCCCAGACCCTTATTCTTGCAAAAGGTATATAACCTCAGGCCCACCGTGAGAATACCAGGGTATAATTTCATCCATTTTCCACCATGACAATACATAACTTAAGAACATAGCCAATCTCTCTTCTTTGGTACCAGCTGTGGGGAACTGTGGAGAAGGTTCTCAACTACCAAGCTTCCATCTAATCTCTTGCCAATGAATACGCTTCCAGCCACAGAGGCCAACAACTCAAGCAAGCGAACAGAGCCAGCCATGACCCAGCCAAGCAAGATGCTGTGACCAAGAGTCTCATCCCAGCTGGATGCAGCAAGAGCTTCTCCTCAACCACATATGGCTGGAGGTCGATCCAGCCTGTATGCCCCCACTGTCTTGGTCCTCCTGTGGCCTCTCAGTGGTGCCTGAGAGCCCAAGGGCCTGAGAACCAGACAGTTCCAAGCTGCTTTTTGGCCTGGAGACCCCCAACTCAAGAGCTCCAGACACTGCAGGACCTCAGACTCTGTTTCTCCACCCCCGGAGCAGAGTCCCATGGCTTCACACAGCCCAAAGTATGCCCCCCACAGTGCAGAGTGAACACAGTAAAATTCTTGTGCCTCTCTCTCTCTCTCTCTCTCTCTCTCTCTCTCTCTCTCTCTCTCTGAGCTGTGGCCATAGCCCCTTGTGGTGGCAGACACAGGACCCACACCCATGCATACTATAGCCCCACACTCTGCCATCATAGGTTTATGGCCATATCATAAAGTACAGTGCTCTTAATCCCACTTTAATAGACCAATGGTCTTTCACAATCTCAACAGTTTAAAAGTCAAGAGTCTTTCCTGAGATTCAAAGAAATCTTTTAACTATAGCCTCCTATAAACTAAAAAATATCACATAATTTAAAAATATGATGTAACAGAAACTTCATCAATATTTAAAGGGGAAGAGTGGGAGCATAGTATATCTTAAATCTAAATAAAACCAAAACCCAGAAGGTCAACTCCAAATTATGCAACACCAATTCTGGTATCTGGAACTTTATGTTCAATTGGTTTAGATGGCTCTGCCTCTCCAGCTTTTTTACTTGCACTATAAAGCTCTCCCTTTGGCTGTTTTCACTCACTAACTTATGCTATCGTTAGCCAATATCCTGTAGTTCTGGCATCTTCAACACATAGACTACTTGCTAAACCCAGGATTCAATTTCACAGCAAACAGTCTCTTACCCTCTCATTTCATTTTTTGCCCATCCTTAGCTCCCTGAAACTATAGAAGAATTATGTGTAAACCCTTCACATGCAAATCTTCCATGTCTCTAATGTCAGCACTGTGTAGCTAGACTGTCAACTACAAGCTTAGGATGGAGCATTTCCTCTTTAAGTTACCCCTATGTTCTCTTTTACTACCTGGAAGGTTAGCTGGGCTGGATCTTGTCATGGTTTCTGTTCCTGTGCAGAGAGGCCTCTTCTTAACTGTGCTAATCATCTCCATAACAACCACAGCCTCTTTTCCAGCATCTGCCTTGGCTGTAATATTAAGCTTCCTAAGGCTTCTTGTCACTCCAAGCTGAACATTTTTTGTTTATTTTTGCCTAAATTGTTTTTTTCATATAGCCTCTACTTAAGTGTTATTGATAATAATCATTCCAAAAACTCAAAATTATGCATTATTGAAATTTTGTCTGTGAAAAAAATAGTCTATCAATTTAAATATTACTCCTCAGCCAAGTTTTCAGAACAAGGGCAAATGTCAGCCAGATTCCCTGCTAAAACACCACACAATTGTCCCCTATAACAGATTTTAAAATTGTTCCCTTCTGAAATGTATTGAGGTGTGGCTCCATAGTCTGCATTGCTCTCAGCATGATTATCTTCCAGGCTCCTACTAGAATGTTCCTTTAAGCTCTACTTACAGCATTCAACCACTATTCTAGTCTAAAGATACAAACTCCTCCACATTCCTAAAAAAATAACAATACCAACCAACCAACTAATCAATCAATCAATAGAAATCAACATGGTCTAGTTCTTCAAAACAACACTCTCTGATACAACTTACACATTAGTTACTTTTCTGTTGTGATAATGTGGAATGTGTAAGGCAAACTTTCATAAGAATTTTATCTAGGTACAGATGTGGTTACTTAGGTAACCAGATAGGAAGTGACATCATAAATCAAGGCAGGTAATAAAAGACAAAGGTCAAACTTCAGAAGCACACAAAAAAGTTCGAGGTTCCTCATTAGATTTGATTGACATTGTCTTCTGGGTAGATAAGAATAACAGGACGAATCATTGGAGGAGGCTCAAGGATATGTAGGGTGTACCAGAACATATAAGGTGATGAAATGGGTAGGTCTGGTTTTTATAAGAAGAGGCAGCAGAAGAAATGAGTCAAACAAAAAATGGAAGGCTGATCCATGACCTTCTGATGATAAGAGTTTTTTAAAAAGGATAGTGGATCTCTTTTTTGAGAATGGGAGAAAATGAAAAGAAAACTGTATAATCACATAGTCTTGCCTCATACATGCGTTCAAATTTTTACACTGATACAGAAGATTATTAAGTTCCCCTTTCCAGCCACTAAAGAAAAAAATTTAACTGCTTTACTTGCCTTCTATGAAGAATAAAATAAACAAGTTTTAAATCCAAAATTTTAAATCCAAAATTTTAAATCCAAAATTTTAAATCCAAAATTTAAAAATGTACAAATGAACACAAGAGCAGTAGCATCTTTAAAAACTGAACTATTTGCCTCTAGCTCCTTGCCTCATTGCTGGAGAAAAATTATAGCCTGTGGGCATAAGATAATCCTAGGAATATACAAAATATAATGCTGTAGTGTCAGTGTTACAAAAATTGATTTGGGCCAAGTCCATCTCTGAAAAGATTACATAAACATGAAAATAAATTAGGATGAGGAGAACACTTAGATACAAACATGTTCAATTTTCTATAGGATGTTATATGGGGTAGACATAACCATGAATATGGGGGAATGAGATTTTTCAGTGTTGTTCAATATTGAATGCAGCTTATGAGGCATATTTTAAAAAATGATGCTACAAACAAAGCAAAGTTCTGAACACAAAGATAAGATCCCAGGACACATTTTAATGATGTATGGAAAGGAGGTGTCATTTAGAAAAATATAGCAAAAGAGTTCTTGTTGCCAGACTTGTTGCTACCTTATGGGCTTTTATTTCTACCACCTTTCTTCATCCTTATCCCTTTTATCCCTAAAACACTAAGGAGAAGAGAGATACGGGTAAAGGAGAAACAGAGTATTGTATTTGTTAGACTACTTCCTGTTCATTAGGGTCATCTAGGTACTTGGGACAATTTTGATCTTTGTTATAGGATATGTCCAATGAGCAACCAACAAGACCAACATCAGCAATGATAAATAGCAGAAACAGAAGCAGTAGTAGTAGTAGCAGCAGCAGCAGCAAGAGCAGCCACAGCAGCTCTAACTCCTCTTGGGGCTCTCACATTTTATAGCCCCCAAGAGACCAAAGATTTCCAAATGCCATACATTTGTAGAAACTATCTGCAGATGGTAAAATCACACTTCTGCCAAAGGAGGTAATTTACAGTCTTCAGCTGTGGACAATAAAGTAGCCCCATATCCCATACCTGGGATTAGAATAAAAGTATATTACTATAATATATCTGTGTTTTTTGAAGAAAATGAAGTTCTAACTACAAATTCTTTTTAAGAAGTTTTCCAGAATGAAAGGGATGTGAAGGTACAGTGAGCTCCATAGTTAATACAAATTTTAGATATTAAATAATTATATAAAATGCCCATGTAGTAGAATAGGCCAAACTGGGGAAAAGTCAAAAATGCCAGTAATATATAAATATATCTACTTAATTATGTTACAAAAACTCTGAAGGGTGGTTATTATCATCATAGAAGAGATTTCTTTTGAAATACCTTTTTAAGAGCTCCCTTCATGTCTCTGTTCCTCAGGCTATAGATGAAAGGGTTCAACATGGGAGTCACCACTGTGTACATCATAGACATGACAGTGTTTTTTAGAGTAGAGTTATTAGCAGAGGGACCTAAATAGAGGCCAATAATTGTTCCATAAAACAGTGAGACCACAGACAGGTGAGAACCACAAGTGGAGAAGAGCTTGTGGATGCCTCGAGTTGAAGGGACCTTGAGGATGGACGAGATGATGCGTGCATAAGACACTATGATGAGTAGAAATGGAAGTATAACAACAAGCCCTCCTATGATCAATATCACCAACTCGTTAATATGAATATCAGAGCAGGCCAGCTTCAGGAGAGCAGACAGATCACAGAAAAAATGGGGAATCACATTGTTTTCACAGAAAGACAACCTAGTTAACAGCAAAGTGTGCAACATGGCGTACAAGGTTGTCAGCACCCAGGACAGCAACACCAGACTCAGACAGAGCTTGGGGCTCATGATACTGGCATAATGAAGGGGGAAGCAGATGGCCACAAAGCGGTCATAGGCCATGGCAACAAGTAGGAAGTCCTCAAGGACTGCAAAAAACAGAAAAACGTACACTTGTGTCAGGCAGCCTGCATAGGGGATGGATGGGTCATGGCTCTGCATGTTCAGCAGCAACTTGGGCATTGTGACAGAGGAAAAGCAGAGATCAGAGAAGGACAAGTTGCTGAGAAACAAGTACATGGGTGTGTGGAGATGGGAGTCCAGACGAATGAGGATGATGATGATGAGGTTCCCCAGGACAGTGATGAGGTACATGGCCAGGAACAGGGCATAGAACAGGTGGTGGTGCTCAGGGGCAATGGGCAGGCCCAGGAGGAGGAACTGAGAGATGACAGTCTGGTTGTTTCCAGGCATGATCTTCCTGTAATATCTGTAAGGATAATCGTAGGCCACCTCTAAAAATAAAATAAAAATGAACATACATGTTAGACAATTGTTTTTCAATAATCTCGTATCCATCACATTATCTCTATTTCAAATAATTTGGTGATTTCTCTCTTATCCTAGAGAACTATTATTTCTAAGGATGAATGAATTTTCCCTGGAATGTACAGCAGGCCTTGTAAACACAGCAGATTAAAAATAAAACTGCCACCTTCAGCCTCTTCTTCCTCTTTCCCCTCCTCCTTCACTCTTTCATATCATTCAAAATAATCTGTGATCAAAGCTGAAATCTGAGAGTTGTATTTTATTCATTCATTTTTCATTATCTATACCCCATTAGTAGATGTTATACATACTGAAGTTCATTTTTAATTCATCTTTATCCTAATTATTCCTAACATAAACAAAATTATTATCTCACTTGATCTATTGCAATTACTGCTGAATTTACCTCCCTGATTCTGAACCTTCACACTTTTCTTAAACAACTTCTTTTGTTCCTTACATGTATAGTGAACATTCAATAATCCTTCCTTGCTAATGAATTTTTTATTTGAATTTTTTATTAAAATCTTAATTTTCTTTAGGGGAACACTTGACATTGATGTGCCTAAATTTACCTAACTCCATAGTCATATTTGGTCATATAAACACTTTTGTATTCTAGTCTCCATCTATGCTGGACTTTAGTGTATACCTTCCAGTGCTCTGTCTTTCATACCTGGTATTCCATCTGCCTGCTAATTTTTTCTTTTTGCTTCAACTCCCTGGATTACCATTTATCCTTTATCCTTCAAAGAACAGTACATGTGACTTTCTATGATAACTCTCCCAAGTCCATCATGAGAACATGAGTCCTGCTAATATTTTCTCACTGTGTCTGGAACTCATCCTCCAGAACTCAATGCTTCAGTCAGCTTTTTATAGCTGACTCCCAGCATATTGTAAACTCCATTCTGGAAAGGCATATCTGCCTTCAACCTGCAGCTGGGACATTCTGCTTGTTGACTGCATTTACACAACATATCATTAATATAATTAGTTGCCTTTTACACTAAGAAATGCACTCATGTTATTTTCAAAGACATCAGTGCTCTATGAAAATAAAGTATCTGCCACTGTTAATTTGTCCCTGATAAGAACTTCCAGGGTAAGCTCTTTACCTCTAGTTATAGTTTTGCACACATAAATAATAATACCATAGACCTTTACATTTGACACTTATTCATGTTACCAAATCAAATGATACTCTGCACATCTTTATATGTCATTTACTGTGATGTCATTTATATCAGTATGCTAAAAAATATGGTGGTAATCTTAGTAATTGTGGGAATATTTCTATGCTAATCTTATTTGGGCTCCTTCTCCATTATGCATGCACCAAGTGCTCATTAATTTAATTTTTCAACTCAGATTGGTCCTTCTATTAGTCTTTTATACATTTTGCAATTGAGCTAGAATTTACCTCAACATACTTTGAGTGAGTCAAATTACCTGGCATAATATGGTGGCTTGATATACAAAGCTGAAAACATTGGATGAAAACTCTGCAATCTCCCAAGGAAGAAAAGACTCTGGCTGTTGACTGCACTTTGTTTGAAACTTGTAGTTTCCAGGTCTTTCCTGGATATCAATCCCCATACAGTTTCAGATTGTTCAGTTCATAGTCCAGAGAGCTGGTTTATTAAAAATTAACCTTAATTTACACTTTCTTTTATAATTAATTTCTACCTGTATGCACACATATTTGTAGATATAGTATGGCTGTTTGGATTTCTGAGATATTCTGATATCAATAAATCCCACTATACATTAAATCTGAAAAATGAAACATAAAGACTTACAAAAAGACCAAGTCCTATCTCCCTTTTAAAATGCTTAATTCATCTTCATTAACAAATTCTATATTTCAAAGTTATCTTCTAACATTAAGGAAAGGAAAATACTGAAATCTTACACACAATTTGTAAGGAGTTTGCTTCTCGTATAACTGAGAAGATAGCATTTCTGGTGTTGTGTGTAACTAGGAATCACAGATGCGAATGTTCATGTGCAAATGTTGCATGAAGTAAACTGCTTCATGTTTTCCAGACCTATGAGATTCCAAGTTCTCTGGCTAGAGTAAACCTAAGAATCTTTTAACATGGTGCCTCTAAAATTTAATATGAGTGAAAACTCACTAGGATACTTATTCAAACATTGATATTATCCTCTAATTAAGATATTACAATTTTATATTTTTGGTTGTGAGCCTAGCCTTTAATGGCTGAGCCATCTCTCCACCCCAAGATATTACAATTTTAATTCACACCCATAGATAGAGAGTTACTGTGGTAAATAAACTGAGCAATCTTTAAATTTACAGGTCAGTAGTTTCTTCAGAAAAATTGGAACTCCATTACTGATTTGAAATCAATCTGAATATTTTAAATCTCTTGAGATAATTTAAAAATAAAAGGTCTAAGAACTACAGCACAGAACCTGTGTGTATCACAGAGCTGTTGTTGTTACAATGAAGTGATAGCATCTGGTAAGAATATAATATGTAGTGATATTAATGAATATTATCATTAAAATATACCTGAAAGATAGTAGTTAACATGCTTGTGGAAGTTTAGGAAGACTGAAAAAAACAGAGAAATATTGAATAAAGAAGTATCACTTCTAAAACTCCACACTGAAAAAAACCATACAACCGGAAAAAAATAAACCATCCTTCCCAACTCACCTACAATGTATTCAAGTGACTTTGAGACCCCAGCCTGAGACCCTACTCCCTTATTAATTGCAGAACTGTGAAGTAATGCCTCTATGTTCATAATATGAGTACTATCCCTATTCATATGTTCCAGCATTCTTAGCTCTGGACCTAAGGGAACCTGCTCTCAGGAGTCCAGACTTGTGAATAACTCACTAAAGACACATTAATTAGTCAGGACCTTTCTAGAACAATTGATAGTCCTGCAACTGTGAGTGATCTAGTTCTGCTGACATCTGGCTCTGTTTATGAGAAGGTGGCAATGACACTGATTCATAGATCGATGTGTAGTTACTGATTCCATTGGGGATTGGCAGGAATCTTTCATGGCTATGACACATTTTATGGATTACTAAAAGTGCAATTGCAAGATTCCTAAAATACTTAAGTACAATACTCTGCATAATTTTAAAAAATATATTAGAATTATGATAATTCAAACTAGAATACATCAGATTTTGTGGCAGTAAACTACAATGAGAAGCACATGCTTTGGAAAGATTAACAGATTACCCACTCTTGATACAACTTGGTGTAAATAGGCTCTAGGATAGATATACATGCTACTAACAAAGATATGTCAATAAGTAAGAAAAAATAACTCCTTCAAATCATGTTCAATTAATTTCAAGTAAATATCTTATACAATCTATGGCTCCTTACCTTTCTGGGTGAAATTTAACAGTATTCCCACCATCATATTTGTACCCTTGTTCACAGAATCATAGATAACACATTAACTTCTGCTTTCAGTGCCTGTGGCAATTGGCTCTCATCATCTGGTTCACATGCTGTAGAGATGCTTTATATAGTGTTATGCTGAATATTTTCATTCCAAAGAATCTACATACTTATTGGTCTTACAATCATTAGAATATTATTTATTATACTAATATTTGGTTTTGAACCAAATATTTGTATATGAAAATAATATAATATTTGTATATGAAAATAATATGTGGTACTATAAGTTCAACAGTATGTTCTAGTTGTGTATAAAATTCAAGACTTATTTAGTGATGTGTATCATTTATCCAACATTGAATGACAAGCCTGCTCTTTGTATATTATTTTATAGAAGTATTATGTCTTTGTTGTGATATGTTTTCTTAAACTAATGTGTGGATTGTTTTCTTGCAAATTCAGTGTTCATAGGCCTTTGCAGACATGATGGTATCTTTACAACCCTGACACAGTCAAGAGATCCATCTAGTGATGAGTCACAATATGATAGCATTATGGAGAGATTGGAGAAACTAAGATGAAGCACATGTATGGAGGAGGTAGAGCACAAAGATACTTTTGAAGGGCACACTTGTTTCTGTTGCACCATCTTTTTCTCTCTTTGCTTCCTGGTTGCCATGAGGTGAGTGTGTGTGTGTGTGTGTGTGTGTGTGTGTGTGTGTGTGTCGCGCCCCTGCTAGATCAGCAAGGAAGACATGACAAACCGGATCCTTCTCAACAGCCTTTATTGGAAGCGCTCTTTTAGATTTCTTGGGAGAGACTGCCTCGAATGCCCAGAACGGGCTGCTTATATACCCCCAGCCCTGGGCATGGCAAAGTGCATGGAGGTGTCCAATTGGTCAATTTGCAATGCCTCATTAGCATACTCAATAGCATGTCCCGCCCGGGAGGGGGTGATTGATCAGGTTCCTGGTACCCTAGTGGTACCTCATTTACATGCCCCATTCGGGAGGGGCTGGAGCCAAATTGAACTGTGAATGCGCAGGCCTCTGGTAGTTCCTACCAGAGCCTAGGCAGGCGCCATCTTGGATTGCCGCCTCAGAGCGGCTGGCGCGCGCAATTTGCGCCCTTGGCCCGCAGAGTTGAAGCGGTGCAGCATTGTTTTAGTCAGCCGTATCAACTCTGCGGTGCCGTTTTATTCAGCCGCATAAGGTTGGCGGCCAACATCTCTCCCTTTTTTGTTTTATTGCAAATCCTGAGTCAATAGAATGGGTACATGATAGTTGCCCTATGAGTGTACTTGTACAGTGAGGGAAAGCAGAGGCCTGATCCCCTGTGCAAGATGGGATATTGTAATGGGTTTACTTCCCATACCCATCTCGATGCCTTTTGACTGGGAAAGGGAGCCTCCACCCTGGGGCGCCACCAGGAGAGGAGGTTTTTGGCATCAAACCTTTGTGCAATCAGGCATACTTTTGGGAAATCTATCAACTCGTGGAACATTCCCTGTCGAGTACCCACTCACAAACACCTCAAACTGCCAGTAGTGCACTACTTAAGGGCTTATATCTATGAAACCCGCTCATATTTCCTTTAGGGTTGCTAGCCAAACATGGGGCGGTTCACCATTCTCGATGGTGGCTAAGGCTTGGTAGACTACGGTTTTGTGCCTGGCATGGTCTCTCTTTAGTTTGCATAGAAGCCACATGCAAAAGACGCAACTGGCCAACACCATGGCTCCCAAACCAGGACTCCCGCCCACTCTTTAAGATGAAACAGCTCCAGCAATACACGCAGCAAGTCTGCTGGTGAGACTAGAGTCTAAGTGAGTGGAGTTCACTGTCACAACGGCTATCTGCAACCGCCTCATCAAACTTTCAAAGTCTGCCAAAAAACTAGTCAAAAAACCTGTCAAAAAACCAGAAAGCTGACAAGACAGATTAGTAGCTTGAGTATAGCAGTAATACACAATACAGCATATTTCCTTTCATATCCAATTTGTCCCAACTGCCACAGTGCATCCACCTGCTCTTGGACAAGGTCAATTATTTGACTGAGTCCTCCTTTTAGTTGGACATTTAAGGATGCTTGTAACTCAAGGGCAGCAGCTGTATTAGTGGATAAGTCATTAAGGACTGTGGCAGCTTGTACTGTGTGACTCATTGCCACAACAGCAATGGGAAACTTCCAATGGAGATTATATAGCTTGTGGAAGTGAGAACAACTCTCTTTACCTGCCCCCCAAACCATTCCCTCGGAGAATCAACTCAGAACGAAAAGCAAGTAGCTATCAACAAGGTGGAGGTGCCACTGCTAACCCTGCAGCCACTGCGCCCTCACCACAGCTTTCAAGTGAGATTGAGCGCCTCATGAGTCAGGGCTATTCCTACCAGGACATTCAGAAAGCTTTGGTCATTGCCCACAACATTGAGATGGCCAAAAACATACTCCGGGAATTTGTTTCTATTTCTTCTCCTGCCCATGTAGCCACTTAGCACATCTCTCCCTGCCATGGCTTCAGAGGACCCATGAGCCGGGCTCTTACTCAAGGAGCACCTAGGAAAGCAGTGGCTTCTTTTGGGACGTCACAATGAGGTCCTGCCTTTTCTGTGGGGTTTTATTAAATGGTCACTCCACAAAGCAACCACACATCAAAAGGATTAGCAGGCATAGCTATCCTGCCGAGTAAAATTAAGGCCAGCATAGGTGGCATAAAAACTTGTACCAATCTCTGGTGAAAGGTAAATTCTTTTTTGTTTTATGCTAATAAGTATGACACTCCGCAGCAGAGCGACCAGTTATTACATTAAGTTGTTCTCTCAGGGCACTGTCTTTTGAAATGCCCAGGTTTCCCACAAGTAAATCATACTTTGGTTCTCTCTATTCCTCTTGCAGCTTGTAGAACGGCAGCTGCTAATCCTGCATTGGACAAAGGTCCTCCTATCTCCCTGCATGCCTTCATCCATGCCTGCAATCCTTTAGCCTTCCATGGAGTGATAGCATTCCTACACTCCTTCGTATACTGCTCATAGATAAGCTGTTCTATCAATGGCATGGCTGTATCTGGGTCACCAAAAATCCTCTCTGCTGCCTCTATCATTCTTGCCATGAAGTCAGAAAATGGCTCCGTGGGCCCCTGGATGACCTTTGTTAGGTTTCCTGATACCTCTCCTTTGTTGGGCAGGAACCTCCATGCCTTTATGGCCATAGCATTAATCTGGCTGTAAACTGGTATGGGATAACCTGTCTGATTTGCGGCCCATTGACCCTGACCCATTAACATGTCAAAGGACCATGCATCTTGGCCATCGATTTGGTTGGCCTGAGCCTGGCTTTGAGCGTACTAGATATACAGGGCCTTCCAGTTCAAATACTGACCCATACTTAAGCAGGCTTTAACTGTGCTCATCCAATCGGATGGGGTCATGGCACGCAAGGTTAAAAGATGCATTAATCCCATACGCCTGGATGGATGGACTCAGCCAAGGCCTTTAGTTGCTTAAACTCTAAAGGCTCATAAATTCTCTGCCGATTATCTCCTCAAAAACAGGAAAGGCCCCCATGGCCTCCTTCCACGTCTGAGGGCAAAAGGAAGATCCCTTTTCTAATGGTGGGCTCTGCGGAACTTCCGCATGAGGCAGCGTTCCTGCAGGCAGGGCACTAGGTGCCGCCCAGGGCGGTGGCTTAAGCCCACTCCCATCTTTTCTCCCCTCTTCCTGTTTCTTTCTTGAAAGAGTCAAAGATCTCATTTCGGCTAGGAACTCTTTCAGCTCCTCCTCCATTTTGCCTAACTTATCCTCTTCCTGTTTATCCTTGGCCTTACTGATGTTTCCCCGACCAAAATCACATCTTTTTTGTATATACTTAGCTAGCGGCTCCCCTTTTGAGCTCTGCTTCTTCCTCAGAAGCTAACCCTGACTCATCTGAAGTCTCTAATTCTTTCAAAGAGGGGTAAATCCCTGTGGATACCTCTTCCCTTTTCTCCTTTTTATCCTTTTCAGGCCGTTTAGGCCTGTCTTTGGCTCTGCTAGCTTTTCCCTTTTCATTATTTTTGTACCCCTTATCCTCTTTTTTCTCCTTAAAGGCCCTTTCCTCTTCTGACATGCTCTCCTGATGCTCTTGAAGCAATTTCTGTCCTGCTTTCACACCCTCAACACATCTTTTATCCTCCCAGCAGGTGCGTATTATGCGCCAAAGGGGCCTCACCCTGGGTTCCACTGACCCTTCCTCAGCCTCCCTATCAAGATCTCTACCCAATTTCTCCCATGAGCCAATGGTTAGAGACCCTGTGAGAGCGAACCACGGGGCCACTCGATCTATCTCATGTAGAAAGCCCTCTAGGATTTTTCTCTTTATATCAAGGTGTCACTGCTCAAGGAGCTCTTGCAGCGCGCTCAAAAATTGGTTGGAGGGAGTATTCCCCATGTTACTCACTTAGCTACGTGAGGTTTACACACAGGTGGACAGGCGAAGTTATCTAGCCCTGTCCTACTGTTTTAATTATTGTCCCGTTCCCGCAAAAACTTTCCCAGTTGCTTTTACTGCTGATGGACAAATTGCCACTATACCTCGGACTTTTGAATTACCTCTTTATGGAGGGCTTTTGAGTTGCCTCTTTTCTGAGGGCTTTTGAATCCGCAGACTTTCAAATCCTCTCTTTCCGAGGACCTTTTCTTGTTATCCCATTCAACCTGGGAACTTACCGGTACCGCTGCTCTAGGGTAAAGAGTTCTGGATCCATGAGAATTTCTCCTCTGGTCCCCCGTTCTCAGGTTTCTTCTTTTCTGGGTTTCTTCTTTCTTCTGTCCCAGGTTTCTTCTTTTTTCTTTCTTCTTTTTCTTTCTTCTTTTTTCTTTCTTCTTTTTTCTTCTTTCTTTCTTCTTCTTTCTTCTTTTTTCTTTCTTCTTTTTTCATTTTTCGTTCTTCGTTCCCGGGTTTCGGCACCACTTTGTTGCACCCCCGCTAGATCATCAAGAAAGACGCGACAAACCGGATCCTTCTCAACAGCCTTTATTGGAAGCACTCTTTTAGTTTTCAGGAGGAGACCTCAAATGCCCATAATGGGCTGCTTATATACCCCCAGCCCTAGGAGTGGCAAAGCGCATGGAGGTGTCCGATTGGTCAACTTGCAATGCCTCATTAGCATACCCGCCCGGAAGGGGGTGATTGGTCAGGTTCGTGGTACCCTAGTGGTACCTCATTTGCATGCCCCATTCGGGAGGGGCTGGATCCAAATTGAACTGTGCATGTGCAGGCCTCTGGTAGTTCCTACCAGAGCCTAGGCAGGCCGCCATCTTGGATTGCCGCCTCAGAGCTGCTGGCACGCGCAATTTGCGCCCTTGGCCTGCAGAGTTGAAGTGGCACAGCATTGTTTTAGTCACCCATGTCAACTCTGCAGTGCCGTTTTATTCAGCCGCATAAGGTTGGCGGCCTACATGGGTGTGTGTGTGTGTGTGTGTGTGTGTGTGTGTGTTTGTCTATTGCATACTTCTATTGATGTATAACTTTAATATGAGATCAGGATTGTAAAGCCAAGTGACCATGGGCAAACATTAGAAAACATGATTAGAGTGGCACTCTCTTTCTTTTAAGTAGTTTACCTGAGCTATTTAGTCACAGAGGTGATGAATTGACTAAAGAAGCAGACATTCCCAAGCAGAGTAGCACACAGTTTGGGAACTATGCAGAGTTCATATGCTACTGTCTGTCCTCTGTCCTCAAACTTATTTTATCCATAGCAGTGCAATCAGTTATACACTTCAATTAGGTGAACTTAAAAGCACCTCACCTCCACCTTTCTGAACATGCTTTCAGTTTTGCACTGAGACCTATCTGGATCACAGAGGAAGATGTCATGGGAGATTTCCCTAACATTCATACAAACACTAAGTTCTGTGCTCCTTCTTAGAGAATTATTTAAGACAGTGACAGAGGTGTACTGGGGCTCTTTTCTGCATATGGATACCTTTGCACAATAATTGTAAGATTTTACATCTGTAGCACAATTTGTAAAGAGCAACCAATAGATTTGGCAATAGCCTGGATTGTTTGCAGGTTTCCATGGTGTTCTTTTGGCCAATAACTTGATCAGATGTAACATGTTAGGGCAGTGGAAGTCTCTTTACAAACTGATGATACTGCCCTATTGTTGAAAACAACACCATGGTATGCTTGTGTAAAAGTGTCACAAAAGTTGTGAGAGTAACTAACCATTTCATGATACAATTTTTCTTGCCTGTAACATTAACTTGTGTCAAGATGTCATCTGTTAAACCACTTACTTCAGTATTTAGTAATTTTCCAAAACCCTCACCCCTAATCCTAACCTTAACCCTAACCCTATCCCAAAAGGAATTATTTTGTACTTATTGATTGTGTACTTATAAAATCCGTATGTAAAGAAATATAAAACTCAGAAAACATTAAGTTTTTTTGCCTTTCTGTTGTGCTTAGCCTACTTATTGAAAATATTTTTATATAATATATCTGAATTATTATTTCCCTTTAACTTCTCTCAGATCCTCCCACCCTATTCAACTCTATGTCTCCTTTCTCACTTTAGAAAACAAATGGGTAAGTAGAAAAAAAGGAAAACCAAAGAAAAGTATGAAAAATACATACAGATACATAAATACACAAAACCTTAAGACACAGTGTATGAGCAAAATACTAATAAGGTAACATACGCCCAGTCAAAATAAAATCTCCAAAATTTATCTTTAGGTTTGATTTGAAGTGGCCATCAATGGCTGGATATGGGGAATACACTTTGTGTGGTTTTTATATCTATTAGGATTTCATGGGAAAACTATTTTTTTTCTTTGTGAGAAGTTATTAATTGGAGATAAATTTGAAAATAAAATTCAGCCAACTTGAGAAACAATTCAACCTTGTTCTCTAATGCCTCATTTAGGGAGTTTCAGGCAAACCTTCAAAAGAAACTTACAGAGCTACCAAAAGCTATATCATATTGCTGTGTCCTTCACTTTATTTCCTGATACTTAGACATTGTAATAGTTCTTATGATCAAAAGTAGTCGGGTGAGTGGATGACAGTAAAATATTTTTGAGAAATAGAAATAAAGAGCAATCAGATGACGTTTTTCACGGTAAATTATTATAACTGTCATTATTAGTTATTGTTAGTATTGACTGTGCCTAATCTGTAAGTGAAACTTTCATATAAACAAACATTTGTAGAAGAAAGTGTCAGGCTATAGAATTTTGTTTCTATTTTTGTTTTCAGGTATTTTCTGAGATATGTATTCACCTATACGAGGGAAAAGTTGATATATTTTGAAAAGTTGATAAACTATTTAGAGATTGGGCAATAATTAAATATGTACGTTCATATTTGTATCCTATGATGTTACTAGATTGGTAGCTAAAACACCCTTTTCAGAATCTCTTGGGTGCTGTACAAATAATTATGTTGATCATAAATAGCTTAATCACTGTCTTAGGGTTTTTTCCAATGTAGAGACACCATGATCAAGGAAACTCTTATAAAGCACAATATTTAATTTGGCTGGTTTATAGTTTTAGAGGATTAGTTCATTATCATCATAGTGAAAATCATGACATTATGCAAGCAGACTTTGTGCTGGAAAAAAACAAGAGTTCTCCTTCTTGGTCCAAAGGTAGCCTTGAGAAGATTGTCTTCTGCAGTTCACTAAGACTAGATTCCATAGTGGGGCATAAGCTTGAGCATATGTATGAGACCTCAAATCCTGCATCCACAGTGACATACTTTCTCCATCAAGACCACAACTCCTGATACTGTCACTCTCTATGGTCCAAGCACTCAAACACATGAATTAATGGGGGGAGGGGCATACCTATTAAAACCACCACAATCACATAACCCAATATATAAACAGTTTAGTTCTGTTTCTTGTTCTATTTTACTACACCGTGATAAATATCTTAATGTTCTAAGACTTAAAAATACATCGAACTTGATATATAAAAAAGACAACTGGAGCAACTCTTTTTGCCAAGATGTGCCAATTGTGAAAAAGGAAGTTCTTGCCCCTCCCAAAGCTGAAGCCAAAGCAAAGGCCTTGAAAACTAAGAAGGCTGGGCTAAAAGGTGTCCTCAGCCACACAAAAAGATCAGCCTGTCACCCACCTTCCAGGACCCCAAGACCCTGCAGCTCCAGAGGCATCTCAAATATCCTCAAAAAAGTACACCCAGGAGAGGTAAAAATACACAAGTAATGAAATTTTCACCACAAAAATAACAATTAATGGAAATTTGGGAAAACAACAAACATAGAAATTGTAGCAAAATTAATTCCACATAATACAAACATTGGAGAAGAAACAAGATCTAAAGGTGATTGTTTTAGGAACTTAATAAGAATGCCTTAAAGTCAAAAGAGGCAGAGAAAATGACCACACACACACACACACACACACACACACACACACACACACACCAAAGTAGGAATCAATTGAAATCGAAAATCAAGTATCAAAAGAGATTTAAAAGCTGTTGATTTTTAAAATGGTAACAAGCCATTAGTCATTCCAAAAATGAAGTCTGCATAAGTCATATAAATAAGAAATGAAAGACGATTTATGCTATACATGCTTAGAAAATGAAGAGAGTTACAAAAGAATGCTCTCAACAACTCCATTCCAATAAATTGATAGAATAGCTCAAAACAGCATTCACAATTATTTAACTGGTTTTTAAATAGCTTGGGCTTAGTCTACTGAGATCTAAGTTGGATCACACAAAAATTCTGTGAATTTCATTAACAGACAAAGGGTAAGTATGCATCTGATTTTCCCTTCATTTCCACCTTCATACTAAGTATGTTAAGAACTGATCAGTGACCATCAACTGCTCCTACCTCAGGGCTTTGAAAAATTGGTTGTATGCAGGTCCCAGGTAATTGCTCAAGATCAGGATTCCTGAGGGATGCAGAGCCCTTGGGGTGCATAGATGGATAGAAGGGGACATGTAAGAAGATGTGGACTTCAGAGGATGTTCTTCCTGTTCTTATAATGAATAAAACTGAGCAGGATCTGGAGCAGGAACTGTAATACACCTTCAGTCATCCTAGACAAATTATCAGGAGGAACTTTATTGTCCTCCAAAGTACAAATCTTGCACTTCCAGTTTTCTGATAGCATGACAAGCAGTTTTCAGGTATGATATTATTCTTTGCCATTTTTATACTTTTAACACTTTGAAATATTTTATGAATACCTTGTTCCACAATTATATTGATAATAATTTGGGAGATTATTATAATAAGATGGGGATTATTACAATTACTTATTGGGCATTTTTCCCATTTTAACCCAATAACAACTCTTTAGGGTAGGGCAATGCTGCAGGGCCTAAGCCTCTTTAGTAAGTCTTTAGTCTTAAAGATTAGTAAGGTTTGAAGAGATCTATCCACAAAAGCACAGATAGCAACAACACCAAGAGTATTCACACCACCTGAGTGTCCATTTATATGACTGAGTATCAGCTTGAAAACCAGAGTCAGTTTTCAGAGAAGTCCAAGTGAACTGATTGTGTAATAACTGCTAGAACTATTTCCTTGGACAGTCTTCTCTGCTATTCAGGTAAAAATTGTGAGTTTTACAACTGAAGAAGTAAGGTCCATTAGATCAGCAGCAGCAACCATCATAGGTGATCTTTGCTTTTCAATCTCTTCTTGTAAGCCTACATAAACCCTGGGCCCCACTCATTCACAGAATACAAATAATGCTGAGAAGCTTCATGCACAGTTTTCTTATATTACTCTAAGAAAACTTAAAATACTCTAAGTTTTCTGTTTTTTCTATTAACTGCTCACATGAGGCTTGTTACATTATGAAAGGTCAGAGTTACTTCACTCTGATATAATGTTAATAACTAAATGAAATGTTAAAAGCACAGTAAAGCACTTTCATAAAAATACCTTGAACTGTAATTTGACCAAAATGGATTTTAAACTCTAGAGCAGTTTCAATTAAAGCTGTCATGTTAGGTTTTTTATTCCCTATGCACTCAAGGGTAGGATTAAAATTAACTGATAAAATATTCATTGTATATATTTTTCTACATCATTATCAGTGGAACCATTTGTATATGGAAATGAATGTCATATGAATATAGTAGAATCATATGAAGCACAAATATTAGTCGTTAGTGTTATTAAAAAGAGTATTAAATTTTGCACACCCCAATACTTTCCATAAATACATATTCACATCTTAAAGCTAATCACAGACTATCAAAATTTAATGTTAAAAGGGTAAGTTTGTTGACTTCATATTTTTAGGAGAATAAAAGAGTAATTATTTGGATTTAATGTAAATTTCTTCCTTAAATTTTAGCCTATGTCTCAGGCTATAGCATACCCAGGAAATCTTCATGAATACCATCAGGGCTTACCTTGTTGCAGGGTGAAGACAGGCATGACCTTTCCTGCATGAAGTTTACAGTCTGTCAATAATAGCTGTGATTGTATGACAAGCTCTGAGATGAGTATAAGATGGTATGAGACCATGGTAACAGGTCTTACTATATAAGGACACAAAGAAATTATAACTTAATCTATGATATGTTATATTGTGGAAATATAAAAGGGACAAGATATACCACAGAGGAGAAGATATGATAGGCAAGGAGAATATTAATTTAGAAATGATAGAGTCACAAACTTTAACTCAGAGGACAGCATTGCTGAAGAGTCAAATGCATGTGTGCCATGTGAGGCCATATTTGGCTTTAATGCATGATAGAAGTTGGGTGAACAACCAATGTTTGGGTATGTTATAAAAATTGCATCCTTAAAAAGAATATGGTCATCTAAGGAATGAATTTGGAAAGAGAGAAGTGTATATGTCATAATGCCAATGTAGGTTAAATCTATTGAATAAAATAGTATTGAGACTTTGGACAGAGGTTGAAATTGAATGTTGACTTCAATATTTCATTTAAGAAACAATAGCATCCATTTCTAAGAATGCAATTAGATGATGTTGAATAACTGGATAAGAAGAGAATGAAGATGAGAAACTGTATGAGGTCCTGGGTTGGTGTCCAGGGGAAGTAAAAGAAAAAATGCAGTAGAACTCTCACACAGGATAATGAATTAATTATTAAATATTATGAAAAAGTAAAGAAATGGGAGAAAGAACAAGTTGTGGGAGAAGAATGAATTTCTTTGGGGATGAATTGAGCCACATGTGCCTGTGAAAGATGATTAGTCAGCAGCAGGTAGCTAATTCTGTAGATCACAAGGACAACTGCACCTGAATTTCAATGGTAATCTAATGCATCAAAGTATATGGTTTTTCTTGGGACTCATTTTGAATTATGAGGATTAAGCATACAAAAATTCTTCAAGAAACTTCACAGAAATAAACTACAGAATGTTGTAAACTGCAGTTTACACCATTCTTTAACAGGAATGCAAGAAAGAAAAATGCCAATACATTTTCCATATGAGAAGGAATTAGATGTGACCAGGCAATACTAGAGAAGTAGAACATGCTAGGGCAATGTGGCTACAAAGACTGAACAGATTTAGACGTAAGAACTAGAGTTATTTTTGAAGAGAATAGATTAATTATTGAATAGTATACAACACACCTTGTATGTCACAAACCATGTCCCTTTTCAATGAAATGTGGATATGGATGTTGGGGGTAGGTATCAGCAGAGTGTACAGGATTTGGTTTGTATGTCATCATCTACCAAAGACAATTGAGGAAATAAATAGGCCAAGATTATTCTATGTCATAGTGAGGTAAAGAATATAAAAATTAAAGAATATAAAAAATAAAGGAAAATTCTTTGTAAGTAAACAAATGAGACAAAAGAGTGGAATTGATCTATGATCTCATAAAGGCACAACCACTGGGATTTTAAGAAAATGTAATTTTTTCCTAAAGTCATTAGAGAAAGAACATGAATGTAAACAATCAAACTTTGGTATCGAACTTTCTCCTCCTGGGTCTGCCAATCCCATCAGAGTATCATCTCCTGTTCTATGCTCTGTTCCTGGCCATGTACCTCACCACCGTCCTGGGAAACCTGCTAATCATTGTCCTTGTTCAACTGGACTCCCATCTCCACACACCCATGTACTTGTTTCTCAGCAACTTGTCCTTCTCTGACCTCTGCTTCTCCTCTGTCACAATGCCCAAGTTCCTGCAGAACATGCAGAGTCAAGTACCATCTATATCCTATGCAGGCTGCCTGACACAGCTGTACTTCTTTATGGTTTTTGGAGACATGGAGAGCTTCCTTCTTGTGGTCATGGCCTATGACCGCTATGTGGCCATTTGCTTTCCTCTGCATTACACCAGCATCATGAGCACCAAGCTCTGTGCTTCACTAGTGCTGCTCCTGTGGATGCTGACAACATCTCATGCCCTGCTGCACACCCTACTCATGGCTAGATTGTCTTTTTGTGAGAAGAATGTGATTCTCCACTTTTTCTGTGACATTTCTGCTCTTCTGAAGTTGTCCTGCTCAGACACTTATGTTAATGAATTGATGATATTTATCATGGGCGGGCTCATCAGTATTATTCCATTCTTATTCATTGTTATGTCCTATGTAAAGATTTTCTTCTCCATTCTTAAGATTTCATCTACCCAGGGCATCCACAAGATCTTCTCCACTTGTGGTTCCCATCTGTCTGTGGTGTCTCTGTTCTATGGGACAATTATTGGTCTCTACCTATGTCCATCAGGTAATAATTCAACTCTAAAGGAAAATACCATGGCTATGATGTACACAGTTGTGACTCCCATGCTGAACCCCTTCATCTACAGCCTGAGGAACAAAGACATAAAGAAGGCTCTAATAAGAGTTATCTGCAGCAAGAAAATCTCTCTGTAATGGAAGTACTTTTAATTGATACCTAATTTCATGTAATGCATGTATTGATATTAATATTGTATATCAGATATTGTCCCTCATCATAGGACCTACAAGGAAAGGGCATACTACATAACTGTTTAATACATGTAAGGGCAGAGACTTGGTGAAGTAGTCAAAGGAAGAAAGGTTTTCTTTGATACCTGGCTACAACTTCCTCCTCACCTTGGATAAACAATCCTGAAAATTCACGGTGGATGAGATACTGTCTAATATGATCTCTGTTCCCCTTATGATACTGGAAAATTTTATCATGTTACCATGATTTTTGTGTTCATGGATACATCAGTGAAATAGTTTACATAATGGAGTTATGATACTGGATTACAGTGAAATTTCTACACTAGCCTACTTCCTTCTAGTCTTCAGGTTCCCCCATACTGGTTTTGATATTATTTTCCCCTCTTAGCTCCCCATATTCTTTCTACCCATCTTATATTTTCTGATTTGTCTTGACCCTTAATAAATTTATTGGAATCATTACATACAATTGTCATTTATATAATTTGTTTTAATTTGGAATTAATTAATAAATAGGGATCATTCAATTTATTTCTCTAAGATGAAGGAAAGAAGAAAGAAAGCTAGAATCTCCAAATTCCTCATGGTCATCCATATTTCACTTTGTAAAACATCTATTTTAAGTGGGGAGCTTTTTTAACACTTGTGACAATCTAAAAGAGATAGAGAAGGTTCTGTTTCATAGACTGAAGGATATGAAGTTCATTGACTTCCCATCTTTCACAAAGCAACAATGTGTGAATATGTATGAGACCATAGACCACTTCTATTTGTTTGTCTGATTTCTGTAGAAAGATGATTTTCTTTATTTTTTATATTCTTTGTTTAACTATAGCATAGAATAACCTTTGTCTATTTATTTCCTCAGTTGTTTTTTTTTTTTTGGTAGGTGATGACACACAAATCCAATTGTTTATACTCCACTGATCAGTACCCCTGCCTCATCATCTCCATGTGAAGCCAATCATGCATCTATGGGCTTCTCACTGCCTGGGGAACATATTCACTTGAGCCTCTGTGTAATCATCTATAGAAATATGCACACCTTGATCTCTTCTGTCTCCACACAATCTTCTCTTTGCACTTTGTTCTGTTTCTTGAAGTATGATGTTGTCTCCCAACCGGTGATCTATGTGATCACTCCTATGTACACACATTCACATACACACTTAAAAAGTGAATAATCACTCATAGAATTTTGTCTTGTATCTTTTTATTGAATATTGTTTTAAAATATGATGTACTGTAGTTCTCATGCACTTAAGATTGTACCTTCTGTTATAGCTAAACCCTGAAATCTCATTGGCACAGTATAACAGAATTATCAGGGACATCACAGACAATATGTAAATTAAGTCTGTTTCCTCCTCATGTGAAAAATAAAGTTTAAAAGACAGAAATATTCAATGGCAATGACATTATTTTTAATATCTGTAGAATGTAATGAAGAGTTCTACTGAAGAATACAAAGAAATACCACAGTGCAAAAATATAGCCTAGAATATGCAGATTTTAAACATGTTTTTAAAAATTCAACTGACACCTAAATTAATAAAAGTGCGTTAAGAAAATATGGTGTGATGAATGCCACATGTAATGTAGAAGATGGACTGTGTGAGAGTGGAAGTGGTTTAAGGAGCAGAGGAGGTAAGGAACAAGAGACTTTAAAAAAATATTGAACAAATAAATTAGAAATCAAGCCAGATGTGATCATATTCCTGTGATCTCAGCACACATGCAGCTAAACAGAAGCATCAACACAAATGTGAGGTCAGCCAAGCTGCTCAGTGTGACCCTGTAAAATCAGCTTCACTGCACAATGAGACCCTATGATGTTTGCCTAACTCACTGCAAAGTAGGACCCTGTGAAGTCAACCTGAAGTGTATAGTGAGGCCCTTGGGAAATCGTACTCCCAAACATCAATTTAGGCCAGTGGAATAACAAGCATAAAGTTACAATATGAATGAGAAAATTTTCATGTACCTAAAATAAGTTGGGATTAAAAAAATCAGTTTTGCTTTTATTATGCAGGCAATTACAATTTATAATTGTCAGAGAGCAGGAGCATTCAAATGATGATCAGATAAATAAAATATATTATTCTCATAAAATAAGACATTACCCAACAACAAAAATGAATAATTTTTGATGTATTCAAATGTGTGGAGTTTCTGTAGAGAAAGGGAAGGCAAATGTAAAGAGCAGATACTGAATGAGTGAATTTCATTTAGATATCTTAAAAAGCCATATGCCAATGATCATGCAAAAAGGT
Organism: Arvicanthis niloticus; assembly: GCF_011762505.2. NCBI lineage: Eukaryota > Metazoa > Chordata > Mammalia > Rodentia > Muridae > Arvicanthis > Arvicanthis niloticus. The sequence continues at coordinate 47,817,982 of NC_047663.1, forward strand.
CATGTACTTCTGCATATTTATGTTTTTACCCATAGATTTGTGTTGCTCGCAGCCTTGGGCAGAGAAGCTCATTATCCTAATGGGTATTGGTTAACACTGAGTGAAATAAAGGTTTAATGGCTGAGAATACTTGACTATGATACGCATCCATAGATGGGCTCTTATCTGGACCATCCCTCCTCCAAGTGTCAGGGGGCAGAGGTACAAAGATTGGAAGAGCCAGGGGATGTGAACTGTAGGACCTTTAAAGGCAGCCTGGATTTTGGTCTAGCACAGGCTAGAAAACCCTGGAGACCCCAGGTAATCCTGAGGGTCCCCAGGTGGGACCGCAGGTGACTCTAGGGAATGGCAGGCATTTCACCACACCCCCAGACACTAGGCTCCTGACATGAGTCCGCAGCCCTCCATAGATTTGTATTCTTCAGTGATGTAAGGCAATGCCCCTAGCACCTCCACAGGTAGAGGGCATGACTACAGGTCATATAGCCTCAAGACAGATTTCTATATTCATGAGGTATCTAAAGGCCAGAAGAGCTTAGCCAGTTAAGCTTTCCTTCCCAGACCCTCCTCCCTGCAAGAGGTATTTAAACTTCAGTTCCGCCCTGAGAAAGGGGGGTACAGTTTCTCATCTAATTTTTGCCATGACAATAAACATCTTAAAACCATGGACTGCTTCTTTTCTTTGGGATCCACCTTGGGGAGCAATGGAGAAGGCTTTCACCTACAGAGCTGTCATCTAATCTCACACAGAAGACCTCTGCTTTCCCAGGCACAGCGACCACCAATCCAAGCCTACCACCCACAACCAAGCCAAGCCAAATTACTGCAACAAGCTAAGGACTCTCACCATGGGCCGCAGCCAGAGCTTCTCCCCTCCCCCTTTGGCTGCTGGCCAATCCATCTCCTGTGGCCCCTACTTGGTTCTCAGATCTTCTGCAGCTTCCAGCAGTGCTTGGGTTCCCAAGAGCCTGAGAACTAAATGGTCTCTGGCCATGCTACAGGCCCAGGGCCCCCCTACTGCCCACCACCCCCAGCTAGCTTTGACTCCCATGGGACCTCAGACTGCTTTCCCCAATCCCTGGAGCGATGTCACTGCAGCAGCTTCTTACAGCCTGACACCCACCTGGAGCTGATGTGTGGTGAAGGCAGTCAAACTTTCTGCATCCTGCAGCCTGCCTTCCGGAGCAGTGGCCATAGCTCCATGGCAGGGTAGATGTGAGACCCCCCCCCCCAACATTTTACCCAACAGGGGACAAGGACTGTGAGATGCTAATCTCATGATGACAGAGCAATCATAAGTTTCAGGGACTGTGGTCATTTGAATGCACAAGATCAATCCAGTTAAAATTTCCATTTTGAACAATTCCAACAGCAGTTGACATTCCACCACTAGAGGAAGAGCTATGGGTAACTGACAATTGCAGAGATAGGGAGTATTCTTTTTGTTGGATATTTTATTTACATTTCCGATGCCATCCCCTTTCCCCATTTCCCACTCCCTAGAAAACTCCTATCCCATGCCCCCTTTTCCTTTTTGCTTTATACACTTTTTTGAAATGTTAATCAAAGGCTTTATAAGTTTGGTAATGCTCAATCACACGTGTAACCCAATACCTAACCTAGATATATCAACTATCTTTGACTGGTGGAAACACATAAACATCTGCCTCGATGCCCCCCCTTCTCTCTCTTTCTCTCTCTCATCACCTAGCTTCTCCTCTCCTTCTTCTCCTCCTCTCCTTACTCCTTTTCTTCCTCTCAGTACTCCTTCCCCCTTAGCTCCTCCTACATATCACCCTTCCTGGTAAAATAAAACTTTTCTCTCAAAATACAATTGGAGCATAATTATGCCAATTTGTACCAGTGAGGTACAAGATAGTCCTAATACCCAGTCCATCATTTTGTTGACTAACCAGAACCTCTGTCATCTCTCCTAACTAAAACACTTAGTTCTGAACCTGGCTTTTTCCTTGGCTTTAGAATGAATGTCAGATGAAAACCATCCACTCAAATCTTTTTTCTCAAGGTAAATACCCAGGATTGTCTATGAGACTATAAGTTTTCAACCCCATCAGAAATCCAGAATGGCTGAGTTAACTACAATTATGGGAAGCACAAAGCATAGCTTCTAAAACTTAGCCAATTTATAGAGACCGCTGAACACCTGGACACTCCCTATACTACAAAACGTTGGAGAATGTAGACATGCTTACATATATTACTGTGTGGGAGATGACATCATAATCAAAGAAAAAAGCTAAAAGACACAAGAAAGATTATGTGGAAACAAAAAGAATTCAGTGTGTGTGTGCTCCTATTGAAAATTACACAAAAACTCAAGTGGAAATATTTTCCATTCCCTGAAACGACCTAGAGGCAAGATTGGCTTCACATGGAGATGATGTATTTGTTTAGGGCTCAGCAGAATATAATGAACTGGGTTTATGGGTCATCACCTACCAAGGACAACTGAGAAAATAAATGAACGAGGGTTATTCCATGTCACAGTGAAACAAAGAATAAAAAAATAAAGAAAATCTCTTCATTCTATAAAAGTGAGGTAAAATAGTAAAATTGGTCTACAATCTCATATGTGCTTGCCTATTGCCCCTCCATGTGAGATGGGAAGTCACTACATGTCAAATTCTTCAGACTTTGAAATCTTCTTTATCTCCATGAGATTGACATAAGGACAAAAGGGCCATCTACTATAAACAGATGGTTTATAAAGTAAAATAAGAAACATCCATGAATCATTACCAGCTTCTCTCTTTCTTTCCTCTTTCCTTCATCTTAGAGAAGTAAATGCAATTGAATGGTAATCAATTTCATATTAAGTCAAAAAATTATAACAGTGACACTATTGTACAAAGCAATTCCTCCAGATTTGTTTGGGGTTAAGACTAGTCACAAAGAATAACATGTATTTGAAAAGAATTAAAGGAGTTAAGAGAAAAAAATATGTCAATGTAAGTGTGGGAAAATCTGTAGAAGGAAGGTAGGTGGTAAGATATTTTATTGTTATTGAGTATAATAAATCGATTACTTAAATTATTTTAACTGAAACATCAGTGAACATTGAAGTCAAGGTAAAATAATAAAAAGTTGTAGTAACTTAAGAGGAATAGAGATTATATCAGACATTACCTCCTCCACTGTGCATTTCCAGGATCATTTAATCCAAGGTAAGAAGGAAAATGTAGCCAGATATCAAAGACAATCTTCTTTACTTTGCCTATTATGGTAAACATTCTCTCTTGTGTATTGAACAGTTATATATTATGACCTTTCATGTAGGTCCTATAATAGGGGACAATATCTGATATGAAATATTAACATCAATATATTTATTGTTTAAAAGCAGGTAACAATCACAAGTGCTACAGAGAGATTTTCTTACTGCAGATAACTCTTATTAGGGCCCTCTTCATGTCTCTGTTCCTCAGGCTGTAGATGAAGGGATTCAGCATGGGAGTCACCACTGTGTACATCAGGGCCATGACAGTCTCTTTCACAGTAGAGTTATTAGCTGATGGACATAAATACAGACCAATGACTGTCCCATAGAACAGTGAGACCACAGACAGATGGGAACCACAGGTGGAGAAGACCTTGTAGATGCCTTGGGTAGATGGAACCTTAAGAATGGAGGAGATGATCCTGGCATAGGACATAACAATGAGCAGGAATGGAATAATAACAACAAGCCCTCCCATGATAAGTATCATCAACTCATTAACATAAGTGTCTGAGCAGGCCAGCTTTAGGAGAGCAAACAGGTCACAGAAAAAGTTGAGGAGCACATTGTTCTCACAAAAAGACAATCTTGCTGCGAGGAGGGTGTGCATCATGGCATGAGATGATGTCAGTATCCAAAATAGCAGCACTAGACAAGTACAGAGCTTGGGGCTCATGATGCTGGTGTAATGCAGAGGTAAGCAGATGGCCACATAGCGGTCATAGGCCATGGCCACAAGGAGGAAGTTCCCAAGGTATCCAAATAACAGGAAGAAGAATATTTGTGCCAGGCAGCCTGCATAGGGGATGGATGGGTCCTTGCTCTGCATGTTCTGCAGCAACTTGGGCATTGTGACAGAGGAAAAGCAGAGATCAGCAAAGGACAAGTTGCTGAGAAACAAGTACATGGGTGTGTGGAGATGAGAGTCCAGTCGAACAAGGATAATGATTATCAGGTTTCCCAAAACGGTGGTAAGGTACATGGCCAGGAACAAGGCATAGAATAGGTGCTGGTGCTTTGTGGAGATGGGCAGGCCCAGTAGGAGGAACTGAGAGATGACAGTTTTGTTGTTCATTATTCTTCTTGACCAGTATCCTAATGAGAAAATATCAGGATCTCTTAAATTTTTAAATAAATATATATCTAAGGTCTATATTCTACAAAAATAGATGTGATGTGAGAGGCATCACAGTAATTATAATCTCAGAACCAATGTCTGTGAACATTACAATCATTAATGATTTTTCTCCAACTACCTTTTGCAGGTTTCTATCTCTCATCATTTCATAGATAAGACTATGCCATGTCTAATAAGATATGAATGCTTTTCACTTTTTATTCCTGAACATCCTGAGTAACTAGTTTTTACATGTGTATTTTTTATGTTATTTTGTATATTAATGTTCTTGAAGAATTTAAAAGGACATACACAAGCTGGACCTAGGACTCCCCACACTTATGTATCAGATGTGCAGTTTGGTCTTCATGTGGATCTTGAACAACTGGAATATGGGCTAACCCAAAAGTTGTTACCTGTCCATGGGATATAATCGACTATCATCACAAAGACTTCAAGTGCAAGAGCAGGGGATGAGGGGGGGGAATATCCAGGGTGACCCCAACCTACTTAGAGGAGAAGGGATGGGTGAAGGATTGTGGGAAGTATTGACCAGAAGGGGGGATATAAAGTGAATAAGTAAAAAAATTTAATTTAATTTAATTTAATTTAATTTACAAAAGACTTTATCATCATACTTTAGATAAATTTCAAAAAAACTCAAATGCTCCAATATGTTATACTACCACTTCAAACTCAGACCTGAATGTCCCTGCATCATACAGCTTTTTGCTCTACTGTTAACTATCATCTTCTGTCTATTGCATGTATGACAGGCAGCAGAAGCTCAAAAGCCCTAAGTTAAATTCCTGTTTTTCTAAAAGCATTCCCCATTCTCCTACATCTCTGTTCTATTGTAGTGTAACCAAAGAAATTCAGGTTCAAGTCAGATCTATGTGAATTTCCGTCCCTATACTTTAAAAAAGAATTAAACTGCTGTCATGCATTATCCAGAGTCTCTTCTCTGTTCTCTTCTTATTTCACTCTTTCCTCTCTGTGAGCTTATATCAATATATGAGGACCACATCTTTCTAACGCGCCCCCCTGAGCCTTGCATCTGTGGGAAAGAAAGCACGAGACGCAGAGATCAGGTAGTTACTGCAAAACGAGGCTTTAATCTGTCTCACACACGTGGGAAAACGCGGAGAAGCGCGGAAGGGGTGAGCTGAGGAAGGGGCTTGGCTTAAATACAGTCTAGAGTGACGTATTCACTTCTGATTGGCTGTTCGCTCACCACCCAACATTCAGTGACTATGGCACGCCTCTCTGTCTAGCAACTGCGCAGATCAATGTAGCGCCAACTTGGGGTGGCAGATTATATTGTGGCTCCTAACACATCTTGTCTTTACTGAAAAACAGAGGCAGACTCAAACATGTCCTTGTTCTCATGTCTCCTGACCCTTCTCTTCTCCTTCAACATGCTTCATTTACACTGTGGAATTCTAACAGAGGAGTTCCTTCACCTATTTCTGATTTATTTTTCAGATTACCATTGTTGCTCTGAGGGTAAAGATAAAGTTCCTATCAGGTACACAGATGCTCTTTCATTATCTCATAGGTACCAGTCATACATCCTACAGGGTCCCATATGAGTTTCTCTCCTCGTTCAATGCTGCAGTCAATCTCTTCATGTCCCACAATTTTTTATTTGCTTCATCCTTCTCTTGCCTTTAAATCCCACTATTTTTCTCTTCATCTGATCATTCTAATATATTAAGATTATTGATTCAGCTAAATGTATTCTGTATCACTATACTACATAAGACATTCTCCCTAGAAACCTATACATATACCTCACAATCAATACTTTGGTCACTGCTTTAAGCTATCTTCACCAGTTGTAAACTATACACAGGAAAGGCCACATGTGCCTTCATTCTGTTTGGTTTTTTAAAGTTTTTCTTAATCTCCAACTAGGACCAGTGCCAGTCATGATGCATAAATTTGGACAATGAATGTTTCTTACCTGCTTCTCAAACTAGTACAGATTGCTTTAACTTCAAATGTAGAAACATTCCTATTTAAATAGAAAGTCTTGAATACTTAGCAATAAATTCTAAACTCTATACTGTTTGTCAGAGATCTAATGTTGTACTTCTTTGGTTTTAGGGTTAATCATTTGCAATCTCAGTAATACTAGTGACTACATATAATATCTATATGTTTTAATCCACAGAATATCATATATATTGGTGTAGAACACAGATAAAATGAAAACTTTTATAAATTATAAAAAGAGAAGTAACAAGTTACTTTGGAATTTTCACTTGAGTTATTCTGCAATGTCTATACTGTATATGATGTTGAATTTATACATCAAGTGTTTTAAACAGTGATGCCTATTTGGAAAAATCCTGGTTGCTAAGCAGATAGTCTCTAAATGTCATTTAAATCTCTAGACTTTGGGTAAAGTAACTCACACTATACCACATGGTGAGTTTCATGCATTCACATGAAGTACCTAGGCTGGCAAAGACATTTAAGTGTAGAAAATGTTGCATATTTTGCCTTAGATACATGGCTAAATAGATAATGCCTACTCTTATCAGGTACTCCAATGTTCTAGGCAGTTATTCAAATGTTCTTATTAGTCTATAATACTGGGCAGTCTGTACCCTAGTGAAATTGCTGAGTGTACACACAGACACACACAAACACACATAGAAACACGTTTGTCATTCTATAATTCTGGACAGCTCTGGCTAATTAATTTATTGCATCTCTGAAAGCTGACAAAACAGGAGAAACTTCAAGAAATCTAGCCAGCTTTATCTGAAATGCTACAACCTAGTCTGACTGCTTGCATCTTCACAGACATATTTATTGCAGCTGACATCATAGTTTGCACACTTAGATATTATGGACTAGCATTACAAAAGGGAAACTGTGAAGGGAAAAAGTCAAGCACCATTGAATATGATTTCCTTATATATTCTGGACTGGCTTCAAACCTTTAACTCTACTGCCTCTGATTCATGAGCATTGGGATGACAGGCAGGTGACACAATGCCCAAGTTTCTCCTTCCCTGTATTTGAACAGTCCTTTTGTTTTATGGAGGCAAGTTTTGAAAAATCAGTACCCAGAGAAACCACCAGCAACTATTACCACTGATGGATGGATGAACTTCAGAAAATTCTTTAGTTGTTAAGCCCACAGTTCTCAAATAAAACAACACATGCAAATGATAAGGGATATGTTTCTAACATTTTGTGCACCTGCATATATGTTTGGAATATGCAGAAGCACTGACTTTGGTTGCATACATTTAATTATATATTTACACGGACACCTAGATGATAATGCCATTCTTGATAGACTGCACTTAGGACCAATCACATACATTACCATTAAAACAAATACTTGTGAACATGTACAGACAAAATAATCATTACCTGGGGAGGACAAAGTTCAGATATTGTTAAGACCCTACAGGTGTAAGTATATTAAACAATGCTTTAGTACTACAGCACTGAACTCTACCTCACAGAGCTGTGTTGAAATGGTGTGCTATAGATAGAAAAGTTCATAATGAGTAATTCTAATGAATGCATTAATATGAATGGGATACATGATGACCATGAAACAAATACTAGCACAGGATTTGGAGGTCTTGGGAGACAGAGCAAAGAAGAAATCTGTCATACCTGGGAAACTGTCATGAATAACACAGGAATTTGAATTGACAGCGAGACATCTGCTTCTTTTTCTGACTGTACCCAACTCTGCTAAAGCTGAGTAATATTTTCTGCTTCGTGACCCTGATCACTGTAATTTTATTTGTGGACACAGGAATAGCACCCGATGTAATCATCTATCTGCATCATCCCTACCCATATCCCTCCTGCCATCCATGAGAATTAGGTTCCCAGCATCCCAAAGGAGTCCAGATCCTATATAAGTAATTAAAGACATAAGAATTACTCAGGACCTTTCTGGGACCAATTAACCTCAGAGATCTCTAGTGGAAACCAGTTTTAGTCACTGATCACTGTTTGCTACACATAGGCAAATGTAGAATTTAATAACAACAAAAAACTAATACATAAATAGCAGCAAGAAGAAAGTCAATAAAACATGTAAAGATGCATACACATTCCCTGAACAGGTAATCAGCATGACTTCTGTTGACCGGAACCCACTTTCTTAACAGGGATAGGGGAAAGGGTAACTGCAAAGAATGCCATATTATCAGGAATTTTCTGATTATTAATGATTTAAAGTGTTTTATACATCAAAAATTTGCATAAGAACCCATCAGTAGTTTTTATGGTTTTAGATGTGAGCCTAACCTTTAACTGCTGAGCCATCTTTTCAGCCTAACAGTAGTTTTTAAGCACAATGAGACCACAGAAAACCACACACACTGGGAACCTTCCAATAACAGCATCTCAATTCAACATGACTGACTACTTGTAAGAAGAATTGGAGAAGATATACAACTTTCTGAAAAAATTTAAACTTCATTGTCCAACATTCTATTTGTACCAATGTGTGAAAAGGGCAGGAAACACAAACATTGAACTGTCGGGAGCCGACTTTTAGCAGAAAGTGGCTAGAAAACAACTATTGTAGAGTGAAAAATTATAAAGACCATTTTATAAAATATATGTAGACTTTTTCTTTGCCCTTAGACCTGGGCAGAAAAATGCAAGTTCCAGAAAGCAGAACTGAATGTACGATTTTCACTACCCCAGGACACATTCCGGGTGAAGGACATTATGGATTACATTCCTCAAGCCTCAGGCAGTAGGCCCACCTATGGGTGGGAAAGGCCCAAGGCAGGAAGACACATTCCTGACCACAGAGAAAGATGCAAGCCATCTAGGTGGGGCTATAGCCTGAAGAAGTGAAAATAGTTAACATGAAATAATTGATAATGACATGGTAGGACTACATTTTTGAGAGGAATGAGTGTGCAGAGTGATTTTCACATGACTCTAATCATTTAGGGTGAGTACCTCTGAAATGTTCCACTATTTTTATGTTTTGTATCCTTGGCAACCCCTCACCCCCTTCCCACTCCCCTGTTGTGTGGTTTTTCCCTTTAAAACTCTCCTCAGACTGGCGGGTGGGGTCAAACTCTACTCCTGCATGAGTATGTAGTCAGACCGCTGGCTGCCAGCTCTTCCCTAATAAACCTCTGCTGATTGCATCCAGGTATGGTTTCTTGTGATCTTTGGGTGGTCGCAATTTCCTGAGACTTGAGGAAGGGTCTTCCAAGTATGGGGGTCTTCACTATCAGCTTTGCAGCCATCTCTAGCCATATACCCTGACAAGAGACTTGGTTTCAACAGCCTACAACAGCTGAAGCACACTCTGATAAACATCTTGTTTATTCCACATATCTTGTTTTGCTGTTTAGTGCCCCCAGCTGCAAGGCACACGTGATATCCACTCCTGCAAGGCGCATGGTGCACATGCTATCTATGCTATACATGCCTGTAAGGCATACATCATATCCACACCTACAAGGCACGTGGTATCCACGAGCCTACAAGGCATGTGACAAAGTGTATAAATACCCCAGACTTCCCTTCAAGGAGAGACAGTCATTGAGACAATAAGAGAGATAATAAATGAGACTTGATCAGAACCTCTGTCTTGTCTCCATTCTTCACATCTCTTGCTAGACCCTGACCCATGGACCGGAGTGGCAGAGCAGTCCTCAACATTTTGGCCCCAAAGCGTGGGGCAGAAGGGTTTGCAACACAGTAGCTCTAAGCGTGGATCAGAGTACAGGCCTTGACATTTTGGTGCATGGGTCTCAACATTCAACCTCCAGGTAATATTGGTCCTTATTGATCTTACTTTTATTTGGGATCTTAGAGATAATTAACAATGCTTTTAAATTATTTTCAGTTGATTAATTTATTTATGAGTGATTAAATTTTGTTTGTAAATGTGGAAATAGTAAGTATGTGTTCAGGGTTAGACACAGTGCTAACTGCTCTGGTTGTTTAGAACAACTGAATTTTGCTGGCCAATCAATTAGTTTTAATTATCTGAAGAAGAATAATGCCATCTATTCTCTAAGTATTGGATGACATGATAAACAAGGTGATTGGATGGTAAGCCCAAGCTCTAGTTCAACCATTCCTAAGTACTGAGATCTTCACTAATATTCTTCACTTCTTCTTAACTTTGAAGCCATAATTCCCCAAAGGATTCCAGTGACCACCCACACATAGTGTCACCTCCAAACATCCACAGGCAATTCCACTCTACTTAATGTTCTTAGAGATTTTTCTATTTTTGATATTTCTTTGAATATAAGCTCCTCACGTTTGGCTTCTTCCTATTTGCATGTTTTCAGGGTATGTCTGTATAATTCTACATCATAATAATTGACTTTTTATTATTGAATAGCATGTCATTGTATAGATATGCCATAATTATTTACATAATCATTTGGTGATGGTTCTTTCCACTTAGGGACAAAGAGAAGTAACCATTCTGTGAATATTAATATTCAACCATTTTTTGAATCAATGTAGGTATGTACTCACTCATATGGCAATTATACATTAAAAATTAGGTTTTTTGCTTTTTAATTTTTAGCTTAATTTAAATGAAAAACCATTTTTATGTATATTACCCTTCAAATTCAATTCTTTAGGGCATTTTTATTTACACTTAGTTTGTTAGCCCTCTGCTCAATACCTTTTTTATCCCAATGCTTTGCTCCCTGTTTCTGCATTAACCCTGCTGGAATTAGGTATTCACACAGACTTTCAAATCATATATATTCTGTTACCCTTGTCTATCTCTCCCCAATGGCCTCCATTTTTCCCTCCTCATAAGTCATCATTTTTAGTGTACTTTATATACAATTGCACATAAATACAAATATATACCAGTTATTAGTGGGGCTAGAGAGATAGCTCAGTGCTTAAGAGTACTTGCTGATCAAGGTTCCTTTCCCAGCACTAATAAGGCAGCTTACAATATTTGTAACTCTAATTATGGAAAATCCAACACCCTCTTTTGGTTGCTGTTAGCAACGGTCATTCAGTGTTGCACTATTAAGATATATAAAAGCAAAAAGGCTTATGCATGTAAAATGAAAATTTAAAACCCTTTCATATTACTGATTTGATTTATGCTATTTTAATAATAGGTTCTTCTCCAAGATCTATAACTTTGCTACCTCTGGGTATTTGGCTCAACAAATATGTGTACATCACAACATTTGCACCTGAATTAATCAAACTGTATATAGGTACATATTTTCACTTTTCATTCATGATCTTTAGGCATCTAAGACAAATTAATTTCCTTTCAATTGAAAGTAGAGCATCAATAAACATTGCCATGCAAGCATCCCTAGAGAAGATATGAGTACTTAGAATGTATGCTGAGGGGTACAGGATAATATGTTATTTTATTTTGGGTCTTAAGAAATGCCAATACTAAAATATGTGTTGTATGTAACTGTTTACATGTTGGTCAACAGTGAAAAAGTCTCTTCCCAATATTTAGTGACATTTGTTTTCTTGATAATGGCCTTTCTTACTGGAGTAGTAGAGATTCTCAAGTTAGTTTTCATTTTGATTGCCCTGGTGGTAAGGTATGTTGAATACTTGAAAAAGTATATATTGGCATTTGTAATGTCTTTTTTCAAGAACTCTCCATGTAGATCCTTTTGTCTGATTATATTGGTTGTCTTGATTGCTTCATTTTTAAGTTCTTCATATTTTCTGGATATTAGTCTTCTGTCAGATGTGCTCCTGACAAAGATTTCCTTATGTAGGGCATGTTGACCATGCCACCAGAGGAATGAACATGGTACTGATGAGGTTGAGGATGCTCAAACTCCAGAAATCCCAGACTTTAAGATTGCCAGCAGTAGAGCTAACTCCATTCCTGTTTCCATGCCTGCTTTGGGGTACTTAACCATGACTCTCAACTAGGTGATCACAAGTCACATAACGCAGAACCTGGAATTCTTTCTCATGCAAATACAGTACCACCAGCATCTGAGCTTCAGCCAATAGAATATATTAATCCCAAAAATTCCATCCCACTCCCCAAGGTTCACATAGTCCCTATCTTTACTGATGGTGGGAGCCTGGGGTCCTCCATTGTTGTCCCCCACCCTTCCTCATCAGATAAAAGTCTACTGCCTATAAAGTCAGACCTCCAAAAATTGAGGGCTCTGCTCAATTTAAAGAATTGTTTGCCGTGGTTATGGTGTTAGATATGATTTCTGATTCCTTTCATTTGTTTTCTGACAGTCTCTATGTAGTAAATTTACTGCCTAATTTGGTAGAGGTTCATATTAGGCTTGATTCTAACCATATCACCCCTTCCATCCCATGATTCAGGCTCATACCCTACTAAAACAAATATCCTATTTTTCTCCAACACCTTCAAGGTCATCAAGACCTCCCAGAGCTCCTATCTTCCAGAAACTGCCTGGCAGATCAACTTCTCTCGGGCTTCCAATGCCATACTGTTGGCAAGGTGACTCAGTTCTACTCATTAACTCATGTCAACTGGAGGGGCCTCAGACATAAATATCCTCAGGTCCTAATAAAAGACCTTTAAAAGATCATTTGTACCTGTAGGTCTTGTCAGCCATTCTTTCAGCCCATGGGGAGCAATCCTTGAGGACTCTGCCCTAATAATTTATGGCAAATAATTTTGATGTTATTCACTATTCCCCATTTGGAAAGCTAAAATATATATTTGTGACTGTTGATACCTTCTTCCATGCATGCTGGGCATTGGCCCATGCTGGAGAAAAATCTAAACATGCTATTAACTATGCTTCAATGTTTTGCCATTTTCTGACTTCCAGATCAAATTAAAACAGTTAATGGCCAGTGTTTTACAAGCAAACTCTTTTCAGAGTTTCTCCATACGTAGATCTCCCACACTATGGGGATCCCTTACAACCCAAGAGGACAGGCAATTGTTGAAAGACAAAATCAAACCTTAAAGTCTCAGTTACAAAAACAAAAGGGGGAGAGTTTACCCCTACATGATCAGCTAAAAAAGGCATTATTCACTTTAAATATTTTAAATTTTTCAAATGAAAATCCTCAGTTGTCCCCATTTCAAAGACATTGGACCCCCTCCATCTCCTATAGCTTGATATGAGCTATATGAGAGCATGAAGAGGACCAGACCCACTCCTGACAGCCCGGAGAGGATTCGGCTGCATATTTACCCAAAGTGAAAAAAATACCAATCTGGATACCAGCCAGAGAGATAAATTATATGCCTCAACAAAGAAAGTCTGACAATGACATTTCCAGGGAGTCCCCCTGCCCTAAGAAACCCCACTATGCTTCTCCTTCAGGAGACCAAGATGATCAAAAAAATGATCCTGCTGCTAACATGGATGCTGCTCTCCATCTTGACTGAGGGAGGTCTCTGTGACCCCCCAGGAGCAAGAGGGATCAAAAAATAGTCAGGTGATCCCTGTGACTGTAATGAAGGTGACAAGAGCTCCAAGACAAATGTTGTGGACTGGATTTCTTGTCCTATTACACTATTTTCTCCCCATCCTTGGCCCCTTTCTTCTCCGCCTTATCTTCACTGTTGAGCCATGTGTGCTCAATGAGCTCACTCAATTTATCCATCAGAGGTTAGAGGAGACCCGGCTTCACCAAGTTGAAATCCAGCTTCACCAAGTTGAGATTCATTATCAAAGACTTGTCTCTTCTGAGCCAGGCTCTACATATCCCTCTGCCTGTGAACACCACTCCTCAGCTTTCCACCTGAACTGAGATAACCGAAGACAGGTTGTAGAGCATCCCCTAACCCCCTTAAGACAAAGTGACACATGGTATCCAGAGACAGGAACTCACACAAAAAGCTAGGGAGTTGACTCAATTATAAGGAAACTTAAAGTACATGTATGTCACTTTATTCGTATATATTAATAGTTCACAGAATAGATTTCATTATCATATATATATATACATATATATATGTATATATATATTGCATTGATCTTATTTAACATACTATTTCTCTTATGTTCTCTCACTATCTATCTTCCCCCACTTTATAAGTGTGTTTTCTGTCATACTCTCTAATAATTACAATTTAATGTCATGTTTTGTTCTTGTTACACACTCAAGGTGAAACAGCTGATGCTTGTCTTTCTAGAACTGTCATACTTGATTTGACATAATATTCTTCATTCCATCTCAAGGATAATGGCATGACTTTATTGTTTTTAATTATAGAATAAATTCCACAGGGTGTATATATAAGATATTCTTTATTTACTAATTGCCTAAGAGCACTTAGATGAGCCCCCCTGGTTTGGAAACTACCACTTGTGTGACAAGAAGTATGGGTATGTGTGTTTCTACATATCCCTCTGCCTGTGAACACCACTCCTCAGCTTTCCACCTGAACTGAGATAACCGAAGACAGGTTGTAGAGCAACCCCTAACCCCCTTAAGACAAAGTGACACATGGTATCCAGAGACAGGAACTCACACAAAAAGCTGCTTTATGTTTCTTAAATGCTGCTTTATGTTTCTTTGAACATGTACTCAGGCATGGAATATCTGAATCATTTTAGTTAATGTATATTTTAGATTTTTGACTACATTCTTGTCTGAAAAGCTCAGTTGCCACTATAAGTTTTGAAACCAAAGGACTTTCTTTTTCTGTTGTTGAATTTATTACAGGAAGTTGTACTTCCAGCTGTTACTAGGTGGTGATGCAGGTGAAGTCAAGGGTTGATGTCTGTCTCCTCTCTATCCAACAGCAGTTCTTTGTCCCATTTTCCTCCAGTACAAATACCAGTTAACTATCTTCCTTGCCCCCTTTCTCCATTCTCCTTTGTTCCTTGTTCCCGTCCTCTTCTCTATCTTGTTTTATTTGCTAGCTTTGTCTCTTAAACCTGTCCTGTGTCCATGTGGGGTGAATAAATCCCTTGCATCGAGAACTTAGTGTGAGAAATTGGTCTTGAGATTTCTAACCCAATACTTATTCTTTAAGTTCAACATATAAAAATCAGTATATACTAGGTCACACAAAAGGGGTCCAGGGACAGAGGCCATATGATCCAGCAGATACAGAAGAAAGCTTGTTAATTAGATACAAGATTCCTTTGTGCTATAAAAGTCTTGATGAGAATATATATCAACATGATATATACTACAAATGGCCAAGATATGGGCAATGTTATGCTTACTGGGTAAAAATTCAAAACATTTCCACTGAAATCAGGAATAAAGTAAGGACATCTATTTTCTTCACTCCTATACAATACAGCCCAGGGAGTCATAGAGCAATTAGAGCAGTGTTTCTCAACCTGTGGGTCCTGAACCATTGGGGGGGTGTCACATATCACATGTCATGCATATAAAATTTTTATATTATATTCATAATATTGGAAAAATATAGTGGTGAATTAGAACTATAATGAGTTTTTGGTTGGGGTTCACCACACATTGAGGAACTCTATTAAAGTTTCATTGGAATAGGAAGCTGGGAAAAACTAATATTAGAGATTTTAAAAAATGAAAAGGGGATCCCTGTGGCTTGAGCAGACATCCAGCTGGTCTGCTCCCCTGTGGAAACTGCATCCCAAGACATCCTAGAGAGGCCACTGACCTCAGAGCTGCAGGATGATCATTCGCCCACCGCCCTACAACCCAGAGCTACATCTGGGAGCAGCTACCCCACAGGGACCGCCAGGTACCAAAACCCTGCCCCTGCAGAACACCACTCCCCTTCTTCACCTTGCCCGGATCTCTGTGGCTGGAGAAGACACCCAGCTGGTCTGCTCCCCTGGGAGCATCCCAAGACATCATAGAGAGGCCACTGACCACAGAGCAGGGGATGCCACATCCTGAGGCATCCAAGAGGAGCCAATGAACTCAAAGCAGCAGACACCATATCCTGAGACATCCTAGAAGAGAGACTACACTCAGAACAGTGAACACCTAGCCAGTCTGCTCCCATGAAGACATCTTATCCAGAGACATCCTAGAGGAGACACTGCATTTACAGCAGCAGGCACCTAGCTGGTCTGCTACTGTGGAGACACCATATCCTGAGACATCTAGAGGATGTACCTAGAGCAGCTGGAGATCAGGATCACAGGATCACAGAGACATGTAGACCCTGAGGAGTTCTGACACAAGCAAGATAACTGGAAAGGCAGGATCCAGTCAGAGACAGTGAGTGCAGGTAGCACTAGAGCTAACCAGATGGCAAAAGGCAAGCACAAGAACATAAACAAAAGAAACCAAAGTTACTTGGCATCAACAGAACCCAGTTCTCCTACCACAGCAAGTCCTGAACACCATATCACAATGAAAAAGTGGGATTCAGAATTAAAGTAGCTTCTTATGATGATGATAGAGGACTTTTAAAAGGACATAAATAACACTCATAGAATTTAAGAACACAGGTAAACAGATAGAAGCTCTTAAAGAATTTCAAGAAAACACAACCAAACAGGTGAAAGAATTAAACAAAACCATCCAGGATCTAATGGAAGTAGAAACAATAAAGAAATCTCAAAGGGAGACTACCCTGAGATAGAAAAACCTAGAAAAGAGATCAGGAGTCATAGACCCAAGCATCACTAACAGAATACAAGAGATAGAAGAGAAAATCTCATGTGCAGAGGATACCATGGAAAACATTGACACAACTGTCAAAGAAAATGCAAAATGCAAAAAGCTCCTAGCCCAAAACATCCAGGACATCCAGTATACAATGAGAAGGCCAAACCTAAGGATAATAGGTATAGATAAGGGTGAAGACTCCCTGTAACGCGCGCCCCCAAAATCCCTTTTCGCCCGCGAATAAGGACACGGAGGCAGTAATCGGGTATCACTACAGACGAGGCTTTACTTCTTGTAACAGCAAAAGCGGAAAGACGGAAGAAACCGGAAGAGGCTCCCTTAAATACACCCTAGAGTGACGTATTCACTTTTGGTTGGCTGTTCGTTCACCACCCAATATGCCTCGGGATTGGCAGTGACTAATGGCCCGCCTATCAGCCTAGCAACTGCGCAGATAATTGTATAGCCACTGCTAACAGCAGCTTCCTACAACTCCCAACTTAAAGGGCCAGTAAATATCTTCAACAAAATTATAGAGGAAAACTTTCCTAACCTAAAGAAAGAGATGTCCTTAAATATACAAGAAGCCTATAAAACTCCAAATAGACTAGACCAAAAAAGAAATACCTCTCATCACATAATAATCAAAACATCAAATGTACAAAAAAAGAAAAAAATACTAAAAGCAGTAAGGGAAAAGGTTAAAGTAACATATGAAGGCAGACCTATATTACACCAGAATTCTCACCAGAGATGATAAAAGCCAGAAGATCCTGGACTGATATCATATAGATCCTAAAAGAACACAAATGCCAGCCCAGACTACTATACCCAGAAAAACTCTCAATCACTATTGATTGAGAAACCAAGATATTCCATGACGAAACCAAATTTACACAATATCTTCCCACAAATCCAGCACTTCAAAGGATAATGGATGGAAAACTCCAACACAAGGAGGGAAACTACAGCCTAGAAAAAGCAAGAAAGTAGTCTTCCAACAACCCCAAAAGAAGATAGTTACACAAACATAAATCCACATCTAATAACAAAAACAACAAGAAGCAACAATCATTTTTCCTTAATATTTCTTAGTATCAATGGACTCAATTCTCCAATAAAAAGACATAGACTATCATACTGGATACATAAACGGGACCCAAAATTTTGCTGCATACAGGAAACACACCTCTGTGACAAAGACAGACACTACCTCAAAGTGAAAGGATGGAAAACAATTTTCCAAGCAAATGGCCCCAAGAAACAAGCTGGAGTAGCAATTCTAATATAAAATAAAACTGATTTTCAACTAAAAGTAATCAAAAAAGATAAGGAAGGACACTTCATACTTGGCAAAGGAAAAATGTACCAAGAGGAACTTGCAATTCTGAACATCTATGCCACAAATGCAAGGGCACCCACATATATAAAAGAAACTTTACTAAAGCTCACCATATAATTGGTCAAAACCAGTCCTCAACAGATACAAAAAGATTGAAATAATCCCTTGTACCCTATCAGACCACCATGGATTAAGGCTGGTCTTTAATAATGACAAAAACAATGAAAGGCCCACATACACGTGGAAACTGATCAATGGTCTACTCAATGATGACTTGGTCAAGGAAGAAATACAGAAAGAAACTAAAGACTTTTTAGAATTTAATAAAAATAAGGACACATCATACCAAAACATGTGGGACTCCATGAAAGCAGTACTGAGAGGAAAACTCATAGCTCTAAGTGCCTACAAAAAGAAACTGGAGAGAGCATACACTAACAACCTTACAGCACACCCGAAATCTTTAGAACAAAAAGAAGCTAATATACCCAAGAGGAGTAGATGCCAGGAAATAATCAAACTCAGGGATGAAATCAACCAAGTAGAAACAGAAAGAACTCTACAAAATATCAACAAAACCAGGAGCTGGTTCTTTGAGAAAATCAACAAGATAGATAAATTCTTAGCCAGACTAACCAAAGGGCACAGAGACAGTACTCAAATTAATAAAATCAGAACTGAAAAGGGAGCCATAACAACAGAAACTGAGGAAATTAAAAAAAAAAAATCAGATCCTACTACAAAGGCCTATACTCAACAAAATTGGAAAGTCTGGATGAAATTGACAATTTTCTAGAAAGATACCTGGTACCAAAGTTAAACGGGGAGCAGAGAAAACATCTAAACAGGCCCATAACCCCTAAAGAAATAGAAGCAGTCATTAAAAGTCTCTCCACCAAAAGAAGTCCAGGACCAAATAGTTTTAGTGCAGAATTCTATCAGACCTTCCAGGAAGACCTAATACCCATTCTCTTCAAACTATTCCACAAAATAGAAACAGATGGAACAATACCCGATTTGTTCTATGAAGCTACAATTATGCTCATACCTAAACCTCACAAAGACATAACTAACAAAGAAAGAGAACTACAGACCAATCTCACTTATGAATATTCATGCAAAAATACTCAATAAAATTCTCACAGACTGAATCCAAGAACATATCAAAACAATCATCCACCATGATTAAATAGGCTTTATCCCAGAAATGCAGGGATGGTTCAATATTCAGAAATTCATCAATGTAATCCAATACATAAATAAACTCAAAGAAAAAAACACATGATCATCTTACTAGATGCTGAGAAAGCATTTGACAAAATTCAAAATCCCTTCATGTTAAAAGTCTTGGAAAGAACAGGAATTCAAGGCCCGTACCTAAACATAGTAAAAGCAATATACAGCAAGCCAGTAGCCAACATCAAACTAAATGGAGAGAAACTTGAAGCAATCCCACTAAGATCAGGGACTAGACAAGGCTGCCCACTCTCTCCCTACCTATTCAATATAGTACTGGAAGTTCTAGCCAGAGCAATTAGACATCAAAAGGAAGTCAAAAGACTACAAATAGGAAAAGAAAAAGTCAAACTTGCAGATAATATGATAATATACTTTAGTGACCCTAAAACTTCCACCAAAGAACTAAACCTGATAAACAACTTTAGCAAAGTGGCTGGATATAAAATCAACTCAAACAAATCAGTAGCCTTCCTCTGCTAAAAGGATAAACAGGCTGTGAAAGAAATTAGGGAAATGACACCCTTCACAATAGTCACAAACAATATAAAGTATCTTAGAGTGAATCTAACCAAGCAAGTAAATGATCTGTATGACAAGAACTTCAAGTCTCTGAAGAAAGAAATTGAAGAATGTTGTGGACTGAGCTGCCCCACATTGGGCACCAAAATGTTGAGAACCGCTCTGCCCCATGTTTGGGGGCCAAAATGTTGGGGACCGCACTATTAATGTTGGAACCCACACTGCCAAAAGCCTTGGGGGCTAAACTGTTAGAGCCTGCACTGCCCCGAGCTGCTCCAGTCCAAGGATCAGGGTTCATCAAAAGAGAGAGTATGGACATGACGAATGGAGACCAGACAGAGTGATTCAATCCTGTTTATTCTTCAGTCTCTCTTCTTCTCTCCAAGTCCCAAGTCTTGTATTCCTAATCCCTAGTTCCTAGTTCCTAGTCCCTAGTGCCTCCCAGTTTCAAGTTTCCAGTTCCAAGTTCTAGTCTCAAGTCTCAAGTGTCTAATACCTAGATGCGAATCTCAAGTGTCTAATTCCTAGTTTCTCTTCCAGGTCTCAAGTCTCAAGTTCTTCTGCCTAATGCCTAATAATTTCTTCTGTCTGCCTCTCACCTTTTATATGTCTCACTTCTAAGCCATGACTTTAGTCAAGCCCTTAAAGCACACCTTTAAGTCTTGTCTATAAATCTGATCTCTAAGTGACACCCTTAAGTCATACACCTTTAAGTCTCACACACCCAAGGGAAAATCCTGGGTATCTAAAACAAGATGTTATCAGAGTGTGCTCAGCTGTTGTAGGCTATTGTAAGCAAGTCTCTTGTCAGGGTATATGGCTCAAGATGGCTGCAAGAATGATAGCCGCCTTCTGTCAGCTCCCCAAAGAAGAAGATCCCACAAGATGGAAAGATGTCCCATACTCATGGATTGGCAGGATTAACTTAGTAAAAATGGACATCTTGACAACTTAGGTAAATGGATGGAACTAGAAAATATAATCCTGAGTGAGGTAACCCAATCACAAAAGAACACGCATGGTATTTACTCACTGATAAGCAGATATTAGCCCAAAAGCTTAAAATAGCCAAGATTCATCTAACAGCCCACATGAAACTTATGAAGAAGGAAGACCAAGTGTGGATGCCTTGGTCCTACTTAGAAGGAGCAACAAAATACTCAAGGGAGAAAATATGAAGACAAAGTGTGGACAGAAACTCAAGGAGGGGCTGTCTGGAGACCATTCTACCTTGGTATCCATCCCAGGTGCAGTCACCAAAGATAGACACTGATATGGATGTCAGGAAGTGCATGCTGACAGGAGCCTGATATAGCTATCTCCTCAGAGGTCTACCAGAGTCTGACATATCCAGAGGAAGATGCTCACAGCTAACCATTGTTCTGATTAACGGTTCCCAAAAGAGAATTAGAAGACTGAAGGAGCTGAACGGGTTGGTGGCACCAAGAGGAGACCAACAATACTAACCAACCAGAGCTCCACAGGATCTAAACCACCAGCCTAGGAGCACACAAGGAGGGACCCATGACTCCAGCTATATATATGTATGGGAGGATGGCCTTATTGGGCATAGGTTGGAGAGGAGATCCTTGGTCCCATGAAGGCTGAACAGCAATCGTGGAGGAATTTGAGGGTGGGGAGGTGGGAGTGGGGGGCATGTGGGGGCACACCACCATAGAAACAGGAGGAGGGATGGGATGAGGGCTTTCTGGGTGGAGGGGGGAATGGGGTAAGGGAATAAAATCTGAAATGTAAATATAATGTAAATAAAATTAAAAAAAATGAAAAGAATGGATTGGAGGAAAAAGACAGTCAGCACAGTGGTGGTGGCTCACATCTTTAATCCCAACACTCAGCATGGAGAGGCAGGTGGATCTCTGTGAATTTGAAGCCAGATTCCTCTGCAAAGTGAGTTCTAGGACCACCAAAGCTACACCAAGAAACACAATCTCAACAACAACAAAACCAAAATCATCAACTACAATGGAAGTGAAAGTATCTTTATTTGTAATTTTATACATAAAAGACTTTAAAGAATTCATCAGAAAACTCTTAGAACACATAAGAATCTTCAATAAAGTGGCAGGATACAAACTAATTATATATTTAAAAAAATACCCAGTAGCTTTCCTGTAGCCCAACAACAGCCATGCTGAAGAAAAATAATGGCAATAATACAAATTTACAACTGTCACCAAAAATAATACAGTGGCAAAAATTTAAACAGTGAACCTTTTTATACCCCTTCTCTAACCCTTGCATGCCTGGCATATGCTGGTTCTTGACATTGTGTACTCAAATATAAATACTTGGAGCTAAGTTTCATAAATAAGAAAGTACATGAAGCATTTATCTTTCTGCATCTAGTTACAATCCTGTGTAATATTTTTCATTTCCAACTATTTATCTAAAATTTCATTATTTCCTTTTTGGTTTTTTTTTTTTTTTACAGCTGAATAGAATCACATGTATGCACTTCATTTTTCTTGTCCATCCATCATTTTAAGGACATCTAGGATGATTCTTTACAGCTACAGTGTATAGAAATGCAATGAACATGGGTAAGCAAGTCTCCTGGTTTGAAACAAAATGGCCTCATAGGCTCATAGGTAGTGCCCCTACTAGGAGAGGGGCCTTCTTGGAGTAGATGTCAACATCTGGGAGGAAGTGTGTCACTATGGGTGGGTTTTGAGTTTTCAGAAACTCAAAACAGGACTAGTGGTTCACAGTCTTTTCTTGCTGCTTGAGGATCTAGATATAGAACTCTCAGCTCTGTCAGCACCATGTCTTCCTGCATTCTGATATGCTTCCCACCTGACAATAGTGGACTAAACCAATGAAACTGTAAGCCAGCCTCAATTAAATGTTTTCCTTTATGACAGTTGCCATAGTCATGGTGTCTCTTCACAGCAATAGAACCCTAACTAAGACAACAATTATTTCTAGAAGAGTGTATTGATTCCTTTAGGTACATGCCAATGAGTGTATGGCTGTGTCATGGAGGAAATTGTTATATTTGGGTAATGCTTCATACTAGTTTAAATTGTAGCTACATCAGTTTGCAATCCTACCAATTGAGAATGAGGGTTTCCCTTGAACCTGAAAACTTACTAGTATTTGATGTCATGTATTTTCTGGAATAGTGGGACATGAAGGGGAAAGATGAAAAACAGGGGAAGGGCTTTAACTATGGAGGAAGGTGGGTAATACAGAGAAAGAAGAAGCACAGATAAATAAAAGTCAAGATGTTTGGAAAGGTCATAGGTAAATAGATTATTTCATAGTCACACTTAGAAATACATATACTATATATGAGTGTGTGTGTGTGTGTGAGAGAGAGAGAGAGGGGGGGGGAGAATACTCTTTTCAAGAACCATGGGGTTCCTAACAAAAATCTCAATGCCCCAAATAACAAACCTCACTTCCAATTGTTGCTCTGCTGTGTCCAAAAGCCTCCCAAGAAATAGGGGCTATTGTCCTTACTCTTGATTTTCTCCTCAAAATTGAAGATAAGATCTATTGCTAAAGATACCACATATTTCAGACACAGGACTTGGAAGAATTGAGCTAGAACTGGCTTAGAAGCCCCTTTTTGGGGACTAGCCCTCAGTATTGGAAGATGGCATAAAAGATGCCAGGGGTAAAAATCAATAAATAGTTATACCCCTCTGTAAAGTTTATGAATCACAAAAATGACCACCATGGGAATGTTTTCTTAGTGTTACAATAGTGGCAGTGTCATCTTGGGAGTAACCAACAGCTGTATAATTAGACTTAAGACTAATTAAGAGGAAAAAAAATCATACCTGGCACTTAATCCTGTCTAGTCACAGTGCCCATAGGAGAAGTTACCACTGCCATTTTCATAAACTAATATAGTTTCTAATTGTATTAACACTTATACCCAGAGATAGGTGTAGCTCTAAACCCTCATCAAAGAACCTCCCCCCCCTAATACATGAAGAATATACAGGAATCCAAAACTAACCAAAATGCAGAGATTATATAATAGTAGCATGTCCAACACCAGTTGCTGCATCTTAAACACAACCAACACACCCAAGGCTAGGGCACCATCATAGAAAAAGGGATAAAAATTATAAAAATTATAGAGCCTGTACCTTGCTGCAAGATAGTATCTACTAGAAGTGACAGGAAAGGAGCATCCATAAACTCTCAATATTTCAATGAATTTGTAAAAAAAAAAAAATGAGCTACATGCTAAGTGTTTTGCCTACACCTTCATAAATAGAGAAACAAATGCTTTGCCTGTTGCACATGGAGTCCAAAACAGTTCTCCTATGGGCAAGGAATCTTGATCCTCTGCAAGAGCAGAAAATTCTTGTAACCCCTTAATGAGCCATTTCTCCATCCCAATTAATATTTTTTATATATTAGTAGGTATGTGTAATTGTGTATAGTTGATATAATACTAAAAATGACTTGTGAGAGAAGAAAAATGGAGACCTTAAGGAAGTAACGTAGAAGGAAGAATACATGTTATTAAAGTACATGAGGGGTTACTGAGATTCATAGGGTTAAACAAAGTACTGGGCAGAATGTTGGGGGTAAAAATGGTGTTGAACAGATGGTTAACAAACTAAGTAAAAAATGAAGATGCCACCAGGAATCCAACTAACTAGCCACCTAATATAAATAAGAATAGCTTTTCTTTTAAATTCAGATAAAGTTAAAAAGGAAACCTTCTTTTAAATGGAGAATTACCATATGACTGAATGCATACATATTGTTGTTTGAAAGTGGAAAACCTATCTATCAATGACTAAGTAAATAACCATGTCATATTTGTACAATGCCATATTATTTGAACACAAAAAACAATTATTGTTATATAGAACTATATAGACATGCCTTGAGAAAAAGCTCAAAGACAGAAACCAGGAATAAAGAGCTCATACTCACATAAAATTTCAAGAATAGGAAAAGCTGAAAGAACCTAAAGTACAGTGGAATTACCTGTGGATGGTTGGAGATGAGAGTATGTGTGAATAGGCACAGGAATTCTTTGAGGGACAGTGGGTTCTAAAAGCCAATGTAAATGTTTTGAATGACATTGAAAATACTAAGGCTATTTAATTATACTTATATAAGTGAATTTTACAGTTCTTCAAAGTGAGGGAATGTAAACTTGAGCCCACATACAACCACTTTTGCTTCTCATGTCAACCAAAACAGCAAATAGATACATCATTCTTCTTGGAGTAATTGAAACCAATTAGAAAGTAAAATGTGTTTGTTGTATATAACCAGAGGAGGTAGCACTGTCCTGGACACATCCTTAGATTCTACTTATTATTGCCACACACAATGACAAAAGTTAATTATCTTTAAGAACCCAACAAAAGTTAGACCATAAATAAGGATAAAGATTCCCTTGGGTTGAAAGTTTGCATTTTATTTTTATGTATGGAAGAACTCCATCAAATTTAAGACTGCAAAGTCTATGAAATTATCTACCACAAGGAAGGAATTATAAATGCCATCTATTGCTTCATGGTTAATAGTGAACTTAGAGAAAATGGAATTATGAAATCCTCTCTTACATACAAGAAGATAGTTTGGATAATGGTGGTAGGTAAAATAAACATTTTTAGAGAGGTAAGAAGACAAAATGAGTGTGCAGAAATG
Source organism: Arvicanthis niloticus (assembly GCF_011762505.2). Lineage (NCBI taxonomy): Eukaryota > Metazoa > Chordata > Mammalia > Rodentia > Muridae > Arvicanthis > Arvicanthis niloticus. The sequence continues at coordinate 47,843,632 of NC_047663.1, forward strand.
ACTGCTTTTCTATTGGCATAAGGAAGCCTTAAACATACCATCTGCTTGCCATATTCCAGCCCTTTTCACATATTGGCACACATAGGAAGTTGGATGATAAAGTTGGATGATTAAAGTTTTAAAGTTCAAGAAGTCTGTATATCTTCCCCAAGTTGTTTTGCAAGTAGGCAGTCATATGGAATTGAGATGCTGTCCTTGGAAGCCTTCCAGACTATGTGGTTTTTGTATGGTATCATCTGCTGAAATACTACTGTTGGGTGGGCTGGAGAGATAGCTCAACAGTCAAAAGCTAGGCTCACAATCAAAGATATAAAAACGTGTGTAAATTTTTTGTTGTATGAGATACTTTAAGTCACTAACAATCAGAATAATGCCTGAATCATGGAGTGGTTTTCTAGTTACAGTCTCTCACTTTCCACCTAACAGATTGTGCTCCAGTCAAATAGAAGCTCTGTTCAATACCTGAAGATTCAATGAGCATGCACCTTTCCATATATTTAGCTTTCTTTTCATATATTTTGCTACTTATTTCTTTGTTTTGTTGCCTATATTCATTTAAATTCTTCCTTCTCCTACGTGTAGGAAAGAGGGATCCGTGACTATAATTGGTCTCCTGGGGTAAATTGGTTCTTGAAAGTCCTGAGTATTTACTTTATCATTAATGAGTTACAGAGGACCTGGACTCCTCTGGGATGCAGGGCCCATAAGGGCCAGGGATAGTAGCAGGACAATATGAGTTGGGATGATGCAGATAGGTGATGAGTACAGAAGCTGCTAGATTCTGCTCACACAAATAAAATGAAGATGAGCAGTATCTTGAACCAGAAACTATGACTCAGCCTTGGTGAACTTTTTACAATCAGGAAAGTAAGCATGTGTGTTGCTATGAATCCATATGAATCTCCAGTGTGGTGTGGGATGGTTTTCCAGGTATGCTAACATTCTTTTCTCTGTCTCCAAGACTTCACCTCACTATGCAAATATTTGTTTTATTGTCATCATGTAACAATTTTCATATTGATGAAAATTACTCATTATATCCCCCTTTCCTCTTAATACCCTACCATTTCAACACAAGAGCATCCCTAGGAGATGTAGTTCATTGCTATAGTTTACTATACTTTCACCTGTGGGGACTTCACAAAGTCTATACAATGTGGACCAAAAGATCCTGATTCATTTTATTTGTAAAACTTCACAAATTTTCATGTTACTGGTATTATTGTATGTGATTGTGCCTAAGAGAGTGAAATTGATATCATCTATGTGTTTATGTAAATATACAATGACAACTCTTCAATCAAACTCTGAATCTACAAAATCCACAATTATTTTTCAGTTGTACTAAATTTTAGAGGCATGTCCCTTGTGAGTTTTATGTGCTGTTTCATTTGTGAACTGAGGGCTTACCATGTAAAGAAGGCATGACTTCATAAGTGGTAACCGTTGATAGTGATTTTTCTGGAATCTGATGTTTTCACACATGCATAAATAATACAAAGTTTCTATTAATTTACAGGAGAAGCAGAAATAGGGCATGGTGACACATGCCCATTATTTCAGTGAAAGTTTTGAATACATAAAGAGAGTATCTTTTTAAATATTGCATGATATTTTCCTATATGATTTCCCTTCCTTTGTGCTAATTTCTAATGCACAATGTGTAAGTGTGCAAACTCTGAATTCAGCTGAATTAAACTTTATAAGTCTGTGAAGGTTCAAACAGTCAGGCTTAGTTTTAGCATTTCTAAGACAGTTGCTAAGATCTCTTGACATTTCTCCTGTATTGTCAGCTTTGAGACATGTAATTGATTCATTATTCAGTGTTGTTCATAACATTGTATGGGGGGAGGTGTGAAGTGTATATGTTACTAGGATACACTACATCATAACTGGTGCTGACCCTAGCTGGAGATACAGAATGATTGTAAATAAGCAAACAGAATGAAGGTATGTGACTTTTCTAGCATGTAGTTTATAATTGATGGTAAGATAGATTAAATAGTTGATGAAAATTATGTCCATGAGATATTTTTAGGATGCTAGGGAACCTGACTCAATGTCTCACAGAGACTGATTAAATTTAGTTGACTATGTAATAAGCAATATGTCTGGCATATGAAAATGGCCAGATGAAAGAGAAATGCAGGGGGAAAGTGGTAGGCAAGAGAAAGAGCAACTCTAAAATATAGAAGAAGAAGAAGAAGAAGAAGAAGAAGAAGAAGAAGAAGAAGAAGAAGAAGAAGAAGAAGAAGAAGAAGAAGAAGAAGAAGAAGAAGAATAGATTTATCCACGCACTAATTATGAGAGAAAGACATGTGAGAATGTATGATGATATAACACTGGTACCTGTGAGATAATGAAACATAATTTGTGTCCCTGTTAGGAGCTTTGTCCTTACCCTCAAAGCAACAGTGGTAATCTGAAAAACGAACCAGAAAATCTGTGTAGGACTTCCTCTGTTAGAATTCCATAATGTAAATGAAGCATAGTGAAGGAGAAAAATGGCCCAGGAGACATGAAAACATGGACATAAGCTGAGTCTGCTTCTGTATTCCAGTAAGACAAGATGTGGTTCTCATATATCGATACAATCTCATAGAAAGATCAAATCAGAGAAGAAATCAGAAAAGACTGGAGGAGAGACTCTGAATAATGCATGACAGCAGTTCAATGTAAGAGAAAAAGAATGGATGGAAATTCATATAGCTTTAACTCAAAACTCAATTTCTTTTTAATACTGTGGTGGAGTGGAGAGGTAGGAGATGGAGGAATGCTTTGGTAGACAATAAAGTGAAGACATGCATTTCACTTGAGGACTTTGATCTTCTGATGACTGTCATACATGCAGCAGATAAAACATAATTAGTTAACAGAATAGCAGAAATATATATGTTATAAGGACATAGATGTCTGATTTTGGAATGGTAATCTAATGCTTTATAGTATGAAAGTTTGCCTTGAAATTTATATAAAAATATGATAATAAAGGTTATACAAATTCTTCAAGAACATCAATACACAAAATAACATAGAACAAATTATAAATGAACACACTAGTTACCCAGGATGGGCAGGAAGTAGGAAGAAAACCATTAGTCCATTTTGTTTCTTCGGAGAAATATCAGAGAAGTGTCTACAAAAGGATGGGATATAGAAACCAGTTAAAGATAAGTTGAGAAAAGCAAATGATTGTAATGATTATAGCTACTTGGAGTTTGAGATTATAATTACTATATTGGTTGTCAGATTAGTTGCTGTAAAATATATAACCTGGATATATGTTTGATTTATTTTAAATTTAAGGGACAATATTTTCTCATTGGGATACTGTAGAAGAATGATAACAGACAACCAAACAGTCATCACCCACTTCCTCCTCCTGGGACTGCCCATCCCCCCAGAGCACCAGCACCTGTTCTACGCCCTGTTCCTGGTCATGTACCTCACCACTGTCCTGGGGAACCTCATCATCATCATCCTCATTCGTCTGGACTCCCATCTCCACACACCCATGTACTTGTTTCTCAGCAACTTGTCCTTCTCTGACCTCTGCTTTTCCTCTGTCACAATGCCCAAGTTGCTGCAGAACATGCAGAGCCAGGACACGTACATCTCCTATACTGGCTGTCTGACACAAATGTACTTTTTAATGGTTTTTGGAGATATGGAGAGCTTTCTTCTTGTGGTCATGGCCTATGACCGCTATGTGGCCATCTGCTTTCCTCTGCATTACACCAGCATCATGAGTCCCAAGCTCTGTATGTGTCTGTTGCTGCTGTCTTGGGTGATTACCATGCTGTATTCCATGTTGCACACTCTATTCTTGGCTAGATTGTCATTCTGTGAGGACAATGTAATCCCCCATTTTTTCTGTGACATTTCTGATCTGCTCAAGTTGGCATGCTCTGATATTTATATAAATGAACTTATGATATTTATCTTGGGAGGACTTGTCATTGTCCTCCCATTTTTACTCATTGTTGTGTCATATGTACAAATTGTCTTTTCCATCCTAACAATTTCACCTACTAGGGTTATCCACAAGATCTTCTCCACTTGTGGCTCTCACCTGTCTGTGGTCTCACTGTTCTATGGGACAATTATTGGTCTCTACTTATGTCCATCAGCCAATAACTCTACTGTGACAAAGATTGCCATGGCCATGATGTACACAGTGGTGACTCCCATGCTGAATCCCTTCATCTACAGCCTGAGGAACAGAGATATGAAAGCAGCCCTGATCAGAGTCCTTTGCAAGAAGAAAATCTCTTTATAATGACAAAAATATTTTTTCTTAAATTTCTTATGAAAATATTTATACTATTATTGTCTAGTGTATCCCTACTAAAGGGCCCACATAAAAGAATATTCTACATAATATCCCATCTTCAAAACTGTTTTTACTGTTCAGAGTCCCATAACAGCCCTAATGTATAAGCAGAGCACCTGATACAAAGTCCTGCAGCACCATGCTTGATTTTTCAGACTTTGGGATCTCTGTGAGCCATTGTTTAGTTGATTTGGTGGGAGCCCATTTTCCTAGTATCTTTCATCCCTCTGATACCTACAGTCTTTCTTCCTCCTCTCCCCCGGGGTTCATCCATCACTGAGTGGAGGGACTCAGTGAAGATCTCAAAATTAATCTCTTTCTCTGTATAATGTTTGGCTGAGGTCTGTATGTCTGCTCCCATCTGTTGCCAGAATTGTTTTTGATAATACCTGGACAAGACACCAAACTATGAGTATAACAGAATATCATAAGAGTATTTAATTGATATTTTCAGTCAGGTTTGGCTTGTAGAGGGGGCTTCAAGTTACATCAAACACTAGCTTGGCAAGGCAGGAAGAATCCCAGTGCCAGGATTAATTAATATTGTTTACTACAGTGAACAGCTCCTGTAACAGAAGCAGGATGAAGAGATGTTGTGGTGCTGCCATTTTGAAAGGAGCTGCCATTTTGGACAGCTCCTGTCCCACATTTTACTGTGGCGTCCATAGGCTGGGTTAGGAAGGAAGGGCCTGCCCACATTTTGATGGCTTTTAGTGCACAGCAGCTTTTGTGGCCTGTGACTGGACCTACAATGACTCCCACTCAAATGTATGCACAAAGTAATAATAACTCTGAGATGATCTGTACAATTGAACATATAGTGTTCTTTCCTTTGTTACCAAACAAAATATCCAAGTATTAAACTGTTAGTGCAGCTGCAGAATAGAGACACCAGCAGCTGGAAACAGTCAGATCATGTTAGTGGAAGATTTCCCACCTCACTGTGTGCCTTTCATTCTCTTCTTTTTTCAGTTAGAAGTGGAATTCAGGCCCCTGAGTATATTAAATAGCTACCTTATCACTGAGCTAAATGTCCACCCCATCCCCAGATATATTTATGCTTCTCCTTGACTTGTCTACCAGTTTTGATATACACTAGGTTCATTAGGCAGCTGTCTAGAAGAAAACAGAACTTGACAAAGAATTATCTTAAAGATATAGCTCAGATAGTTGGAAATTGATAAGTCCATTAGATATAGATTGGAGTCCCTAGGAAGAATAAAAGTTATACTCTCAAATCCAAGGAAGTCTAGATATAGTTTCTCAACTTACTATGTATTTTGCAACTGTTTTCATGGATCTCATCACATTATAAAGGGTTATAATTACTTTACTGTGATCTAATGTTAATTACTAATTTTAGAGTTAATAAAATTATAAAATACCCAGAACTATGTTTTGACCAAAACATCTATTATGACCTATATTTCTTCTTACAATAATTATCACACCAGGAATGGATATCTGAGTATGAACTTAAAAATTAAAAATAACTACTGCTTCTCATGCATTTGTATTTCTGATACATTATGAATTATTAGTAATATTTTCTATATCCATATCAATTGGATCATAGAAATTGAAAAATAAATTTTGAGTCATTAATATTATTGAAACAGAATAGCATTTCTCTACCCTAATATTTATCATAAAATTACATTTGCAACTGTGAATCTGATCACAGTGATCAAATTTTCATGCTAAATATCAAATTTAGTGATTTTTATATTCTGAGAATAATGAGGAGTAATTTTTGGATTTAATGCAAATTTCTTCCTTAAATTTGTCAAAGTTGATGTCTCAGGCTGTAGCACAGCCAGGAAATCTTCATGGATACTAGGTCATGTTCAGACAGGGATGGCCTTGATAAAGGATGAGGGCATGGATGGTGTTTCCTGTATGAAATTTAGTCTTTGGTAACATAGCTATGAACCAGAGATCAGAGCCATTGGTAGCTGGGATGTAAGTACAAAATGCTGTGATACATGATAGCACCTCTTACAGTATGTGTGGGGATACAGGGAAGGGTTGCCTTACCATAGGGCATATTATATTGTGGAAACATAAGTGGGACAAGACACAGCACAGAGGAGGGAATGTGATACGGAAGAAAACTATTGAATCAGAAATGATGGAGGTACAAACTTTGAAGTACATCATTGTTAAAGAGAAGAATGCAAGCATCATGTGAGGCCATAATGGGCTATAGAGTTGGTACAATTTGGGTAAGCAAGTATTATTTGTAAAAATGATAGATATTTTTGTCTTTAAGAAAAAGCTGGTCATCTGAAGAATAAATCAGGAAAGACAGAACTGTATTACCATCTCAGTAAACCATGGTGGGCTAATAATGTTGAAGAAAACAATATTGATACATGGGACATGTGATGGAATTGGATATTTCGCCAAAAATGTTGACATCCATTTCTAAGAATATGATTGTATGGTTTTAAATGCTTGGATAACAAAAGGATGAAAATCAGAATCTATATGTTTTGCTACATGGAATTCATGAAAAAATGCAATAGAACTCATATACTGAGTCTTGAATTCCTTTTATTATGAGAAACAAGAGAAGCAAAAGAAAGGTGTTGCAAAAGAGAGGAGTGAATTTCTCTTGGGATACACTGAGCCTTAGATGACAGTGGGATACAGTGGGAACAAGGAAGATAGTCAGAATGAGGTATTGAATTCTATAGGATAGAGAGATAGCTGCATCTGATGTTTAAATGGTAATATAACACATTAAAGTGTATGACTTTATCTTGGGGCTTCTATAGATTTATGACTTTAGGGTGTACAAAATCATTCAAGAAACTTCACAGAAAAAAAAATCTTATAGAATCAGGGATGGGGTGATAACTACAGTTACATAGAATAAGCAATCAGGCAAAAAAGAGAACTGCCAATGTATTTTGTATATCATAAGCAATTAGAATTGATTAGGCAGTAGTAGAAGAGTAGAACATGGTAAAACAACATTAATGAAAACATTCGTTTTGTTTAGAGTTTAATCATATGTTAAATATTTATCCTTATGTTCAGAGATCAGTTGAATTCTCATTCCTCATCAAAGTTTTTTTTTCTTTATGCAGCATATGACAATATTACAGAGATCCAAATGGAAGCAGAATTCAAAGAACATGTGACTATGGCATGTATAGTCCTAATTGTTCCATCCACAAAGTAACCACTACATTTAAGACTATGCATCCATCTTGAAAAAGGGAACAAAAATTTTATTCACCAGAAAACCAGTACCTTGCTGCAAGATAGTGTTTTCTAAACATGACAGGGAAGCAGCACCTATGAAATATCAACCCCTCAATGAATTTAAAATGTACTAGAAATTATATTAATTTAGGAAAACAACAATAATTAGCTGCTGTGAGAAGAAAAACCAGTTTCTTTAGGATCTAATTCTCTGATAGATTATGGTCATCTTAAAACATACCTACAAACTACCAAAACTAAAGAGATCCATTATGGTGTGCTTGTGCACGTGTGTGTGTGTGTGTGTGTGTGTGTGTGTGTGTGTGTGCATGTGTGTGTGGTATATGTTGGTAACAATAATAAAGAAGAATTGATTAGGAATTTGAAAATGAATAGGGAAACATGTCAGGAATTACAGTTAGAGATATAGAGATAGAAATAATGTAAATACATTACTTATGCATAAAATTCCCTAAAACGTCAAGTAGCAACAAAACCATAAAGAGTGAAGTCAAATATCTTTATCATAAAACTTTAGAAAACTGAAAAGAGATTGCAAAAGAAACATATGGAAAGACTTCCAATGCTCCTGGGTTGAAATGATTAATAGTGTGAAGATGAATGTAAGCAATATACAGACAGATTCAATGCAATCCCTGCAAAATCTGCTGACACCCTTTACTGAAATACAAAACAATTAATATTTGTATAGAGGAACTGAAGACCTTTGATATCCATATAAGTCAGAAAATTCTTCAAAATGATAAAAATTCATTTGAAGATATTACCACACCTAAAATTCTGTGATATTTCATAGTTATAAGAGCAACAACTGCATCATGGAACAGAACAAAGATCCAGATAGAAACCACTGAAGATACAGCCACATAATATTTGACAAACATTGCAAAAATATTCACTGAACATAAGCCTATAACAAATGGTTCTGAGAAACTGAATATCTCTGTTCTGAAGCATGAAACTAGCTCCCATTCCTCTATTTGCATACACATCAATTACTAGTAGTTCTGAGACTTGAGCAGCAGTCTTCAAATTCTAAAACTGTTCCAATAGAGGAAGAAGAAAGAAAAAGCAGTTTAAGAGATGAAAATAGGTAATGACCTCTGAAAGGAACTCTAGTGGCTTAGTAAATAATGACAACAATCAGCAAACAGGATATTCTAAAATAAAAGTACTTTACCATATCAGAGAGAGTGATCTGAGTGAATAAACAGCATGCAGGGTGTGAGGGAATCTTTGAAAGGTACTCAAATATAAATCTTACAGATGATGTATACCTAGAATACACAAGGAACTCAAAATATGAAGAACATGAAAACAATAAACCTAATAAAATGGGCAAAAAGAATATATGAAGATCTCTCAAAAGATCACATGAAAACAGCCAATCTACACTTTTTAAAGTATCCAACATTCTTCATAATGAGGGCAATCTAAATGAAAATTACCTTGAGATTCCATTCTGCTCCAGAAAGAAAGTCCGTCATCAAGAAAAGAAAGCTCATCAAATCTTAGCAAGGATTCTTATTCACTATTGACCAAAGTATAAACAGTTGCAGCCAATATAGATATTTATGGGTTCTTAGGAATGATTGAATTGAAACTTGATCCTACCATTCAACCACTTTTGCTTCTTATGTCAACTAAAACACAAAGAATAATTCTTCTTGGAATAATTGAAACCTATTGATTAGCAAATAAAATGTGGTTGTTCTAGACAACCAGGGCAGGCAGCCCTGTCTCTAACATCCTGCATACATCCTTAGATTCCACTTAGTGTTTCCACACTCACAATCAAAAGTTAATCAACTTTAAGTTACCAATAAAGGCTAGACCAAAAAGGATAAAGATTGCTTTAGGTTGAAAGTTTGTATTTCATTCTTATGTGCATTACTTCATACAATTGATGACTGCCATGATCAGGAAATTTTCTTGAAGAAAAGAAATATAAATAGCAAATATACTCTCTTTATCAATGCTGAACTCATACAACATGAAATTATAAAATAGTTTCACATATATGGAGAGGAGTTGGATTAATTGTGGTAGTAGGTACAATCATTATTTTCATAGAGAGGTAAGAAGTACAAATGAATGAACAGGAAACATGGATTGCTTATCTATTTCTTTGAGGAAGCCTTAACCATGCTGCTTGCTTGCCATATTCCTACCCCTTTCACATATTGGCACACATAGAAAGACCTGGTTCAGCAGTCAAAGGCTAGGGTCATAACCAAATATATATAAATTACTCATGGCTTCTTTTGTGTGACTTTAAATCATTAATATTCAGAATAATGCCTGATAACATGGGGTGGTTTTCCAGCCCATTTCCTTACTTTTTCCCTAAGAAAATGAGGTCCAGTCAACAGAATCCCAGTTGATTATCTGAATAGGGACTGTGTATAGAGCTTTCCATGATTTTTTGGCTTTGTTGTTATAGATATTGAGTATTAGTTTTTGTCAGGGGCAGCCTTGTTTATACACTGAGGGCCTAAAATCAGCCATAGGCCTAAGTCAGCCTGCTAGCACAAAGTCTTAGTCTCTGTGGAATAACAGTGAACAGATGGCTATAAGATCTTGTAAACAAGTAACCTTGGTGGAAATTTACCAGCCTAGATAGTCATAGACCTTGTGAATAGGTAGCCTTGGTGGATAGTACCAACTTAGATAAGGACAAGTGATTCATAAACAGAGTCATAGTGATCTGTTCCCTGAACCTTTACCAAGCCAATACCCTGTTCTGAAAGATATCTGTGCTCCCCCTGAGAACATCTACGCTCCTGTGTCATCCCCTTCCCCACATCCTGCCTTTATGTGTTTATAACCCCTGTGTGAAAAAGTAAAAATTGTGTTTTGATTGACCTATAGACAAGCTGTGGTTCTTTGTGTTCACCTGTTTCTCCCATTTTCTTTTTTGGGTGACCTCCCTGGTGTCGCCATTGCTCCTCTCTGACCAGCAGAAATAAAGCACGGCAACACCAAGTTCCTTCTCCAAGCAGTTTATTCACACTTTATGATACAAAAATAGCACATTCTCCCCTTCCACGTCCAGCTTATATCCCCTTAAGGCCAGCCAACAATTCTCAGCCACGTGGCATAATACTATGGGCACTCTGCTATCGAAAGCTTCAAATTGTTTACATATTCCTAATAAGGCTTGTTTTTACAGGTACAAGCTTTTGCCTGGCTGCCTGCCAGGTGCCATCTTCTGGGCACAGCTCTCCACAGTTTCCCCTTTTTGTTTTAATAGTTTTTCAGGGAAAGGTAGAGGTCTGATCTCTGCTAAGCAAAAGGGAAGATTGTACTGCTTCATCCGCCTGGCTCATTACCAGGGGATCAGCAGACCCATCCCGCATTCTTTTCGCAGAGGTAGGATTTTAGAATGCAACCTACATGCAATCAAACATGCCTTTCTCAGTCTCCTAATTGGCGGGAGACTCTGAGTGCAGTGCTTCACCTAGCACCCTGCTACTGTTTGATAATTCCAAGCCAAGCTTGGGGGGAGCTGCATTCTTTGAAGGCTGCAAAAGCATGAATAATCATAGCTAGCTCTCTTTTTTGAGTAATCCGCATTTTACAAATACACCACAGGCAAAAAACGCTGGTGGCCACAAATATTAAAGCAAAGACGCCAATTCCCGCCCACTCTTTAAGATGAAATACAGGTTCAGCAATCCATGTAGCAAGTCCACCGGTGAGACTAGAGTCTAAGTGAGTGGAGTTCACTGTCACAACGGCTATCCGCAACCTCCTCATCAAACTTTCAAAGTCTGCCAACCAATTACCTGTCAAAAAACTAGAGAGATGACGAGACAGATTAGCAGCTTGAGTATAGTCTTGATATTGAACAGCAGTAACACACAGCCCAGAATATTTCCATTCACATCCAATTTGGCCCAACTGCCACAGTGCATCCACCTGCTCTTGGACGAGGTCAATTCTTTGATTGACCAGCATGAGTCCTCCTTTTAGTTGGACATTTAAGGATGCTTGCGACTCAAGGGCAGCAGCTGTATTGGTGGATAAGTCATTAAGGACTGCAGCAGTTTGTACTGTGCGACTCATAGCCACAACAGCAGCAACTGCACCAGCTGCTGCAATAGAAATAGCAGTAACAATGGCAGCTGTTATACCAAAATCTCTCTTGGCTCAAAACTGTGCCAAAGTATTAGGGGCATCTACTGGGATAGGGACCCATCGAGGAAGGCGGGCAACCACAGCAATGGGAAACTTATCACTCTCCCAGCACATGCTATAAAAGCAATCAAGATTACTACAAAATAGTTGGTTCTTATAAAGCCGAGTAGAATTGCTAACAATAAACACAAAAGGTGCCCAAATACAAACAGGAATAGGACTAAAGGTAATGTTTTTTCCAAACTTCTCTCCGACAACTGTCTCATAAAAGGATGGCTCATAATCAATGTCTTCAGCAGTCACCTGCACACCCGAGGAGGTAGAATAAGAAAATTTTTGTACTCCATGAGATCCGCCCCCAATCATAACAAAGGGTGACAGATCTGTGCAGCTACCATTCACTCCACAAAGCAGCCACACATCAAAAGGATTAGCAGGCATATTTATAGAAGGATCCTGCCAAGTAAAATTAAGGCCAGCATAGTGGGCATTAAAACTAGTACCAATATCTGGTGAAAAGGTAAAAAAATCCTTCTTTGCCCACTGCACTCCTCTAGACTGACAGCCTGTCCATGGAAACATTAACCTCTTATCATTATAACCAAAGCAAAAGGGGGCCCAATGTGGCTGCTTTGGTGGCCAAGGAGCATTTTTCCACAAGCCAGCAAGCAAATCTGTACCATCATTAGCTGGCCACCATCCTGAAAGCCAAGTACCCATCATACTTACAGTTCCATCTATAGGATTATTTGGCTCATCAAACCATGCTGCAGTTTGATTATATAATTGAATACAATCACTTTTCTCACTAATATTCCTAACTATGATAAAACATAAATTGCCTAATAAGCCAATACTTCTATTTTCATTAATACTTGCAATTCCAACATCTTTGGGCAAAAAAGGGAAATCTAAACTTTTATTAGTAATGAAAAAGCAAGGAAAAACTTGAGCATTATGACATATCGGTATTGGCCTCGGGAACACAGACAGTATCCCCCATTGTAGCTCTGTCTGAACCAGCCTCACTCCCAGCATCCTCACTCCCAGCATCCTCACTCCCAGCATCATCACAAGGAGGGTCTTCAACCTGCACACATTTCCGCACCAGCCTTTCAGGAACCCAAATAGGATCATGTTGGTCCTGGGGAAACACACAAACAGAGCCTCTTGCCCATGCTAAGACTGGATCCGGTCCACACTAATTCCCAGTCAACACATCTTTCCATTTAACATAGCCCTTTTTTGTTTTATGCCAATAAGTATGACGCTCCGCTGCAGAGCAACCAATTACATCAAGTTGTAAAAAATTTAAAGTAAAAAGAGCAAGAGAAATACGTTCTCTCGGGGTATGGCTATGGCCTATTCCCCCTTTTTGTTTTAATAAGCATTCTTTAAGAGTACGATGGGCTCTTTCTACCATACCCTGACCTTGTGGATTATATGGTAATCCATGTCTTATAGACACTTGCATTTGTTGACAAAAGGATTTAAAGGAGGCAGCTGTATAGCCAGGGCCATTATCAGTTTTTATTACTTGGGGTTTTCCCCACGCTGCCCATGCGTCTAAGCAATGAAGATTGACATTCTTTGCTTTTTCCCCTGACAAGGGGGAAGCAAAAATAAGACCTGAACAAGTATCCACAGATACATGAACATATTTTAGTTTTCCAAATTCTGAAAAATGTGTTACATCCATTTGCCATAACCATAAAGGCAGCAATCCCTTTGGATTCACTCTCACCCCAGGGGGGTGAGTATAAATGTTACAATCTGGGCAATGGATCACTATTTGTCTAGCTGCTTCTTTGGAAATTTTATACTTCATTTGCAATGTTTTAGCATTAACATGAAAAGTCTTATGAAATTGGGTGGCCAGCGCTACTGGGGAATCAAGAATACTAGTAAAAATAAACTCTCTGTGCATAGCCATATCAACTTCATTATTAGCAGCACTAACAGGCCAAGGCAAGCCTGTATGGGCTCTCACATGCTGCACAAAGAAAGGAAACTTATGTTCCTATATCAATTTTTGCAATATTGTTAACAAATTATAAATAGGACTGTTTAATTTTATCTTACCAGTAGCTTCTAACATCTTTAAAACATTTACTACATACAGAGAATCTGATACTAAATTAAAAGGTTCTTTACATTTAATCAAAAACTTCTATTACAATTTTTAACTCTATAATTTGAAGAGAGGCAGGAACAAATTGAATCACCACAGGATCATCAGTATTAAATTTATATGATCCATATCCAGTTTTAGAACCATCAGTATATATGACAGCAGCACCAATTAAAGGGTTACTTTTAGTCATTTTTGGAAAAACAATAGGATGGGATTCAAAAAATTGTATCAATGGATGCTGAGGATAATGATTATCAAATTCTCCAGCATATCCACATTTTAATACTGCCCAATTGTCTATTGTAGCACACAGAACCTGCAATTGATTACTATTAAAAGGTATTATAATTTTAGATGGCTCCATACCAAAATGTTGCAAACACTGTTGCACACCTTCCAAAGCTAATATTGCAACAGCAGTAGGATAATATTCAATAGTTCTGGTTATTGATATTTTAGGATGAATCCACTTTAATGGCCCATGCTGCCACAACACAGCAGTGGGTTGAAATTTTGTCTTAAAAAATATTAATAAAATAATATCCATGGGTTGACACCGCCGCAGGGATGACTTTGCTAGCTCCTTTTCTACTATCTTTAAGGCTTCTCGCCCCTCGGTGGTTAATGCTCTGGGCGAATCTAAAGCAGGATCTCCACATAAAACATTGTATAAGAGTTGAAGCTGATAATTAGGAATTTTTAAGTATGGTCTAATCCAATTGATATCTCCTAATAATTTCTGGAAATCATTCAAGGTTTTTAAATGATCCATCCTAATCTCATTTTTTTGAGGCTTGACCTCAAGAGGTCCAATCCTAGCACCCAAATTGGATACTATTTGATCCTGCTGGACTTTTTCAGGTGCTATAAATAATCCCTGTGCTTGCAAACTTTTAATCAACATATGATATGCATCAAGTAACAATTTTTCATCTTTTTCTGATAAAAGAATATCATCCATGTAATGCAAGCATTTAAGATTGGAAAATTTTTCTCTCACTGGTTTAATGGCTGCCCCAACATAAAGTTGACACATAGTAGGGATATTAGCCATTCCTTGAAGAAGCACAATCCGTTCAAAACGCTTATCGGGATCCTCTTGATTAATGGAAGGTAAAGTGAAGGCAAATCGCTCACAATCCCTACAATGCAAGGGAATGGAAAAGAAACAATCTTTTATGTCAATTACAATTATGGGCCATTCTTGAGGTAATGTCGTTAATAGTGGAAGTCCACGTTGAACAGGCCCCATGATTTGCATTTGAGCATTAATGGCACGCAAATTGTGTAACAGTCTCCATTTTCCTGATTTCTTTTTAATTACAAATATTGGAGTATTCCATGGTGAAACTAAAGGTCTAATATGTCCTATCTCTAATTGTTCTTTCACTAACTCTTGAGCAGCTGCTAATTTTTCTGAGGACAATGGCCACTGAGGAACCCACACCGGGTCCTCAGTCTTCCAGTTAATGGGTATACCTTCCTCAGTGGCCCCTAGGAAAAACCCAGACCTTGTCAATATGGTCTAGGGGAGGCTTGGATTGGGCTTCCACGACCCTGTAAATATTTACCAAGGCCATGAGAGGGGTGCCACCCCATGTCCTTCATCATTTTCTTAGACTTTTGTGAATAATTCCTTTCATTAGTCAATTTCAATTGCATAGCCTACAAGAGATCTCTTCCCCACAGACTAATGGGCAATTCCAAGACATAGGGCTGTATTACTCCTTTATGCCCTTCTGAATCTGTCCAAGGTAATTCTCTAGCACTCATATCAGGTGATTTGGCATAGCCAAGACCTTGTAATATCTGTGAAGAAGTCTGAATAGGCCAATCAGGTGGCCAATCTTTAAGTGCAAGTATACTTCGATCAGCTCCTGTATCTAAAAGACCTAAAATAAGTTTTCCATTAATTTTCAACTCTATTAAAGGACGCTGATCAAGATCAAGGGAAAGAAACATTGCCTCATTTCCTGAGGAGCCAAAACCCCTGCTTCCTCTTTTATCATGCTTTGCTGCAAACTTAGTGCAGGGGGTTTACATAGCCCTACTATGTGTCAACTTTATGTTGGGGCATAAACTCAAGAGTTAGGGGGGGGAGGAAGACATAATTTTAACTTCCCCCTCATAGTCTGAGTCAATTATCCCAGGATGAATAATCAATCCTTTTAATGCAGATGATGAACGGCCAATCAACAATCCCACTGTATTGGGGGGCAGTGGACCTCGGAAATCTGTACCTAATTTCTGCACTCCCATTTGTAGGGTTAATACCAGTCTGGAGGTGCAGCAGAAGTCCAACCCTGCGAATCCCTGAGTCTTCCTCCGTGGTTGCTCGGAGGGTGAAGACTTGGCCCAGTCTCTATCTGACTCTCTACTGCCCCATATATTTGCGGGCCCTGGGGACGGGGCCCCTCTGTCCATTTTTTGGATGGGTGCCACCATAATTTGGAGTCAAGGGTTGTCCATTAATGTCCTTTACTGATCTACACTCATGTGCCCAATGGTTCCCCTTTTTACATCTAGGGCACAGGCCTGGTCCTTCTTTCTTCCCCTTTTCAGGGCACCGCTTTCTAAAGTGCCCATTCTGCCACAACTGGAAGCAAGCCCCAGGGGTGTTTCCTTTTCCCCTAGTCATTTGCATAACTGCAGCAGCAAGGCCAGCATTTGAAAGAGGCCCTCCAATTTCTCTACAGGCCTTCATCCATGCCTCAGTGCCACTAGACTTGTAAGGAATGATGGCATTGTGATATTCCTTGGTACATTGCTCAAAAACTAATTGCTGAATTAAAGGCATTGCTGCATCTGGATCACCAAAAATTCTTCCAGCAGCTTCCATCATTCTTGCTACGAAGTTTGAAAATGGATCAGTAGGACCCTGAATTATTTTGGTTAAATTTCCATTCACCTCCCCTTTATTTGGGAGAGCTTTCCAGGCACATATGGCCAGGTTATTAATTTGCTCATACACCTGGATAGGATACCCTGTCTGATTTCCTGCAAAATGCCCATGTCCCATAAGTATATCTACATCCCAAACAGCACTGCCTGTTTGTCTATTTAGATTTGCTTGCTGCTGGGCGTACTCTTGATAAAAAACTTTCCAATCCAAATACTGCCCCGTTGACAGGCAAGCCCTTACTGTACTCATCCAACCACTAAGAGTCATACAATGGCTGCTAAGATACCAAGCTGTGCCACTGTGAAGGAGGCATTAATGCCATAAGCTCTCACTGACTCAGCAAGGTTTTTAAGGACCTTAAATCCAAAGGTTCATGATACCTCTGAGCATTAGCGTCCTGAAAAACTGGAAAGGCTGTTTGAACTTCTTTCCATACTCCTGGGCAAAAAGACTCGCCTCTCCCCTCTCCCCCTCCTCCTCCTCCTCCAGGCTTGACATACAGAGGAGGTGCAGGCAGCTGCAGCCGAGCAGGAGGGGCGGGGGGGGGGGGGGGGGGCAGAGTTTTTCACGCAAGACAGCCTCCTCCTTCTTCTTCCCTCCCCCTTTCTTATTTTTCTTCTGAGCTGTTAGAAATTTTATTTTGGCTAATAAAGCTTCCAAATCCTCTTCTAGCTTTTCTAGCTCCTCCTCCTCTGACTCAGAGTTACTCTCAGAAGTTTCTCGATTACTCAAGTTTACTGATCTTTCTTCTCTTAATTGTACTAAGGCATCTGACCCCTTTTCAATTGCTGGACTGCATCTCTTATCACCCAAACAACTTCTAACTAGTTTCCAAACACCCCGAACACCTCCTTTTAAACTCCCTTGATCCCAAGCAAAATCCAAATCTTTTCCCAATTTATCCCAGCTCGCCAGTGTTAAATGGCCTGAGACTGCAAACCAGGGAGCAACCGTATCTACTTCCTCCAAAAAGGTTGTAATCACTTGCCTCTTCATTTTTAACCCTTTTGCCTTCAGCAGCTCCTGGAGAGCTACAAAAACAGGGTTAGACTGAGAATTTCCCATTTTTTTTTTATTTTTTATTTTTTTCTAAATCTTATCTCTTCCCCGACGTTTTACTGCTGACAGATAAATTGCCGTTATACCATGGACTTGCAAATCGCCATTACACCACGGACTTTATATTGTCTTCTTCCGAGAACTTAACTTATTGGACCCCCCCCCTTTTTTTTTCTTTTTCTTTCTTTTTTTCTTTATTTTATTTTTATATACCCGGGCACTTACTTGCTTGAGTCTGGACTCTCCTGCCTGCCTACTTGGAGTTCTGAAACTCGACCGTATCGGAACGTTCTCCATACGTGGCCACATTGGATGTCGCCAGATGTCGCTGTTGCTCCTCTCTGACCAGCAGAAATAAATCACGGCAACACCAAGTTTCTTCTCCAAGCAGTTTATTCACACTTTATGATACAAAAATAGCATACTCTCCCCTTCCGCGTCCGGCTTATATCCCCTTAAGGCCAGCCAACAATTCTCAGCCACGTGGCATAATACTATGGGCACTCTACTATCGAAAGCTTCAAATTGTTTACATATTCCTAATAAGGCTTGTTTTTACAGGTACAAGCTTTTGCCTGGCTGCCTGCCAGGTGCCATCTTCTGGGCACGGCTCTCCACACCCTGGACCCTGTTCACTGTCCTGCTGGATGGGGCAAGTTTTGTTTGTTCTTGTTCTTTAAATTCTACCTTCTCCTTACTGTAGTGAATAGTAATTGGTGACGATAATTGATCCCCACTAGAGATCCCTGAAGTACATTTGTCCTAGAAAGGTCCTGGGTAACTACTATGCCTTTAATGAGTTATACAGGATCTGAGGTCCTCTGGGATGCAAAGCCCATAAGGGCCAGGGATGGTACCAGGGGTAATGTGAATAGAGATGGTTCAGTTAGTGGATGAGTACCAAGGCTGCTAGTTCTTATGTCTGCAAGGGAATTGAAGATGAGCAGGATCTTGATCCAGAAACTATGACTCAGCTTGCTGGGTACATTCAAGAAAATATGTTGGTGTCTTGCTGTCAATTGAAATACTTGTGTTATGCAGTGAAAGATAGAAAAATCATAAGTTGATCCCCTGAACCCTACTCTTAAAAGCAAAGACATTAAAACCCTACTCTTAAAAGACAAAGTCAAACACTGTGTTGCCTCAGTCCCAGGAAATTAGCTGACCATTTGAACAGATGGCCCTAACTAAACAAACCTTAAGATTCATGGTGTCAGGATGCTATGGGCCCGAGATTAGCCTGGCCGGGCTTTGAACTAACAGCCCTGAGACAGTTGGTGCCAGGATGCTAAAAGTTTGAGATAAGCCTGACCCCCTTGAACTGGAGCTCATGATATATAGTGTGAAACTAGTTCGAAATAGCCAATTATAAAGTGACACATCTTAGGAATTTGAGATCAAATGTATCGATGACCTAGTGACCTGTTCCCCCTCCTTCCCCCTTCCCTAACTCCACCCCCACCTGGTTTGTAGATTCACCCTTAAAAGCTGTAAACTTCTTTTGTTCTGGGCTGAATTGCTCTGCCCCTGCGTGGGCTTTTGGAGAGACAGCCCTGGCTAGCCAGTAAACCTCTTGCGATTGCATCAAGTTGTGTTTCTCGTGAGTGATTTGGGGTGCGTCTGCAGTTCTCCACGGATCGGTGAGGTCCTTTTCATTTGGGTTTTACAGCAGCACAGTGTTTTAGGTATGATGACTTTCTTCTTCTCTCTGATTTCCAAGACTTCCCTATATTCTCCTATTATTTGTTTCATGGTCATCATTTAACCTTTTCATATTGACGGATTTATTCTAATTACTCATTATGTAATTTTTCTCTCAATATCTTACAGCTTGACACAAGAGCAGCCCAGTGAAATGCACTTCAGTGTTGTAGGGCTGAAGGGATGTTTGCTACACTTTAACTTGTAAGCTCTTAAAAACTTTGAACAATGTATTTTCTGAAAAGATGATCTATTTTTATTTGCACAAGTCCACAAATCTCTGTTTTACTCACATTCTATGTGATTGTTCCCAAGGGCAGTCCATCAAGAGTGGCAGTAATATCAACTAGATGCTCATGTAAACATAAAATGAGAGCTACACAATCAAACACAGTGATACTACAGAATCCAAGGTGATATGCAGGTGCCAAATGTAAGAAATGTATCCCTTGTGATTTTTATGTGCTGTTTAATTTGAGAACTACAGTCTTAACCTAGAGAAGGTAGGAAGTTCATTGACCTGTCACTGGCAATGGTTAATGGTAATTTCTCTGGTTTATGATCTTTCCACATATGCCTCCATAAAAGAAAGAGTACTGTTCATTTGCAGGAGGAGCAAAAAAATGGGCATGGTTTCACATGCCTGTCATACCAGTGCTCAGGATACAGATGCTGGAGTATTGTATGTTTGAGACCAGTCTTAGATATATAAAGGGAATATCTTTTTAAATGATGCATGATTTTTTTCCTACATGATTTTCCCTCTGTAATGTTAATCTGTAATGCATAATGTCTATGTGAGAAAACTTTGAATGTAGCTGTAGTAAACATTGTAAGTCTGGGAAGGTACAAGCAGTGAGACTAGGTTATAGCATTTCAGAGAAACTTGCTTAAATCTCTTGATGTTTGCCATATTTTGTCATTGAGACATGTAATAAACTGGATTCTGGACACTGTTGCACTGTTGTCCAGAATCACACAGTAATGTGTGTGTGTGTGTGTGTGTGTGTGTGTGTGTGTGTGTGCCCATGCATGTGACTAGAACACAGACTGCATAGTGTTAGAGTCTGACAAAGGGAACATCTGGAGAACTATCTACAACATTGGAGTCACTGAGAATAGTGGATGTTACAAACTTTTATCTAAGGCAGAAGATGCAACATTTTTCTACACTGACCTGTCCTCTCCTAATTCCTTCATCTAAATGCACGAAGCTCACTCTGTGGTAGAGTGTTAGTTACCTACTGAAATTATACATATCTTAATGACATTTAGAGAATATCTGCAAACATGGTTTTTGCAGACATGGAAAACTTTCTTCTTGTGGCCATGGCCTATGACCACTATGTGGCCATCTGCTTCCCTCTTCATTCCATGAGTACCATGAGCCCCAAGCTCTGTGTGTGTGGTGGTACTATTCTAGGTACTTACTGTGTTGTGCTCCATGTTACACGCTCTACTCCTGGTCAGACTATCATTCTGTGAGGAAAACATGAGCCTCCATTTTTTTCTGTGACATGTCTGCCCTGCTCAAATTGGCATGCTCTGACATTTATATTAATGAACTAATGATATTTATCTTGGGAAGACTTGTTATTGTTATTCCATTCTTACTCATTGTTGTGTCCTATGTACGAATTGTCTCTTCCACCCTAAAGGTTTCATCCACTTGGGGTATACACAAGGTCTTCTCCACTTGTAGCTCCCCCTATCTGTTGTCTCACTATTCTATGGGACAATTATTGGTCTGTATTTATGTCTATCAGCTAATAACTCTACAATGAAAGAGGCTTCCATGGCTGTGATGTGCACTGTGGTGACTCTCATGCTAAATCTCTTCATCTACAGCCTGAGGAACAGAGATATTAAAGAGGCCCTGATCAGAGTCCTTTGCAAGAAGAAAATAACATCATAATGACATTGAGATATTTACTTAAATTTATCTAGTAAATATGTTGATAGTAATATTATAAGATGTATCCCTGTATGGTATACAGGAATACAGTACATAATATTCCCATTTGTGTGGGGAGATGACAGAAAGCGGCTATCATCCTTGCAGCCATCTTGAGCCATATACCCTGATAAGAGATTTGATTACAATAGCCTACAACAGCTGAGCACACTCTGATAACATCTTGTTTTAGATAGCCAGGATTTTTCCTTGGGTGTGTGAGTCTTAAAGGTGTGTGACTTAAGGGCATGATTTAGAGATCAGATTTAGAGACAAGACCTAAGGGCATGACTTAAAGGCGTGACTTGAAGGTGTGGCTTAGAAGTGAGACATATAAAAGCGAGAGGCAGACAGAAGAAATCAGTAGGAATTAGGCATTAAAAGTACAATTTATGCCGGGCAGTGGTGGCACACACCTTTAATCCCAGCACTTGGGAGGCAGAGGCAGGTGGATTTCTGAGTTTGAGACCAGCCTGGTCTACAGAGTGAGTTCCAGGACAGCCCGGGCTATACAGAGAAACCCTGTCTCGAAAAACCAAAAAAAAGAAAAAGAAAAAGAAAAAAAGTACAATTTACAGTACAAGTTGGAGAAAGAACTTGGAACGTGGAAAGAGACTAGCAACTGGAACTAGGATTAAGGACTAGGGACTAGGGACTCAAGACTGGGACTTAGACTAAGAAGACAGACTGAAGAATAAATGGGATTGAATCACACTCTGTCTGGTCTCCATTCCTCAGGTCCATCCTCACTCTCTCTCTTGCTGAACCCCCGACCCATAGACTGGAAAAGCTTGGGGCAGTGTGAGCTCTAACAACTTAGCCCCCAAGGCTTTTGGCAGTGCGGGTTCTAATATTGACAGAACAGTCCAAGACATTTTGGACCCCAAATGTGGGGTAGTGCAGTTCTCAACATTTCTGGCCCCCAAGCGTGGGGCAGCTAGGGCCACAACACATTTCAAAAGAGAGTTTTGCAAAGTAGTTCAGTAAGAGAAGAAACCCTTAGTAATTTTGTGGTGCCATCCTCTGCTTTGGACATGTAAGTTTAGAAAATCATTAGGTAAGAGCCACTACCTTATCACAGTTCCATCCCTTATAGTTCTTTTGGTATTGAAAATAGAGTGTTCAGATTCCCCTCCCTCTACTCCTTTTAGCTCCCAACAATGCTCCTCCTTGAGAGCTACTTTCCTTTCATTTGCTCTTTAGAGAAGGGCAGGCCTCCAAGTAATAACAGCCAAACAGGAGAGAACAAGATACAGTAAGACATGAACAAACCTCTCATATTGAGACAAAGCAACCTTGTAGAAAGAAAGGAGTCTGAAGAGCAGGAAAAAGCATCAGAGATATGCCCATTCCAAGTGTTAGGAGTATACACACACACACACACACACACACACACACACACACACACACTAAAACCAATCTAACTGTCCTATTGTATACTCAGAGGACCTGGTATAGACCTATAAAAGCCGTGTGCTTGCCATTTAGATCTCTGTAAGCCCAAGTGAGTCTTGCTTAGTCAATCAGATGTTCTCCAGCCAGTGTTCTCCTGGTGTGTTCCTTCTGATACCTACAATCTGTTTCCCCTGTCCCCTTCGCTAATATCTAAGATGGTACACTGAATGAGACCTCCAAAATAGACTCCTTTCTACATAAAGTTTGGGTTTTGGTTTCTACAACTGCTCCAATCCTCTGCCCAATGGAACTTTTTTGATTACTGGGCAGGAAATCTATTTATAATTATAGCAGAATATCATTTGGATTTTTAAAAATTTTTTCCCTGTTGTGGTTGGTTCTAACTTAGGTCTTTGGGCCATCCAATCCCTAGTCTCGGCCAACTCAGGCAGTGTAGCACATGGGGTCCATCTTTTGAACTGGGCCTCAGGTTAAACTAAATATTAGTTGGCCACTCCCACATGGCCACATCACCATTGCCCTGGCACATCTTGAAAGCAGAAGAGATTGTAGATGAGGGTTTCATGGCTGGATAGGTGGCCAGGTTTTATTTTCTGAGACCTTCAGATTACCTCTCCTTGTCAAGGAGATTAGAATATAGGGTTGAAATCTCCAAGCCCACACTAGTTTGACCTCTCTATGTTCAATGAGATGTATAGATGTCCTCAATACTGTCAGTAGTTATCAGAGAGCTAACCTCTGTCCTAGCATCAGCCTGGGTTATTTAGGAATCTCTGTGGGAACTCCTAGGCTAACAACTCAACCCAATGTAATGAAATATCATCACTGGCATCCTTATCTGGCTAGAAAAGATGGCCACTTCAGACCCTGCATCTCCCAGTGGTAGAAGTCCTCACTAAGGTCACCCACACAGATTCCAGAAAGTTTCCACTGCCCTTTCTCTCACAGCTCCCAAAATGCTCCCTTATTTCCAGCTATTTCTTCCTCTACTTTCTCCTTCAATTGCTTCCCCTCTACCTCATTCCTCCTGCTCCTGTACTCACCTGTCCCCTGTAGGCATGCTATTATGCATGGTGTAAAAGTTATCCTTGTAACTTTTGTAGAATAATGTAAGGCATTATTCTAATGCTGATTTTTGTGCTTCTATATCTGGTTGCAATCCTTATTCTGAGAATCTCCCATCTCAATGTTGTGGAAACATTTCTTCTAATTTATTCCCTGACTGGTCTATAAAGAAGCTGATCAGCCAATGTCTGAACAGAGGAATGAATAGGGATAAGCTTTCTCCCAGCCAGCAGAGGCAGAGTGGGAGAGAGGAAGTGGGGGTTCACAATAGGGATGAAGGTCCAGAAGACAACATGAGAAAATGTTGGGTTGTGGTGTGCATGGTTTGATGTGTGGGTCTCCCATCTGCCCTACCCCCCACCCCAACGGGGCTAGGGCGACCAGTGAAGGACAGAGGCAGGATAAGAGAAGTTGACTGTGCTCTCCCCATGATGGTGCATGGCAGGCATTGGGCTATGAAAAGCTGGGGGACCCTGCTCGGGTTGGGGGAGTGCAATCTGAAGTCCCATGGGGAGCTGAAGCTCTTGGCTTGGGGGTCCCTGGGCCAAAAGGCAGCCTAGAACCAGCTAGTTCTCAGGTTTTTGGGCCCCCAGATGCCACTGGAGGGTCATGGAATGACTGAGAAGGAAATGGGGCTAGATTTGCCCACAGTGGAAGGGGGAGCGGGAGACAGTGCTCTGGCTGGTCCCACAGGGATGAGAGTCTTGCTTGGCTGGGTTAGGCTGCTTTCTTGGGTGACTGGGTCTCCATGGCTGGGAACTCAGAGAGGTCATCTGCGGGGCATTAGACAGCAGCTGTGTAGCTGAAAACGTTCTCCACTGTTCCCCATGGCAGGTCCCAAAGAAGAGAAACAGTCCATGGCCTTAAGATATTCATTGTCAATGGTGGAAAGTAGATGAAAACTATACTCAAGTTCCCCCGGGGCAGGCCTGAAGTTAAATACCTTTTGCAAGGAGGAGGGTCTGGGAAGGAATGTTTAATTGGCTATGCCCCCTGGCCTTTAGGTACCTCATTAATATGGATATCTGTCTTGGGGCTCCATTGCCTGTAGTCATGCCCTCTACCTGTGGGCTTGTGGGCAGGGAGGTAGCCAACTAAGCTTGGAGGATTAGAATAGATTAATGCTACTCAGTTGTTGTATCTTAAATTGTTGTTAAATTGTTAAGTTGTTGTTAAATAAATACAATATTCCAGTATCAATTATTTGGGAGCTAGCTAGGTTAAGAGAAAAATTGCAACACATAAATTTATACTAACAGTCCCCAGTCTACCTACAGAGTCAGTTTTTTATTTCCCCTATGCAGGGAAATCTATCCTCCCCCATATAGCACTCCTCTTTACATAACCTCTCTGGGTCTGCAGATTATGGTTTGTTTTTTGTTTATTTAACAGTTAATATTTATTCATAAGTAAATGCATGCCACATTTGTCTTTCTGGACTGGGATACCTCACTGAGGATGAAATTTTCTAGTTGCAATCATTTGCATGCAAATTTCATGATGTCAGTCTTTTTTAAATGTTGACTTATACTCCATTGTATAAATGTACTGTGTTTTCTTCATTTATTCTTCAGCTTAGGGACATTTAGGTTATTTCTAGTTTCTGGCTATTGTGAATAAAGCCGCAATGAACATAGTTGAGCAAGTGTCCTTGATGTAGAATAGAGTATCCTTTGGGAATATGCCCAAAACTGATGTAGCTAGGTCTTGGGCTATATTGATTCTCAATTTTCCTGAGAATTATTTTATTTTATCCAAATTTCTGTGTTGACTATAGTATAATATTAAACTGTTAATAAATGATATATCATGATCCTAAGCTCATGCTTCATATCATCCAGTTATCTCAAACACATTTTATAATGTCTCCTACTATTTTCCCTACACTAATTACAAAAATCACACAAAAATACATACATAAAACCATAAAAAGACAAAATATGAAACCATAAAATATAAGCAGAAGACCAATAATATAAAAATGTTTGGAGAAAGTACTATAAGAGAAAAAAATCTCCAAAAAATACCACTGAGTTTCAATTTGTTGTCTGTGACTGGGCATGGGGCCTGCCCATTGATGTAATTTGTATGCCCAGTGAGACTGTTTGGAGAAAAAGAAATTCTCCTTTGTGAGTGGTCAATTAGAGGTAGTTTCTGGGTTAGGGATGGGAGAACATGTCCACTTCCCCTTCTCAATACTGGGACACCATCCTGGACGTGAGCAGGTCCTGAGCATGCAGCCACCATATCTGGGAGTTGATATGTACACCAGTCCCATTGAGTCTGGAAGCATTGCTTCCTTGGAGCCTTCCGTTCCTACTGATTCTTATAATTTTTTCTCTCCCTCTTCCACAAATTTCCTGGACCCATGAGGAGAGGGGTTTGATGTAAACATTCCACATAGGACTGGGTATTCCAAGGTCTTTTGCCTTCTGTACATCTTTCAGTTGTGGCCCTCTGTATTGTTTCCATCTACTGAAGGAGGAAGCTTCTCTGATGATGACTGAGTATGACCATGCTCTATGGATATAAAAGCATGCCATTAAGAGTCATTATATTGCTACATTTCTTTAGCAGAACAATAGTATTTGATTTTTCTCCTAGCCCATGGCCTATCTAGTTCCAGGTTCTTTTTCACCTGAGTAGTGTCAGACATGTGATCCATCTCATGGAGTGGACCTTAAATCCTATCAGGTTTGTTACTTCCACAGGTTTTGTGCCACTGTTGGAGCAGTGTATCATGTGAGCATGTCACCATTGTAGACAAAGTCTTTAAAAATGAGTTGGTATTTACTTTTCTCCTCTAGTAATGTGTAGGAGACATTAGAAAAAGATTGGGTTTGAGATATTTGGATGTTATAGATCATCGGCCTAGAATTGTAATGTATTATTTACATATATTTAAAATTATACTTTAGTAAGTGCAGAAATTTGGATAAAATAAAAAATATTGAAAAATGTGTCCATTAATCTACTTCAAGACCAGATATACCACTCCTAGGTATATATTTAAAGGATATTCCATCCTACCAAAATGATACTTGCTCAACAGTATTTATTGTGTTTTTTTTTTTATAATGGGAAATGGAAATAACCTAGATGTCCCTCAGTCAAAGAAAAGATAAAGAAAATGTAGTACATTAGTGCAATTGAATAGTACTCAGCTATTAAAAATGACACTGTGAAAGTTACAGACGAATGGGTGTAAATAGAAAATTAAATCATCCTGAGTGAGGTAACCCAGATCCAGAAAGACAAATATGGTATGCATTTATTTGTAAGGGTATATTATCTCTTAAGTATGTCATAATCAAGCTATAATCCACAAAGTCCAAGAGGATACGTAAAGAGGATGGTTATACTGGGGAAGCATAGATCTCCATGGAAAGGGGGATTAGAATTTATTATGAGAGTAGACTTGGGACAGATGTAGATAGAAGTGAGAAGGATCTAGTGGCAAGGGAGAAATGGAGGGATAGAGTACAGAAAAATACAGCTTGAATTAGGTTGAAATATTTGGGGATTGGTGGGAAACTAGTACACTGAAAACTTCCAGTAATCTATGAGGGTGACCCAAGTGAGGACTCCTAGGAGTCAGAGAAGGGAGAGAACATCAGAAGAATATAGCCTGCCATATCAACTAAGCAAAACTCACATAGTTTCACAAGACTAAAATGGCATTCACTTGGTTTGCATGTTTCTGCACCAGGTCCTTTGAGTACAGATTAGGGATTTGAGCTTTGTGTTTTAATGGGACTCCAACAATGAGTTTATAGATGAAAGTGTTATGTCGTATGTTTCATTGTAACAATACATTTAGTAAGGGTAATATCTATATATTACTAGATAATTTTAAGTTTAAAACTCCACCATTGCCATTATAAAGAGATTTACTTCTTGCAAGAGACTCTGATCAGGGCCCCCTTCATGTCTCTGTTCCTCAGGCTGTAGATGAAAGGGTTCAACATGGGAGTCACCACTGTGTACATCAGGGCCATGACAGTCTCCCTCACTGTAGAGTTATTGGCTGATGGACATATGTAGATACCAATAATTGTCCCATAAAACAGTGAAACTACAGATAAATGGGAGCCACAGGTGGAAAAGACCTTGTGTATGCCCTGAGTAGATGAAACCTTTAGGATGGAAGAGACAATTCATACATAGGATACAACAATTAGTAAGAATGGGATGATAATATCGAGTCCTCCCAAGATAAATATCATTAGTTCATTAATATAAATGTCAGAGCATGCCAACTTGAGCAGAGCAGATATGTCACAGAAAAAATGGGTGATCACGTTGTCCTCACAGAATGACAATCTAGCCAAGAGTAGGGTGTGCAACATAGAATACAGCACAGTAAATACCCAGGACAGCAGCACCAGACACACACAGAGCCTGGAACTCATGATGCTGGTGTAATGCAGAGGGAAGCAGATGGCCACATAGCGGTCATAGGCCATGACAACAAGAAGAAAGTTCTCCATGTTTGAAAAAGCCATTAAAAAGTACATTTGTGTCAGACAACCAACATATGAGATGGATGTGTCCTGGCTATGCATGTTCAGCAGCAACTTGGGCATGGTGACAGAGGAAAAGCAGAGGTCAGTGAAGGACAAGTTGCTGAGAAACAAATACATGGGTGTGTGGAGATGGGAGTCCAGTATAATGAGGATGATGAGGAGGAGGTTTCCCACAACAGTGGTGAGGTACATGGCCAGGAACAGGGCATAGAACAGGTGCTGGTGCTCTGGGGGGATGGGTAGTCCCAGGAGTAGGAACTGGGAGATGATAGTTTGGTTGTTCATTACCATTCTGACTCTCCAGTATTCTAATGAGAATACATCAGGGTCACTGAAAATTCAAAATAAAAATGAATATATATCCAGGAAATATATTGTACACCAATTGCTCTTATAGTCATCATGGTAATTACAACTTCAAAACTCCAACTGTCTCTAATCATTACAGTTATTAATATTCTTTCTCAACTTCTCTTTAATAGGTCTCAATCTCCTTGTTTTTCCTAGGCATTTATATGCTGTTTCTACTGAAATAAAAAATGAATTAATGCTTCTCTCTCCTGCTACCTGCTCATCCTGAGTGACTGGTGTTTGTTTATTTGCAATTTGATCTATATTATTTCATATATTGATGTTCTTGAAGAATTTGCCTACCTTTATCATAATATATATATGTCCAGAAAAACTCACATACTCTTACATATTAAATTACCCAAATGACTGTGTTACATAGAGATTTTTTTCCTTCACTATAAACTAATCATCTTCATTCTATTACTTTATAACAGGCATCAGTAGCTCAAAAGCTCCAAGTGAATTTTTGTTGTGTCATTCCTCATTCTCCTACCTTTCCCATCTTTCATAGGAAGACATTCAGGTTCTAGTCTGGTATCTGTAAATTTATATCCATTATTTTTATATTGACCTGCTGTCATATATTATCCACAGTCTCTACTTCATTCTCCTAGTATTTTATCCATTTCTTTCTGTGAGATTTTTATCATTGTATCAGGACCACTGCTTCTCTTGTCTAGAATACAGATGCAGACTTATTTCCTGTCCATGTTCTAGTGTCTTTTTACCTTTCTCTTCTCTTTCAACATGCTTCTTTTACACTGTTCCATTCTAACAGTATAGTTCCATAACATTTTTAATTTATTTTTCAGATTACCACTATTGCTCTAATGATATGTACAAAACTCCTCCAAGGACATAAATGTTGTTTCCTTATCTCACATGCGCCAGTGTCACATCCCATCATCTCATAGTGACACTTTGATGTCTTTCTTCATCAATGTGGGGATTAGGACTCTTCACCTCCTTCAGTTTAGAGTTGCTCATTCTCTTTCCTATCACATCTCTGTTTCCCCTTCATCTGGTTCATCCTCACTTATAAGTCAGGGATAGTGATTATCACATACTCAGCTAAATTTACTCCATCTTCCCATGCTAACTGATACCTTCAGCTATGTTTTATAGCATCATATTCATATCCCATGCACTTAATATTTGATCACTGCCTTAATCTATATTCTCATCATTTGGAAAGTATATATAGAAAAGGTCACATATTTCTTCATTTTCTTTGGGAGTTTAAAAGTATTCCTATTTACCAAGTAGGGCCAATAAATGTTATGATACACTAATTTGGCTGATGGATGTTTTCTACTTGTTGCTCAAAATGAATCATATTTCTTTATTATCAAAGGTAGAAAAATCCCATTTAAATAGAAGATTTAAACACTTAGCACTAAGCTTTAAACTCTACAGTGTTAATCAGAGATCTAATGCTGTATTTCTGCACTGTTAGCATTAATCATCTGTATCACTCCACAGTGATAATGATGTTTCCAAATCATATCCACATGCTTTAATACTCAAAAATGTCATTGATGTTGGTACAGAAAACAGAGAGGATGAAGAATGTTATAAATGATTTTTAAAAGGAACAGTTACTTTGGAAAAATCACATCAGTTATTTCTTATATGACTATGCTGTATCTGATAGTTAACTTATGCATCAAGTGGGTGAAACTCTGATACTGATTTTGATCATACTAGCTGCTATGTAGATATTCTCTAAATGTCATCAAAATCTGTAGACTTTCAGTAAGTAACTAACATTATACCACAGAGTGAGCTTTATGCATTCAGATGAAGGAATTTGGGAGAAAGGACAATTCAGTATAGAAAAGGTTGCATTTCCTGCCTTAAATATAATTGTATAATATCTACTCTTCTAAGTGTCTCCAATATTCTAGGCAGTTCTTCAAATATTCCCCTGTTCAGTCTGTAACACTGGGCAGTCTGTATCCTAGTCACTTGTATGGGAAGGTACACACACACACACACACACACACACACACACACACACACACACTATCATCATCATCACCATCATCATCCTGTGATTCTGGATATCACTGGCTATTGAATCTATCACAGGTCTCAAAGCTGACAAAACAGAATAAACATCAAGGGATCTAAACAACTTTCTCAAAAATGCTACAACCTAGTGTGACTGTCTTAATCTTCACAAACTGACAGTTTTAAAATACAGCTGACTTCAGAGTTTGCACACTTAGACTTTGTGGATTAGTATTACAGAGGATAAACCATGTAGGAAAAATCATGCACCATTTAAAAATATGCTCTTCTTTTGTATCCCACACTGGCCTTAAACACTCCTGCCTCTGTATCCTGACTACTGTGATGACAAAAATGTGCTACCATGCATATTTCTGCTGCTAATATAAATTAACAGTATTGTTATGTCATGTGTGCATATATGTCAAGATTAGAATCCAGAGAAATTAACATCAATGTTTACCATTGATGGGTCAATGGACTTCCTACCTTTTCTATATGTTAAGATTGTAGTTATTAACTAAACAGGGATCAGAGGGAGTGAAAGCTCTGAATGAGAGAATGGACAAGGAATGGAAGGTGAAATTTGATTAGGCACTAGCAGGGAACAGGACTGAAGCCCTGAGGGCCAGCACAAAGAATGGAAACAGACAACCATGTGAGGTAGAAGGTAGGAGTACCCTCGAGAATGTACCAGAGACCTGGTAGGTGAGAGACTCTCAGGACACAAAGGAAGGCACCTTGGATGAAGTGCTCTACAGTGGGGAAGAGAAACTTGTAGAGTCTAACTCCAGTGGAGAGAGAGGAGATCAAATGGAGGGACGGAGTTGCTATCCCACAGTCAAAAGTTCTGACCAAGAATTGCTCCTATTTAAAGGAACTGTAGGGACAAAAATGGAGAAGAGCATAAAAGAAAGGAGATCCAGTGGCAGGCCCAAATTGGGTCCAGTTCAAGGGAGGTCTGGGGCCCTGACACTGTTACTGATGCTATAATGTGCTTGCAGACAGAATCCTAGCATGGCTGTCTTCTGAGAGGCCCAACAAGCATCTGAAAGAGTCAGATGCATATACTAGCACCCAACCATTAGACAGAAGTCAGGGACATTTGTAGTTGAATTGGGGAAAAGCTGGAAGAAGCTGAGGAGAAGGGCAGCCCCATGGGAAGACCAGCAATCTCAATTGATCTGGACCTTCAAGATATCTCAGACACTGAGCCACCAACCAGACAGAATATATCAGCTGATATGAGGTCCCTAACACATATACAGCAGAGGACTGCCAGGTCTGAACTCAGTGAGAGAAGATGCATCTAACCCTCAAGATACTTGAGGCACTAGGGAGTGGGGAGTCTTAGTGGGGGGGTGGTAGGGTGGGTACATCCTATTCAAGAAGGGGGGGGAGGATTAAGGGAAAGGGAGTGGATGGTGGGCAGACCAAAAAGGGGATGAAGTCTGGACTGTAAAAAAAGGATTAAAGAATAAAAAGAAAAAGAAAAAAACAAAAAATAAAAAACATTGTAGTTCTTAAATTAAACAACACATAAAAATCACAAGGAATATGTTTCTAACATTTGGTACACCTGCATATCTGCTTGGATTCTCTTGAAGTACTGAGTTTGATTGAGTAACATTCATTATAGATTACATTAAAATAACATCTAGATGTTATTACTATTATTACTGATGACATGTACTTAAGGGCAATCAGATAGAATAGCAATGTCTCAGATATTTGTGTACTTGTACAAAATTGTATAAAATTAATCATCATGTTGAGTAGGACTCTATTACAGAGTTTGTTCAGATCCTGAAATTGAAAGTATAGTAAACTAACCTTAAGCAATATAGAACTGAAATCCCTCTCCTAGGGATATTCTTGTGTGTAAATGTTATGACACTGAGAAAAATCACATAGTAAGTGATAGTAATGAACACAACCATATCAACCAGGTTACATGACAACTATGAAACAAATACCAATAATACATGACTAAGAAAAGAAGAAGTGTATCATACCTAAAAAAACTATCTTTTATAAAACAGAAATTCCAATTGACTTCAAGACACCAGCTTATTTTCCTGAATTTACCCAGCTCTGCTGAGGCTAAGTCAAAATTTCTGCTTTATGATCTTAACCACCTTTATTTTATTTGCAGACAAAAGAATAGTATGTTCTTTGCTCATCACCTATGTGCAACAACCCTACTCAGACGCCCTGCTGTCATCCCTGGGCCTTAGCCACCCAGCATCCCAAGAGAGGTCCAAAGCCTGTATAACTCATTAAAGACATAATAATTACCCACAAGCTTTCTAGGACCAATCTGCCTCAGAGATCTCTAGTGGAGAGCAATTATAGTCACTGATCACAATTCTCTACACTTAGAAGAATGTAGAATTAACAGAAAACAAACAAACAAAATTAATAAATAAACAGCAACAACAAGAAAGCCAAAATACCATGAAAAGTCATACTTGTTCCATGTTCAGGTAATGAACAGGGCTTCTCTTAACTGGAGCCCAATTTGTTAGTGAGAAAATCAAAGAAGGTTGACTGAAAACCACCTCATATTATCAGGAATTATTCTGAATATTATTGACTTAAAGTGTCTCACTGAACCAAAAATTTAGACAGAAAGCCATGAGTAGTATTTATGTTTTGGGCTGTGAGACTAGCCATTAAGTGCTAAGCCGTCTCTCCAGCTCACCCAGTGGTAGTTTTGAAGCAGAACGAGACTGTAGAAAGCTACCCATACTTCTAAGCTTCCAAGGACAGCATGAAAATTCAATGTGACTATTTGCAAAAGGACTTAGGGAAGATATACAGCCTTCTTTTAAAATGTTAACTTCATCTTCCAATATTCTATCTGTGTCAGTATATAGGGTAGGAATATAGCAAGCAGATGGCGTGTTTAAGGCTTCCTCAAGCCAATAGAAAAACAGTGCATGTTCCCACACCTGTTCACTCATTCCATCTTACCTCCCCATGAAAACATTAATTGCACCCACTACCACTATTATCCAAACCCTCTCCATTTATGTGAGATTACTTTATAATTCCATGTTGCATGAGTTGAGCATTGATCATGTCAGAGGAGAAATTTATTTATTTGGGATTTTCTAATTTGTTTATCTTATTGTTTATTTTTATTGTTTTACTTATTTACATTCCAAATGTTGCTCCCCTTTCCAGTCCACCTTCCAAGAATTCTTCACCTTACTCTCCTTTGACTCTGAGATGCTGCTTCCGCACTCACCTTCCCACCAACTCCAATCTCACACACCTCCATATCTCCCTTCCTTGGAACATCAAGTATCTACAGGATTAGGCTATTCTCTCCCACTGAGGACCTACATGTCAGTTCTCTGCTACGTATGTGCTGGGGCCCACAAATCAGCTCATGTATTGTCTTTGGTTGGTGACTTAGACTCAGGGAGCTCCAAGGAGTTCAGGTTAGTTGATACTTTTAGTCTTCCTATGGGATGGTCATTCTCTTCAACTCCTTCATTCCTTCTCCTAACTCTTTCATTATAATTCCATCTTTCAGGATAGCTTTCTGAGCATGGTAGTCATCAATTAAACGAAGATCTATACATAATAATGAAACACAAACCTTCAAGGCCAGAGAATCTTGATCTTTACTGATCTAACCTTTATGGAGCTTTTAAA
Organism: Arvicanthis niloticus; assembly: GCF_011762505.2. NCBI lineage: Eukaryota > Metazoa > Chordata > Mammalia > Rodentia > Muridae > Arvicanthis > Arvicanthis niloticus. The sequence continues at coordinate 47,878,129 of NC_047663.1, forward strand.
AATGATTTAATTTGTTTTAAACATAGAAATAGTAAGTGAGATCTAAGAATGGGTTCAGGACATTAGACACAGTGCTAACTGCTATACTTCCATAGAACAACCACATTTTGCTTGCTAATTAGTTGGTTTTAATTACCCCCAAGAAGAAAGATGCCGTCCATACTCTGAACTTTGGATAATTTGAGAAACAAACATGGTTGGATGGTAGGACTACAATCCAATTCAATCATCCCTAAAAACGGTGATGTAAATGTGCATACATATAATTAAATAGCCTTAGTATTTTCAGTGTTATTCAAAGAGGCTACAATGCATTTTAGAAACCATTGTTTCCCACAAAGAATTCCTGTGTCCATTCACACATACTCTCACCTCTAACCATCTACAGGCAATTCTACTTTATGCTCTTACAGGTTTTACTATTCTTGATATTTCATGTGAATATAAGTTCTTCCTGGCTGGTTCTTTCTATTAGAATATTTTCAAGCTAAGTCTGTGTACCAATAATTGATTTTTGTTGTGAAATAATATGTCATTGAATAGATACACCATTATGGGTGTTTATATAATCATTTGCTGATGGTTCTTTCCACTTAGAGACAATGCCAAGTTGCACTTTGTGAATATTAATAAATAGTTATTTGTTTAACTCAGTTATTATAGGTTTGTACCTAGTCATATGGTAATTCTACATTAAAAATTTCCCCTTGAAATTTTTAGCTAAATTAAAAATATATTATTTATATTAGCCTACAAGGTGTTGGACTCATTGTGGCATTTTCATTTATACTTAGTTTGATAAAATTACACTTGTTTTCTTTACCCCAACTTTCTGTTCCTCATTTTGGATTTAACCATGCTACAATTCATTATTCCCTCTTTCATATCACATGTACTCTGCTTTCCTTCTACATCTCTCCCTTAAGGTTCCATTTTTTTTCTGTTTCATGAGTCATTTCTTAGTGTTCTGTCCACTATATAAAATCTCACACAGACAAAAATATATAAAAATTATTAATGGAGCTAGGGAGATGTTTCAATGGTTAAGATAAAAATTATTAATGGAGCTAGGGAGATGTTTCAATGGTTAAGAGCACTTGAGGTTCTCGCAGAGGATTTTGATTTCTTTTCCACCACTATTGGAGCACCTCACTGTCATCTTCTCAGCTTTCATATGAATATAATTTTTTCTTTTACAGTGATGACTGTCAGAAGATTTTGTAGGAATTGCATTGAATCTGTCTCTGAATTACTTTATGTAAGACATACACTTTCACAATATTAGTACTTTCACCTCATGAGCATAGGAGGTCATTACATTCCACATGTCATTTTGTGATTTCTCTTTCAGTATTCTAAAGTTTTCTTGATAGATATCTTTGACATTGCTGTTATGTTTAGGTTTTCACTTGATTTTGTGGAGAATTTCTTAATTATTATTCTTGCACACACACCATATGAAATCTATTTAGTGTTGTTAGTATGTATATATGTTAGAGATGAACATAATTCACAAAAGAAATAAAACTTGGAAAAAACTCATCCCTCTCTCTTCCTCTAACAGTAGCTATTTATTGTCATTTTCCTAAATTAACATAATTTTTATTTTATGTTAAATTCATTGAGTGGTTGAGAGTTGATGGGCACTACTTACCTATAATGGCTAGAAGTCACTCTCATGCAGCAAGGTACAGGTTCTCTGTTTTTTCTTTTAAATATTCATTCCCTTTTCCTAGATGGTGCTCTAGCCATAAGTGTAGTGGTTACTTTGTAGATCAAACAAATGGGACTGTACCCGCCATAAACACAAGTTGTTGCATTTTGTCCACATATGCATCCCTGTAATATTCCTCATGTGTAGCAAAAAGAAAATTTTGATGCAAGGTGAGAGCTACACTTACCTCTGGCTACAAGGATAAGTATTTGGAATATAATTAGATAATTTGTTGACTTAAAAATGGCAGTAGTGGGTTCTCCTCTAAGGCCTATGACTTCCCAGGTGTGCAGAAATAGACATATATTCCTTTCTATTGATTGGGCTGACATTCAGTTAGAAAGCCATGGGTTACCCCAAGATAAAAGTGGCACTGTTGCACCACTGGAGATACTGCTTTTCCTTGTCATTGTGTACATCACTGACATGGTAGTCTCTTTCATATTATTCATATTGCTTGATTGACTTAAGTAGAAACCAATAACTTTCCCAAAGTAGAGTGACACCATAGACAGATCCCTCTCTAAACACGGGTTGAGAATGCATTGTGGATACCTATGGTAGATCAAACCTTGAGAATGGAGGAGATAATCAATGGGTTAAGGTTTTAAAGATCCTACCACATATGCCAAGCCCTCTGATCATTGCATTTAGGACTAAGCCTTCAATACATGAGTTTGTGGGAACATTTCATAACCAAAACATGATACTTGTGTAATATACTATACAAAGAACAGAGTTAACATTCTATATGGGTCAAATAATATTAATTACTAACAAAGATCTTAGTTTTTTACAGAACTAAAACAGAACTGAACTTAGAATATTGGAGAATTTGGGGCTACTACATAGTGTTTTCATAGACAAATATAAATGTCAGTATAATCTATAATAATCTAATGGATATAAGACCATTAAATATGTTTATTACCTTCAAATGCAAGTTTCCAATATGTCACCATACACAACACCTTTATAGCATCTGAACTAGAGTATTAGAGCCAAGTGCACAGAACAGACACTGAAAGAAGTTAAAATGTCATCTATGGTTCTGTGATAATGGTATGACTATGATGGTTGGATCAGGTGTTAAGTTGTGCCTGCAGTGTCAAGTAACAAAAGGCAGCCATGTAGATCAGGATATAGGCCTTTAAAAATATATTGGCCTAACAAATATTTGAAGAGTTTTCAAGGGAGTTATATTTTTCTTATTCCAGCCCTTTCCATTTATTGGCACATATACAAAATTGGCTCACATACACATTGTCTTTGTTAGTAGCAGGTGTATCTCTCTCAACATGTCTTTATAGCAAGAGTGGATCATTCAGCAATCTTTCAAAAGTATGTGGTTTTCGTGGTGGCATGCTGCCACAAAAATCTGATAGATTCTAATAAAAATTGTTTTATTTCTAAAATATTTTTAATTGGGTACTATATTTACATTTTAGATTTTATCCCCTTACACCACTTCCTCCCACCACCCAGAAACCTCCTATCCCATCCCCCTTACTCGTGCTTCTATGTGGATGTGCCCCCACCTACCCTCCACCCCCACTACCCCCCTCAACACCCTCACATTCCCCCCTACACTCTGTGTTCGCTTTTCATGGGACCAAGAATCTCCTCTCCCACCTATGCCCTACAAGGCCATTCTCCCCTACATTTACCTCTGGAATCAAGGGTCCCTCCCTATGTGCTCCCAGGCTGGTGGTTTAGACCCTGGGGGATTCTGGTTGGTTGGTGTTGTTGCTTTCCTCCTAGGGTCACAAACCCTTTCTGCTCCTTCAGTCTTCTCTCTAACTTCTCCATTGGGAAACCCTTGATCATATCAGTGGTTAGCTGTGAGCATCGTCCTCTGAATGTGTCAGTCTCTGGCTAACCACTAAGGAGACCTCTCTTCCATGATTATATTTTAAGCCTTGAGGAAAAGAAGAATGATACAAAAATTTATATTAACACTAAACAACCAAGATTTACTTTTTCTCTATACAGTGACTAGTGTCTCTGTACAAACTTCTGTCCACTGGTGGTGGTGGTGTTTCTCTGTTAACGGTTAACAGATGCTCTAAACTATGCATATAATGGAAAATATTTATAAGGCAGTTTGGTACTATTTCCATTCATTAATATAATAGTAATAGGTTCTGCCCTAGGTCTTATGGTTTCACCAGCCATGGAATTTTTGGCCAGGAATAAAGTACTAGGCATGAGTTCCTTTGTTTACACTGGGTCTTTAAGCCAATAAGAATGTTGTTGGATACTTCAAAAACTTTTTGACCACTACTGTACCAATGTTCTATCTTGTTACCTCAATCATTATTTTAGCTTTCAGGGTTCATATTTGAATAAAAATTTTTGCAAGGAAAATAATAAAAACATGAAAGGCAATGTTAAGAACTAAGTTTTTGTCTGCTTCCTGATTTTTTCCTATGGTTTGAGGAAATAAAATTTAAATGGCTGCTGGCTAATAAATTCAGTAAAGGGAAAAAATTACACTATTTTGCAAGATGATTAAACATAAAGGGTTGTTCAGGGTGAATATATATGAGTATAATGGCAAATATTTATAATATAGTTTGGTACTATTTCCATTTAATAATATAATAGTAATAGGGTCTGCCCTAGGCCTTATGTTTTCACTAGCCATGGAATTCTTGGCCAGGAATAAAGTTGTTAGATTCATATATTATATATGTATATATGCAATAAATATTTTGATAGGTATGTGTATATGTCTATATACTTATCTAAGAGTCATTCTATATGCAATTACAGTCATCAATGATCAATATTTTATCTATTATCTATCAATTTATTTGAAAGTATTTTCTGAATAGAACTCCCTTTATTCCCAGAATTAAGGTCAATGATTGACAAGTTAGAGATTATATAACTATAAATGCTTCAGCACAGCTAAAGAAACAAACATTGAGTGAAGTACCAAGGACCAGCTTCAGCTAGCAGAGGGGATCTGAAAAATGGGCATTTGGTAGTTATGAATGAATAACTTGAAATTGTGGGTTACAGGCTGATGGCTTATGTTATGTTCAAGACAGCTTTCCAGACAGCTATCTCTTGAGATAGCTCTCTTTGCAATTCCAAAAACTGTCTGGATAGCTCCTCTCTTGTGGATCCAAAGTCCAGTTTTTATTTACACATCAATTCAGTCTTTACTCTAGTTTGCCTTATGATCATCCCACGAAAAAAGCTGCAAGACCAGAGCCCTGTGATTCTTAGATAGAGCTAGCAAGTCCTTTTTTATATTGTAAATGAATTCAGAGTTCTGCCTGCCTTTGTTAAGTACATACAATAAGTTTGCTGGGTGGGAACTCGCTCTGAGATTGCCATTGCTATCACACTTGGGGCTAACCTAACTTTGTCTCAGGCTTACCTAGAACTCAGAAATCTGCTTGCTTTTTAACTACCAAATAAGAATGTTCACAGTGCACATTCCTCTATTCTTTAGGTTCCACAAACCTCCTTACAGAACTCACTGCATCCTTATATTTTGCATAGTTGAGAAGTTATATTTTTAGAGCTCATGTTTTCAGTTTTTTCTCATAGGCTTAAGGGCAATTCTGAAGGTCTCAGATTTTGTCATTTTACTGAGATATTATTTACACTCTCACTTCACTGACTTGTGATGTCTCCAATTATCATAGAATCATTAATTTAGGCAGAGAGATCCTCGAAGGAGAAACATGAACATATGTACATTATTGTACAAACAAGACTAATGACCACAGCAACACTCCTAGAGGTCCATTCCCTGCTGGCTCTGTTCCAGGGTCAGGAACATTGTCACACTGTCCCTTGAACAAACCATGCCAGACTCAATAATAAAGAAGAAATTCTATAGAATGGGAGAGGATCTTTGACAACTCTATTTTGACAGAGAATTAAAAATCTAGACTTTATAAAAAATGACAAGTAAAATGATAATAGAAATAACCCATTCAAAAGACGGCCCTAGGATCTCAAACAACTTTGAGAAGTCATCTTGCTACAGTCATATGACAAATATCACCAGTGAAATTGACAGAGAATATAGCAGGGAAATAAGAAACTTCATTCATTTTTTTTAAGATTGTAAACTAGTACAACTACTATGGAAATCAGTGGGGAAGGTTCTCAAAAACTAAATTTAAATGTATCATATGACCCAGCTCTACTGGCATATGGACAAAGAACTCACTAATCTACTCTGTAAATTTTTGCTCAGCCCTGTCAATCATTGTTCTATTCACAATAAATATGAAATGCAAACACTCTAAATATCCTTGTATTGCTTGCTTGAAATCCTGAGTTTCTAACACGTACTCAAGTCCTGAATATGTTGTCATTTGAAATAAGTTAAAGGAAGACTTGCCCATTTCATCAGACCTTTGTGTTTAATTAGATATAATTTCAATGTGTGAATTTATTTCTGTTGTTTCTTTGACATGTGTAATACTTCCTTTTTTGATAACAACCTCTCACCATTCCTGATTGCAAAATTGCAAAACTAGGTCCAAAATCAATCTTTGATATTTTGGATTTACTTTTTATCTGTAGTTTTGTATTCATCATTGAGTTCTACATACTTCTCATGGGAATTTGTGTGGTTTAGGTTTGTATTTTTTGCAAGATAGGTATTTGTATACACATGGAGTAAACTGAGGTCATCTGTGTAAATGGTATTTTATTATAATATATATGAAGTTAAAATGTAAAGGCAACAAGATTTATTCCATAGGATAATAAAAAGCATACATTTCAGGAAATACTTTATGTGGGCTTATAATATTAAGCACCTATTAAATAATGCATACACAATATACCCTACATGTTATAATTCCATATATCACAATATATAAGTAATGCTAAGTATAGACATTTATGTAAAATTATACAGGCTTATTTTGGCTCTCATTTTGTCAGAAAAAAAGTCCCTTAAGGAAACATCCATCCTGTCCCAATTAAATAGGACCACATTTAGTATTTGACTTTCTTTCCCAGCAGTTAATAAAATTATAGAGATTTAATGGTATAAATATGTTTTTTGTTCTTATTGCTTTTCTACTTTGCCACAGATAGAGATTTCATATCATTAAATATTAAATACAATATACTTTCATTTAATAAAAATAAATAAATTTCAGTATACTTTAATGGGTTTCATAGTTTAAGGAGATGCTAAATTGACATTAACTTGGACAGAAATATTCATGTTAAGCACCAAAGTAACCACATTTTCTGAGTTGTCAGAAGAAGTCACCATTTCTTAATTTTAAGACTTGTACAAAGGTCATACTTTAGCTGCTGAATACATTGAAAGATACAATTCTAAATATTGTTTACATTTTGATAAATTTAAGGATCAGGTAAAAGTTATGCCACATTCATTACCTTTGCAAGGTTTGTCTCCTGGGTGGATTATGTAGTGATTTTTAAGATGTGAGGACTGTATAAAGCTTTTCCCACATTCATTACATTTGCAGGTTTGTCACCTCTATATGTTCTGTGGTGAGCTAGAAGATAGATAAATGATGACTGGGTAAATGATTTCTCATAATTATTACATTATTAACATTCATGTTCAGCTTGTATTTCGTGGTGGGCTTGAAGTTTTGAGGACAGTGTGCTTTATTTTCCACACTAATTACATTTATAAGCTTTATCAACAGTATAATGTTTGTGGTGAACTTTAAGACTTGAAGAGCAGATAAAATATTTACCATGTGAATTACACTAGTAAGGTTTGTCCCCTGTGTGGATTCTGTGATGAACCTGAAGGTATGAAGAATGGGTAAAAGATTTCCCACATTCATTACATTTTAAAGGCTTGGCTCCTGTGTGGATGCTGTAGTGTTTTTTAAGATGTGAGGACTGTATAAAGCTTTTTTCACACTTACTACATTTGTAAGGTTTGTCTCCTGTATGGATTCTGTGGTGAACTTTAAGATTTGAGGAATGGGTAAAGGATTTCCCACATTCATTACACTTGTAAGGTTTGTTTCCACTGTGGATTCTGTAATGCCTTTTAAGATTTGAAGACCTTATAAAGCTTTTCCCACAGGTATCACATTTGTAAATTTTGTCTGCAGTATGGATTCTGTGGTGAACTTTAAGATCTGAGGACTGGGTAAAAGATTTCCCACATTCATTACATTTGTAAGGTTTGTCTCCTGTATGGATTCTGTGGTGAACTTTAAGACTTGAGGAACGGGTAAAGGATTTCTCACATTCATTACATTTGTAAGGTTTCTCTCCAGTATGGATTCTGTAGTGACTTTTTAGACCTGAGGACTTTATAAAGTTTTTCCCACAGGTATCACATTTGTAACTTTTGTCTCCAATATGGATTCTGTGGTGAACTTTAAGACTTGAGGACTGGGTAAAAGATTTCCCACATTCATCACACTTGTAAGGTTTGTCTCCTGTGTGGACTCTGTAGTGATTTTTAAGATGTGAGGACTGTATAAAGCTCTTACCACAGTTATCACATTTGTAAGGTTTGTCTCCTGTGTGGATTCTCTTATGCATGTGAAGATTTGAAGAAGAGGTAAAATGTTTACCACATTCATTACATTTGTAAGGTTTGTCCACTGTATGGATCCTTTGTTGAGCTAGAGGAGTTGATGACTTGGTAAATGATTTCCCACACTTATTAGATTTATGAAGCTCCTGTTTAGTGTGTATTCTGTGGTGAACTTGAAGTTTTGATGACCAAGTACATGATTTCCAACATTCCTCACAACTATAAGGTTTCTTTAGAGTACAAATTCCATGAGGGCTTTGAAGAACTGAATGCTGAGCAAAGAACTTGCCACATTGCACACATTTCCATGATTTCCCCCTAGTTTGAAATATCATTAGGCCTGGGGGTTTACTGCAATATTTCTCTAGTGTGTCAAATTTTGAGTGTTTTTCTTCTTCCGATAAATTTGAATGTGCCAAGAGATTTGAAACATTGGAATAACCATACATAGGAACTTTGGCTTTCTGAGTTCTTTCTCTATTATGCCTTGAATTATATTGAATGATATTTGAATTGAAATTCAAGGCCTTATCATATCCTGGGGTCTGGAAATGTTGCTTTATAATATGTTTCATATTCTTTCTCTCTAAGTATGATGATTCAATTAAGGCATTCCTGTAGGTATCACATGTGTATCCATTGGCATCTCCTTTAGTCCATGTTCCATTACAAACCTGAAGAATTAAGGATTTATTTAAAAGGTCATCCTTCGAGTTATTTGTATGAAGTTTCTCTGTTGGATGGTCCTGCTCTTGCAAAGACAACTGAGAACAGTGATTAGAGATGGCCTGTCTACTAACATGGTTATAAAGATTTTCTGGAATACATTTACTCATCCCATTTTTGCCTGGAAATGATTCATGAAGAAAATCATATAATATTATATTGCATTGGTATAAAATTCCTCCATGTTGACTGTTTTGGTAATATTTCAGAAGAGGGCCCTTAATACAGACTATGTTAGTATTAGTTAATCTGTTTGAGTTTCCACAAGGACCTCCCACATGATATGTTCCAAGTTTCACTGCATACATGGGCATTTTCTTATGTTGATCTAAATAGCAGAACTTGTCAGTAAATAGATTTAACTGTTGAAGAGGCTGTAATAAATGTTTAGAGAAATATCTTTCACATTGATGATATTCAGTAATTTTTTCTTTTCTCCAAAATCTCCCTTGTTCATAAAGCTTTGAAGTACTGTCTAATACCATACTACTTGATACATATTTTGTGGAAGTGGGTTTATTTGCCCAAATGTCACTGTTTAATGTTTCTGTATTTCTCTGTAGGACTGAGTTCCATTTCAAAACTTGTTGTATAATATTTCCTAGAGAAGCCTTCAACTGTAAAAATAAGAGTGACCCAGACAGAGTTCTCTGAGAAATGGCTACAACTTCTTTATTCTTTTCAGAAATGAAGCAGATGTGTTTTGCCAGCAGATAATTTTCATAATCACATATTTCAAGCTCCTCACTGCCACCTCTATATTCCCAGACCTTCTTTCTATATGGGTCCAAAAGACCACTGAGTCCAAGGCTCTGTATTTGTTTCTGAAAATAAACTTGTGTACATTCCTTTGGCAATAGCTTCTTGGTATGATCACAAGACAATGCTGAAAATAGTAAAGCAAATCAGTATGTGTTATTTGAAGTTTCATGAAAAGAATATACATATATAGTGCATAAAATAACACTGATCAGAGGATTATAGCAAAAGAGTATTGCACATAAGTGCAGCAACTTTGTTACAAGGAAACAAATGTCACAAATAAAATGGATGTTAGAAGATATTTCATTAACTATATCACATATTTTGTAATACATATGAAACTCATCAGAATAACCAATAACATAAAACAGAATTGTTGCAATTATCACACATTAATAAATTTCTTTCTCTTCAATTATCAATATGGACATAAATCATCTCACAATCACTTAAAATAAAGGATTTAAAAACATTTGCATGGAATATTTGTAAGGAAAGAAACATAAAAAATACAAGAGTATCAGGTAGAAATCATGTCAGGCATATGTGAATAGATTTAACTTTTTTCTCAAATCCTATGAAATGTTCATTGAGACACATAAATTCCATAGAAACCCGAGAATTCTTGAACATGTTAAAAGTCTTAATGTGTCTAAAATCAATTTTCCCACCATATTACCATGTAAAATTTTATGTCAATTTAAAATACATAGTTCTGGATCTGAATTTTGAACAGTCCCACGTTATTTTTGAAATATATTTCAGAATTGAGGATCTGCAACTAATTCCCTGGGCCATTGATCTTCCTGCATCTTTGAAGGCATGCTGCCACCCAGGTCAATCCTTTGAGATCCCCACACCCTAATCCTCTGTCAGCTTGGTTCCTTGGCAAACACAGTAGCTGTGAGTTCTGTTCCATCAACTTCATGATGCATCTTTCAGTCCACACAACTACCTGCAGTCCCAGATGCCTGCAGCCATCAGAAACCACAAGCTCTGTCTGCATCTTCAGTGGCCAACTGGCACCGTGGATAAACAGAGGTATGAAGTCACAAAATACTATGACCTCTGACTGAAAACTTGAAAACTTGTTGCCACCCAGAGCAACCCAGCTCTACCTGAAATGATAGAGACCTGAAGGTACCAGGAACTACCAGGCATGCCAATACCAGAGAAAATCAGATGGCTAAAGACAAAGTAAGAACATAATCAAAAGTGCAGGGCAATATGGTACCACAAGAACACAGCTATCCTACCAAACTAAGTCCTGTATATCATAGCAAACCGGAGGTACAAGAAAATGACCTTGAATCTAATCTTATGATAATGACAAAGATGCTTAAAAATGAAATGAATAAATCTCTTAAAGAAATACAAGAAAATAAAATTAAAAAAGGCAAAGAAAAGAATAAAAAGGTTCAATATCTGAAAAGGGAAATAGAAGCAAAGAAGAACAATTGAATTGAGGCAAATCTGTAAAACGTAGGAAAGAGAAAAGGCACTGCCTGTTGTGGGAGGTATTTGAAATGATTGCAGCCTCTTGGCTGCCAACTCTAAGATCTAATGCTGGCACCAGAGGTGCAAAGAGGACTATCAGCTTCCAGTTCAAGCACCATTTTGACAGAATGTAGCATTACTAGAGGCCACCTTGGCCCAGCAGAGTGTTCTCATCTCAACAGTCTCTCAGGCAGAACCACACTAGCCCCATGCCAGGGTCGTCCACCCCACGGTCAGCTGCAACACCACCCAACAACCAAGTAAATCAAAACTCTAGATGCTTAAAGGTAACCAATCAATGTATATATTACCAAATGCTCAATACACAAGATGCCAGCAAATTTAGCATTGTTATCCCAGTTGTTCCTCTTCCTCTCTCCTAACTCTGCCTCTCTCTTCCCTATCAAATAACAGGGCTCTCACTGCAAATACTTTGGGCAGGAAATTTCTGCCACAGTTACATATACAAGTATCACCAACAGAATACAAGCCATAGAAGGGAAAATCTCAGGTATAAAAGATACCATAGAAGTAGATACGTTATTTCTAACACAAGACATGCAGGATTTGGGAGACTATGAAAGGACAAAACCTATAATCAATAGGCATAAAATACAGAGGATTCCTAGCTCAAAGAAACAAAAAATAGTTTCGACCAAATCATGGAAGAATATTTTTCTAATCTAAAGAAAAATATGGCTTTAAACATACATAAAGCTTACTGAACACCAAATAGATTGGATTAAAAAATACTCATACCACATAATATCCAAAAGACAAATTGTGTAGAATACAGAGAGAATATAAAATTCTGCAAGAGAAAAAGGCCAAGTAATATATAAAGACAAACATCAAAATGGCACCGAAATTCTCAACAGAGAATCTAAAAGTAAAAAGGGCTTGGACATAAGAGACCAGAAATGTCAGCACAGAAACAATCCTCTGAAGCACTGAGTCACTATTGATGGGGAAACCCAAAAATTTCACCCCCAAAAAACACATAATAAAAGAATCTGTCTCTAAATCCAGCCAAATAGATGATACTAGAAGGAAAACTCAAACATTAGGAGAGAAATTATAGCCAGGGAAAAATAAATTAATTATTCATACAAGAAAAAAACCAAAAAAGAGAATCTCTCTTGTGTATATATATACACACACACTATCACCAACATCAAAGTAAAAGGAATTAACATTCATTGGTCATTAATATCTCTCAACATAAATGGATTCAATACCCTAATAAAAAGAGGCTAACCAGAGTGGATGTGTGAACAGGATGCATCATTTTGCTGCATACACAAACCACACCTGAGCAACAAAGACAGGTACTTCATCAAAGAAAAGTGCTGGATAAAACAGTTTTCCAAGCAAATAAACCCAAGAAACAAGCTGGAGTAGCCATTCCTATAACTAATAAAATAAACATTCAACCAAAAGAAATCCAAAAATGGGGAAGAACACTTTATATTCATCAAAGGAAAAATCCACCAGACAATGTCTCAATTCTGAACTTCTATGCTGCAATGAACCCACATTCATCAAAGAAACATTACTGAAGCTCAAAACATACATTGAACATCAAACACTCCTCTCTGTCACCAATGGGCTGATAATAAAAACAGAAACTAAATATAGGAATAAGAAACTAGCAGACATTATGAATCAAATGAACTTAACAGATATAAAAAGAGCATTTTGCCCAAACACAAAAGAATATACATTCTTCTCAACAGGTCACAGAACCTTCCTCATTATTGACCATCCACTTGGGCACAAAGCAAGCATCATCAGATAAAAGACTGAAATAAACATCTGGCATATTTTCAGCACACTTTGGATTAAAGCTGGACTTCAACAACAGAAAAACAAATGCCTACAAACTCATAAAAGTTGAATAATTCTCTAATCAGTAATCACAGGGTCAAAAAAGAAATAAAGAATTTTATAAGACTTTTTAAATTTCATTGGAAGTGAAGTGAAAATATGCCTAAACTTATGAGACATAATGAGAAAACTTTTAAAAGGAAAGCTTATAGCACTAAATGCTTTCTTAAAGACAATAGACACATCACATACTAGCAAATGAAAAGCACAACTGAAAGCACTAGTACAAAAAGAAGCAAACACACCAAAGAGAAATAGAGGGCAGGAAATAAACTTATGGATAAAAGCAAATGCTTAGAAACACAGATAACAACACAAAGAATCAAGGAATCCAAGAGCTGCTTCTTGTCAACAAGATAGACAATTTCTAACAGAAACTACTAAAAACCAGAGACAATATCCCAAAAAAATATCAGAAATTAAAACATGGACATAACAGACACTGAAGAAATCTAAAGAATCTAAAGAATTCTTACTTCAAAAGTCTGTACAGTACAAAATTGGACAATGTAAATGAAATGAAAGATTTTTTTGGATAGACTCCACTTACCAAAGTAAAATTAAGATCAGATAAACAGTCTAACTTAGGAAATAGAAGCAGTCACTAAAATCTTACAACAACAAAAACCTCAGGTCTAGATGGTTTTAGCAGAGAATTCTACCAGAATTTCAAAGGAAAGCTAATATGAATACACATCAAACTATGCCACGAAATAGAAATGGAAAGAACATTGCCAAGCTCTTTTTGCAGGGACACATACACCCTGATACCTAAAGCATACAAGGATTAAACAACCAAAGAGAATTTCAGACCAGTGTCCATTATAAACATTGATGCAAAAATACTCAATAAAATGCTCGCAAACCAAATCCAAGAAGACAACAACAAAAAAATTCAACATAATCAAACAGGCTTCATCTCAGACATGAAGGTATGATTCAATATGTGAAAACTGAACAATGTAATCTACCATATAAACAAACTGAAAGAACAAACAATATGATTATCACATTGGACACTGAAAAAGCCTTTGACAAAATACAACACTCCTTCATGTTAAAGGTCTTGGATACATCAAGAATATACAGCTAAACATATGAAAAGCAAAAAAAATAAACAATAGCCAAAATCAAATTAAATGGTGGGAATATTAAAGAATCAGGGAAAAGGTCAGGCTATACTCACTCTTCTCATCTCCTCAATATAGTAATTGAAGTTCTAGTAAGAGCATGACCTAACAGAAAGAGATCAAGGAGATATGAATTGTAAAAGAGGAGGGACAGTGTCATCAACCACCTTTAAAGTTTTGACCCAGAACACTCCTGTCTAAAGAAATGCAGGCACAAACATGGAGAAGAAACTGAGGGAAAATGGTTTAATGACCAGCCCAAGATGGGATACATCCTGTGGAAAGGCATCAAACTCTGACATTATTACTGATTGCATGTTGTCCTTGCAGAGAGGAGCCTAGTATGGCTGTCCTCTGAGAGGCTCAGTGTACTAGCAGCTGACAAAGACAGATGCAAACACTTAAAGCCAATCATTGGTCTAAGCTCCACAATGCCTATAGAAAAACTAGGGGAAGGATTAAAGTAGCTGAAAGGGAAGACAACCCTATAGGAAGATGAACAATGTCAACTAACCCTGACTCTGGGGAGCTCCCAGACTAAGTCACCAATTTTGGATCATATATGTGGTCTGAGGTTCCTAGCACATATGTAACTGAGGACTGCCTTGTCTGGCCTCAGTGGGAGAGAATATGCCTAATAAGGTAGAAATTTGATCCTCCATAAAAAAAGAATGTGGGGAGAGGGGAGCACCCTCTCAGAGGCAAAGGGATGTGGGATAAGGTGAAGAAATCTAGAAGGAAACAAGGGCTGCAACATATGAGATGTGAATAAATAAAAATAATTTTTACAATTCATTTTTAAAAAATAAAGGAAAAGTATTGTTATTCACAGATTACATACTAGCATATGTAAATGAGTACAAAAACATTGTCAGAGAACTCCTATAGCTAAAATCTCCTTCAGTAAATTGCATGGTTACAAAGTTAACTCAACAAAATCAGTAGCCCTCCTTCATCTTACTGGTAATGGGCTGATGATGAAATAAGGGAAATAACTACCTTCACAGTAACCAGAAGTAAAATAAAATATCTTGTTGTAACTCTAATTAAATACAGGAAACATCCATGTTACAAGAAGTCTTTATATAAAGTGAATAAATTAATAAAGAAAATAGAAGTATTTTTTCAGCTGAAGTAGATATATCACATTTATCATCTCTTCTTTTCCTCCATCATGTCCAAGGAAACATTCCATTTCCCTCACCTTCCTTCTCAAGTTGAAAGCCTTTCTTTCCCTTTTCCTTTGATTATACTTGAAGGACCTACGTGTGTGTGTGTGTGTGTATGTGTGTGTGTGTGTGTGTGTGTGTTAATCTTTTAGCTATGTGTATATACAATTACATAAAAACATCTCTGTGAATGGGTTTTTGTTATTTCTGATTATATATTGTTTAAACCATGAATATTCTGCATTAGAAAACCCATAAAGCTGACCATATGTAGTGGGAAACTAATGCTCATCTTCATTAGTTTAGTAGAATTACATGGACAGTGATGGTGACAATTAGAGGCAACAAAATAGGAAAGGGGAAGAGTTTCCAAACTGGAGCAGGAAAAAGATCAATATAAGAAAAGAGGCAAGATTTCTGACAAATGATAAAAAACTGTAGTTTTGCTAATGCTACATAAATACGTTGTTTTATATATACTTAAAATTATACAAAGTACATATGTGTATGTGTATATGATATATGTGAAGATTTTACATAACTTAGAAGGCATAAATATAACAGATACATATATATATATTATGTTACTATAGATGACAATGCTTTTAAAAGGAACCACAGACCAACTCAAATCTAATTATAAATCAGAAAAACATCCTGTCAAGTTTTATATATAAAATTATCGTTAATAATAAGGATACTTTGACACTATTCCATACATATCATCTAAAACTCATTAAATGTCTTATTACTCCAGATGTGATTTCAATAATATATATTGAATATCTATGGAGAAAAAGGACAACCTTCCATTGCTCTTGATGTTAGTGGAATTGTTTTGAGAGTCTCTTCATGCAGAAGGCTGTTGTCCTAGGCTGGTTATAAACAACCTTTACTATCCCTAGACTGTCAAGAACCATAACATAATGATGATGTATTTGTTAAAGGCTTTTTCAGAGTCTGCTGAGATTTTCCTGGGGTTTCTATGGTGTAATTGTTTATTCACTTTATTACTTTTATTGACTAAATTATGTTGAACTATCGGCATCTCTGGAATGAAATCAACTTAAAAAATGGTTGATAATCATTTATATATGTTTTAGTAAACTTTCAAAATACCTTACTGCAAATTTTAGATTCTATATAAATATAGGAAGCTGAGACACACATCTTGGTTTAGTTCTTGAATCAAATTCATAGTGGCTTCTTAAAAGAAGAAAAGAAATTGAAATGTTCCTTGAGTTCTACTCTGAAGAAAAACTTAAAAATCTAGGTTTTAGTTCTAACTTGATGGTCTATTAAAACTCTGCCCTGAATCCATTTGGCCATGGGATTTCTTTAGTTGTAAGGCTATGATTACACCTTCTTTTTTCATTAGACTATTTGTGTTGGCTTAAAGGGTGAATTTCATCTTGATTCAATGTTTGTGAGCCATAAATACAACATTCCTTAAGGTTTTATAAAATGTTTTATCCCTTTGGATGTCAAAATATTTTAGATAAATAGATGGAGCTAGGAACAATCAATAAAAATGAGGTACTTCAAGAAAACCATGCAAGGATTGATTCATGTGCTGGGTTAGTGTTTAAAAGTTGGGTATATCTGTTACATTTAGAAAATCTATGGTGACTAGGTAGCAAGTTAGAGACCATGATACATGTGTTTGGTTTTCATAGAAGTAAAAATAAAAGACAGTGTCATAAAGGAGAAATAAGGTCAAGGTTAGATCAAAAGATAGGCCACAGAATACAGAAGAACCATTATGGAGAACAAAACAGTACAGGCCAATGTTTAATGTTATGTATGTACTGGCTTTATGTGTAGGAGTGTACATGTAATCAGGGGTGCCTTGTAGAATGCTTTTTCCATCAGGAGTCTTCTGGGTATTGAACTCACATAGTAAGATTGCAATGCCAGCAGCTCTAACTTCTGCACCATTTCTCTGGTTCACACTAAATATTGTTTAATGCCATATGGAAAACTACTATTATAAAAGCTTTCTAACAAATAAGTATATGAAATGAAGTTTAAATGACATTGCAACAAATTAAAACAGACAATACAAAACTACATGTCACATGACACTACACATAGCACAAAGTACAAGGAATGGGTTGTAACTATTTAAATTATAGGCCAAAGGATCTGTAGTCCACTGAAACAACACAGGTAATGCCATACACATTTATTTTGACTCCACACCTGAGGATATGTGACCACTGCAAAGACAGCAAGTAGGTAAAGTAGCAGGAATATTGGTACTGTGCTGGATATTAAACTGGAGTTTTCACATCTACTGAATTACAGTCTTAGTATTTTTAAGTACTACTTACTTATCTATAGGAGGACAAAATTGATTATTAGTCTCAGCCATCTATTTAACCTGTGATGTGCAATGCCGACTTTCCTGTAACATATGCTCACTGGTGTAAATAACACCATGCTTTGGTAGTACCTACCACTGTTTAATTGGCATCATGGTGGCTCTGTGAGTTAAGACCTATATCTGACACTGTCTATGAGGCCAATAATCTTAGACTAAACAGATCCTGTGTTCTATATTGAAATCTACTATTATTCCTACAAATAAAAAACATAAAAATATGACTCCTAAGGATATATTGCTTTTCAAGTAGATCTGTGTGCATCACTCAACCCTCAATAGAGAAGTTTAATATGGAGTCCAAACAACTGGAAAAGTTTATAAACTGAGAGAGTTTGGAGCACTGGGTCTTATGTAGTTACCCTTATAACACCCTTCCTAATCATGCTCAGGGGCCAATGCAGAAGATGAGATAGGAGGATTGTAAAGAGCAGCAGCAGTAAGTGATGCTCAATAAACATTTCCACACACAACAAGAGTGATAGCCATATAACTCACTGAGAATGTGATATCATCCACCAGACTAATACTAAGTTCAAGGCAGATAAAACCTGAGCTTGGAGAAGGGGTAATAGGTAGAAAGTGTCACACAAGGTAAGAACCTATCCATCATACATAGATTCTTGGAGAGGAAAAAGAAGTTTTATTCTAACATTGATTCGATTAATAATATTCCATGGATTATGTTAAGGAAAATTTGCCAGCACAAAGCGGTTGGATATAAACTCAACTCAAACAAATCAGTAGCCTTCCTCTGTTCAAAGGATAAACAGGCTGAAAAAGAAATTAGGGAAATGACACACTTCACAATAGTCACAAATAATGTAAAATACCTTGGAATGAATCTAACCAAGCAAGTAAAAGATCTGTATGACAAGAATTTCAAGTCTCTGAAGGAAGAAATCACATAAGAACTCAGAAGATGGAAAGATCTCCCATGCTCCTGGATTGGCAGGATTAACTTAGTAAAAATGGCCATCTTGCTAAAAACGATCTACAGATTCAATGCAATCTCCATCAAAATTCCAAATCAATTTTTCATAGAGATAGAAAGAGCAATTTGCAAATTCATTTGGAATAACAAAAACCCAGGATAGTGAGAACTGTTCTAAACAATAAAAGAACTTCTCAGGGAATCACCGTCCATGACCTCAAACTGTACTACACTGCAATAGTGATAAAAAATGCATGGTATTGGTATGGAGACAGGCAGGAAGATCAATGGAATAAAATTGAAGATCCAAAAATGAATCCACACACCTATGACCACTTGATCTGTGACAAAGGAGCTAAAACCATCCAGTGGAAAAAGAACAGCATTTTCAGAAATGGTGATGGCTCAACTGGAGGTCAGCATGTAGAAGAATGCAAATCAATCCATTCTTATCTCCTTGTACAAAGCTCAAGTCCAAGTGGATAAAGGATCTTCACATAAAACCAGATACACTGAAACTAATAGAAGAGAAGGTGGGGAAGACTCTCAAATACCTAGGCACAGTGGAAAAGTTCCTGAACAGAACACCAATGGCTTATGCTCTAAGATCAAGAATTGACAAGTGGGACCTCATTAAATTGCAAAGATTCTGTAAGGCAAAGGACATTGTCAATAAGACAAAACGGCAACCAACAGATTGGAAAACAATCTTTACCAATCCTCCATCTGATAGAGGGCTAATATTCAAGATATACAAAGAACTCAAGAAAATATACTCCAGACAATCAAATAACCCTATTAAAAATGGGGTAGAGAGCTAAACAAAGAATTCTCAACTGAGGAAACACGAATGGCTGAGAAGCACCTTAAGAAATGCTCAACATCCTTAGTCATCAGGTAAATGCAAATCAAAACAACCCTGAGATTCCACCTCAGACCAGTCAGAAGGACTAAGATCAAAAACTCAGGTGATAGCAGATGCTGGTGAGGATGTGGAGAAAGAGGAACACACCTCCATTGTTGGTGGGATTGCAAGCTGGTACAACCACTCTGGAAATCAGTCTGGAGTTTTCTCAATAATTTAGACATAGCATTACCTGAGGATCCAGCTATACAAATCCTGGGCATATACCCAGAAGATGCTCCAACATATAATAAGGACATATGCTCCACTATATTCATAGCAGCCTTATTTATAATAGCCAGAAGCTGGAAAGAACCCAGATGTCCTTCAACAGAGGAATGGATACAAAAAAATGTGATACATTTACACAACGGAGTATTACTCAGCTATTAAAAATAATGAATTCGAGAAATTCTTAGGTAAATGGATAGAACTAGAAATTATCATCCTGAGTGAGTTAACCCAATCACAAAAGAACACACATGGTATTTACTCACTGTTAAGTGGATGTTAGCCCAAAAGCTTGAAATAGCCAAGACTCAACACACAGATCACATGAAGCTCATGAAGTAGGAAGACCAAGTGTGGATGCCTAGGTCTTACTTAGAAGGAGTAACAAAAATATTCAAGGGAACAAATATGGAAACAAAATGTAGGACAGAAACTGAAGGAGGAGCCACCTGGAGACCATTCCACTTGGGTATCCATCCCAGGTACAGTCACCAAAGGTAGACACTGATGTGGATGGCAGGAAGTGCATGCTGACAAGAGCCTGATATAGCTGTTTTCTTCAAGGTCTGCCAAAGGCTGACACATTCAGAGGCCATTGCTCACAGCTAACCACAGATCTGATCAAGGGTTTCCCAATGGAGAAGTCACAGAGAAGACTGAAGGAGCAGAAAGAGTTTGTGGCCCCATGAGGAGAGCAACAATACCAACCAACCAGAGCTCCCCAAGGTTTAAACCACCAGCCTGGGAGCACATAGGGAGGGACCCATGACTCTATCTGTACATGAAGAGGAGGATGGCCTTGTCGGGCATAGGTGGGAGAGGAGATTCTTGGTCCCATGAAGGTTGAACACCAAGTAGGGGAGAATTTGAGGGTGGGGAGGTGGGAGTCGGGGATGGGTGGGGCCACATCCTCATAGAAGCATGAGGAGGGGTTATGGGATAAGTATAGGTTTCCTGGGTGGTGGGGTAAGGGAGGTTGGGGATAAAATCTGAAATGTAAATATAGTATCCAATAAAATTAATTTTAAAAATTCTTTACAAAAGTAATAAAACAATATTTTTTCAAATCTATTTAGCAAATACATGCAACAAAAAATGAAAATAGTTAGAATACTGAATAATCTTCTACTACTTCAAAAAATAGGTATGATATACTGCATTTCAAACCACCACTCTTCAGATAAATAAGGCAAAACTCATATAAAAGCCATGGAGTACTGTTTCTCGGGTGCATTATTCTGAAGAATTTATCTAATCTCACTTCAGGATTAGATTGCTCCTTGGTTTAGAATCATCACATCACATGTTATTTCATTTCAGATTACCTGGTTCTCTTACTTCTGTCTCCTCTCTAGCAACAATCCATGGTTCTTTGTTTTTTTCAAGACAGATAATTACCTCTTGTTTTGAAACAGCAACACCTGTATATTCAAACAGACATACCATTGAATGGAGCTGGGTTCAAGCATAGGAATGTGCCATGCATGTATCATGAAAAAGAGTGAAAAATGTGTGAATTACTTTCTTATAGTCATGTCTTTCCAAAATGTTTTACTCTCTATAACTCAATTCATTTTTTAAAAAATGAATTTATGTTTAAAATTACCACATTAGAAAAGACAAATGTGAAGTCAAAGTGGATTCACATATAAATGCTGAAAACTGCCTGTACAAAATGCATGTAAGACTGAAACTTCATTAGGTTAAATGTAAAAACAAGATAAAGGTATATAACATGTTACCTTTAAATAAGTCAATAATCAATGCCTACAAAAATTTAAGAGATAGACTAATTAATGACCATCTGATCCAAATACTAATAGCAGTTTTACATCCCCAAGATGAAGTTGAAATTATGGAATAAACATAATCTTACCCACAGAAACCAGGTTGTTGTAATTCTCCAACATGACATCTCTGTACAAAGCCCTCTGGGCAGAATCCAGACATTCCCACTCCTCCTTAGAGAACTCTATAGCCACATCCATGAACGTCAATACACCCTGAAATTAATTTTAACAGTATTCCCTCATTAAATTAGCTATGTTCTTAATTTGACACATGGGAATATTAGTTAACTATGTAACTTGTTCTGCTATCAAAAACTAATATATTAATTTTTCATGAATTATAATTTGAGAACAAGAATGTTGTGACTTTTCTGCAAAGATCCAATAGGCCAGCAGTAGTCAACCTGTGGGTGATTAACCTTTTATGATCCAATGTTGTCATCACCCCTAAATGACCTAATGGTCTAATGCCTAAGTCAACAGAAAGCAGAGATATTTACATCTCGCTTCACAGAAGTAGCATAATTATAGTTATGATCTACCAATAAAAATGAATTCACAGTTAGGGTCACAACAGCCTGAGGAACTCTATTAAAAGGTTGCAGCAGTAGAAAGGCTAGGTACTACTGCAATAAGCTCTCAGTATTTTTATACAAGTTATATATCATATATATTATAGAAATTAATATATAATAATTATTATATATTATTAATGTATTAAACTTAATATACAATAACTATTATGAATTTTAATAATATACATAAATTATAACTAATAATTATAAATTAAAATAAGTTATAACTTGTATAAGTATAACAGAGTATCATATGGAAAAATAGTTCTGTAATTGTGAGTTAGCACAGTGAAGGTTTGGATGTTTAAACTATGAAGTTATTTCTGTAAGAATAATCATCCTGTCCCATACCCATCCATGCATTTACCTGAGAAGAGCACATCTTTTCTCTCTCCTTCAGAATGGAATGTTTCACAAAACTTTATACTAAAATTTCACCTTCTAGTAGCCACTCTTATTCAGAGGCAGCAGATCCTCCCTGTCTCTGGTAAAACTGAAGAGTGAAAACAGGAATCAAAGTTCCGTGCCCTCTGCACAGGTGCCGAAATGATGAGCTTTAATAGGCAGAGAAACAAGAGACTTTCCTTTCCTGCATTCAGATGCTCTGGTTTTCTCAGAAGATGTTGTATTTCTCTACAGACCTGAGAGTGTGGCTGGAGTGACCTGCTCTACACCTCATTCAGGCAGGTTGGGATTTTAAATGGAGGCTGAGCACTGTTAAAATTGATATTCACCCTTTGCTTCCTTTACCTCTGCCTGAAATGGTTTATCACAACACAATTGGTGCCTCTTTTGTAATAATGGCCAGTAGCTGTGAGGTAACCCCAGCTGAAAGTATTTCTCATAATGACTAAGCAACAGGCTTTCCTGGGGCCAAGAAGAAACAAGGCGATCAATTGTGGCCTCGCCATTGTCTCCACTGAGATACTACCTTTGGCTTCCATGTCCCATCCTAAAATACCATGATTTTGCAATTTTAAAGAAAGACCCATGAATATGTATGTCACCAGGTTCCTTTTAACAGTGACATTGCTTCTTTTGGATTATCAAAAACACTATCTGTTCATATGTAAATACAATAATTTAGAACAATTCTAATGCCTTCACCTGTCACTGAAGACAGCTGAACTTCATCCCCTAACATTTTTCTTGTTAGCACATTTAAGCTAGAAAAAGGCTAAAAAATATATGATATATTAAAGGAATCATTACCAAATAGCAGTTTGTCATTTACTTTCTACAAAGAATATACTGCACAACATAGGGAGAGACATTGTTCTCTCCTGCAAAATGCACTCATACAATTTTTTTATCAGTCTCTAAAGGAAATACTAATAAGAACTCGAATCATGCCTCAATTATTAATGGGAATTTCCATAGATTTCTCCTTCATTTCTTTTTTCTCTTTCATTCTGGTATTATTTTCACATTTTAATGATCTGTGCTATGGATGCAAGGATTCAGAAAATTCAGAAATGCAAAGTGGAGTTCTAGTTCACAGAGAGATTTCAAATAGTATTGTGTACTTTTAAATTAATACAAACTATACTGCAAGTAATTTTATCTAAGAAAAAATATACTTCACCTAAGAATATTAAGACTCATAGCACAACATAGGCAGATGGAAATACTCTGTAAAAAAGACTGGTAGCTTAAGAATGACAGAATGTTTTATTTCTTAAACTGTATGGTTTTAAGAAATAAACCCATATGGCTAAGCAGAAACTCTGAAATAGAACCATGTTGGTTTAGTAATTGGGATATCATCTTTGTATACAATCCTCCAATAAATACTAACCATGGAGCCTGGCTGTTTTAGGCCAGGAAACATTCGTGAAGCCCAAAGAGCACAAAGGAATTGATTCCAATGCAATCACATTAGGATCTCTTTAATCAAGCACAAGTTTGGGCTCCCTGCAAACCCTGACACAACAGGAAGGTAGAGCCCTGAGCCTAGTTTTAGGAAAGCATTTATAGAGGCAAGAATGCAGGCTTGTACATATCACACTGGGGAGCTATTGTGGCCTTTAACTGGTTCTGGGGGCCAAACCATAAACTTAACATCTGCTTTTCTCCTGATTAGTAGTTGATAGGAATTAAATTTTAAGGGGCAGTCTTGTAACCTGGGGATACAGATTTATTGGGAATAACCTTGAAACTGGTGCTAGACACAGGTTTTTGGGGGGAATAACCTGAAACGTGGTGCTAGATTTAGGTCTTGTTGAAGGCTAACCTGGAAACTGGTGCTAGGTACTGGCCTGTTAGTTTACTTGAATTCAACTTTAGGTCAGGTTTTCTAAAATATAGTCTGAGCCCAAAAGATTTGGTCTCTTACATTTGATGATACATCAAACAAAGTAAATATTAAATCTAAAATATTCCTGACACAAAATCTCCAATAAATCTGGCATACTGCCGGGTCAAGCATGGCTATATAAGGGGAGGTGTTACATATTTCCTGTTCCTAAAGCATGGTCAGGTCATTAATCTTCATGACCCCCATGTCTGCTGATGGTTGCTGTTGCTCTGAAGACGATCTGCTATCTTTACTACACTACTTTCAATATTTCTTTCTGAGGAATAGTATTCCCTCATTAGTCATACCTAATCATGCCATAGTAATTGAAACAAATGTGGTTTTCACCAATGAGGACTAGAGATGGTTATTAGGCTGTGGCGAACAAGGAAAAGGCCTCCTGCTTGGACTTTAGGCCCATGTGAAAATATCTAGATGACATTAACACAAAGCCCATATAAGCCTACATGGTCCTTTGTAGACATAATTTATTGCAAGACTTGGCCTTGAATTTGGAATCATGAAGAATTACTTGTACCCTCCTGTCCAATGACTACTGCCTTTATTAGCCAGGGTGAACTTGGGAATATCAAGAATACAAAGTTAAAGTGGTAGAAAGAATAAACACCATGGGAAGAAAATAGGAATTATAAATTATTTAGGAATAAATTAGTATTAGAAGGAGAGTACAAGAGGCTATGGAATTGCTAGGATGAGGAAAGAAAGATTAGAGAATTAAAAGATGATGTAGAAGCATATTAAAGTTGGTATTTTGTTCTCCTAACTATTTGAATAATTGGAGATGATACTGTCTGGAAAGATATTAGAGAGAAATAACCATTTTACTTATGTAAATTTAAAAAACTTTGTAAGAAATCATTTCTACCTAAGTAGTCTATCACTTTTCTGCTCTTACATGAAAGTAGTTACTTTATCCTGCTGTCTGATGTACCAGAAAATCATAAGAGCTGTGCCCAGCTACCTAGGAAGAACAGGCTATGTAAAACTATAAGGAAATTTGTTTTGCATTGAGTTTAGTTTTTGCACTACAGAAACAGGGGTTGGGACTACTGATTTGTGATGCAGAATTTATGTATACCTATGAACTTTTAATGATGATTAATAATGATGAAAGCCTTGATGATGCAACTTTAATAAATAAAAACCTGGGTTCAGGCTCTCTTGTAGGGAGAACGCAATATCACGAGAAAGGAGAAATCAAAAGAATGAGAAGTAAAAAGGAAATATGCTGAGGAGTAAAGAATGATGAGAATCTTGAAGGAACACAGAGAGTACCTGACCTAGCAGCTTGCATCTACTACTGACTCTGAGTCATTATTGAACCATTACCATTCCCATTCCTGACTTTCTCAGGACCCTCCTCACACTGAGGCTGAACCTCTGCACAATACCTTGAAATATCTAATCTAAGAATAATATGAATTCAATAACATGAATAATCCTAGCTCCAAGGACCAAAAATTACTTTCAACAAAATAATAGAAGAAAAGTTTCCCAACCTAAAAGAAAAAATGCCTATAAATATATAAGAAACTTACCAAACACCAATTAGACAGGACCAGAAAAGAAAATCCTCCCACATGTAGCAATGAAAACATTAATTCTACAGAACAAAGAAAGAATAGTAAAAGACACAAGTTAAAATTGCAAGGTAACATACAAAGGCAGACTCATGAGAATTATACCAAAATTCTCAACATAGACTCTAAAAGCTATAAGGACATAAACAGATATTATAATCACTAAAAAAGCTGCATATGCCAACCTAGATACTCAAAATCTCTCAATCTCCACAGATGGGGAAAACAAGATATTTCAAGACAAATCTGGATTTCAAAAATATCTATCCACAAATCCAGCTCTACAGAAAATGATAGAAATAAAACTTCAACCCAAAACGGATAAGTATATCCATAGAACAGGAAATAATTCATTCTATAACAGCAAAAACAAAACAAAAGATGTACACACACTGCATTAAAATAACAGAATTTAACAATCACTGGTCATTAATATTTCACAACACCACTGATTCAATTCCCCAATAAAAACACACAGACTAACAAACAGATCCTAAAATAAGACTCGTCATTCTGCTACATAGAAGAAACATACGTCAGCATTTAAAATATGCATTACCTGAGATCAAAGGGCTAGAAAAGATGTTTTCCAAGCAAACAGGCCCAAGACCATTCTGGAATAGCTGTTCTAATATCTAATAAAATATACTTTCAGAACCCTCAATCTTTTCCTCTACTCTTTCATAAGAGTCCAAGAGTTCCATCCAATGTTTAGCTGTGGGTCTCTGCATCACTCTCAGTAACATGTATGGGGGGGGGGGCGGCTATCAGAAGTCAGACTTGCTCAACTCTTGTCAGCAAGCTTAACAGAGTGTCATTAATAGTGTCAGGAATTGGTACGTGCCCATGGGATGGGCCTTTAGATGGCCCAGTTTTTGCTTGGCCATTCCCTCAGTCAGCTCTATGCCCATCCCTGAAAACAGGCCCAAGAGCAATCTGAAAAAGCTATTCTAATATATAATAAAATATACTTTGAACAAAAATTCAACAAAAGATACAGGGAAGAATATTTCATCCTCAGCAAAGAAAAATCTACCAAGATGTTTTCCCAATTCAGAATATCTATGACCCAAACACACAGGTACTCACACTTTTACAAAAATAATGCTGAACTTAAACTGCTCAACGACCTCACTCATTATTAGTGGGACACTGCAAGATACATCCTCTCCAATCAACCCGACATCCAGACAAAAGCTAAATAAAGAAATAATGAAACTGGTGCTATCACTCAAAAGTGGTTAACAAATATCTACAGAACATTTCACCCAAACCCAAAAGAATATGCCTGCTTCTCAGTGTTGGGGAAAAAAGGCTGGGGATCCCAGGGCTCCTCCCGCCATGCTGTGGGTACTCGGCTGGGAACGCTCCGGGTTCCTCCAGCTGGAAGTTGGGCCCGGCTGCTCATTAACTAAAAGCCTCTCCCTTGCTCCCCACGGTTACTCATAATGGCACGGCCCCAACACACAAGGAAGCCCTTGGGTTTCCAAAACTGGTTTTTCACATCGCGGGTGGTGGATGGATCTGGATGCATACCCCTCAAACCCAGGATTGACCTGAGTTAAAAGGGGAGGGGAGAAGGGGAGAGGGACTGGGGAGGAATGTTTAATCGGCTCCACCTCTGGCCTTCAGGTACCTCATTAGTATGTAAATCTCTCTAGGGCCTGTTCGTGCCCTCCACCTGTGTACATGACTGAAGGGTGGAGGTGGAATGGAGATTAGACCTCCTGTTAGGCCCAACATCTCAGCACCTCATGGAACATTCTCCAAACAGGAACATATATTCAATCACAAAGATACAAATCAACAGATACAAATCAACAGATACAAAAAATGAAAATAACATCTTGTATCTTATTGAGCTACTATGGATTTAAGCTGGAAATTAACAAAAATATTAATATCAAAAATTCTGAACACTTATGAAAACTGAACAACTTCATACTCCATCATTGGTGAGTTAGGAACAAATAAAAAATAAAAGGCATTTTAGATGTACTTAATTAATTAATTAATTAATTAATTAAAAATGTATATTCACCATCATCCCAAATGAAAAAATCTTGAAACAATCACACTCACTTTAAAATTGATAAAATAGACATCACAGACTCAGTCAAATTACATTATCTTTTAAGTAAATGATAATCAAGCTACAATCTACAGATCCAGAGAGGTTATGTAAAGAGGAGGGAAGCATAGATCTCCATGGAAGGAGAAAATAAATATACACTGAGAGTGGACTGGGGACAGATGTGGACAGAAGTAGGAGGGATGTGGTGGAGGGGAGAGATGGAGAGCGGGGGAGAGAGGACAGAGAGAGACAGCTTGAATTGGGTGTGAGGTATTTGTGGATTGGTGAGAACCTGGTGCATTGGAAACTTTCAGGAATCTATGACATTGACCCAAGATAGGACTCCTAGTAATGGAGGATACAGAGTCTAGGCTGGACATCGATTTACCAGGAAAGGTTCCCTGTAGTGGGTTATATTTAGTTAAGTTATTGGCTGTGGTGGTCCTATATACATCCCTAAACAACCCAGGGTGATACTAAGACAGAGGTTACCTCTCTGAAAATTGAGAGGTGGGCCTTATTGCCAAAAATTCCAAATATCTCATCGAATATAGAAAGGTCAATTTAGCAAAAAATGGAAGTCTTCACTTCTACATTTTCATCTCTTTAGTGCAAGAAGTTACTCTGCTTACTTTGGAAAGAGAAACCATGACACCAACCCAACAACAAAACATTCCCACCTACAATCTGTCCGGCATGCAAGATATACTGGAGCAATGGTAGTGCAGAACTTGTGGGAGTGGCCAAACAATGTTTGGTTAAACTTGGGGCTCAGTCCACAAGGGGACATATGCACCCTACACTGCCCAAATGACAGGGAATTAGCAGCTGGATAGCTTAAAGACCTAAGGGAAAACCAAACATGACTGGAAGAAATAAAATATAAAAACCAATGAAATGATTCTCAATGATATTCTGGCATACTTCTTCATCAGTGCCATGTCCAGTCATCATCAGAAAAGCTTTATCTGGCAATAGACAAAAAGGGGTTATAAAATGATAGCAGTCATAAAAGGAAAACTCAGAGCTCTGAGTGCCTCCAAAAAGAAACTGGAAAGAGCATAAGACCATACACTAGCAGCTTAACAACACATCTGAAAAGCTCTAAACAAAAAGAAGCAAATACACCCAAGAGGAGTATATTGCAGGAAATAATCAAATTCAGGGCTGAAATCAAGAAGAAACAAAGAGAACAATACAAAGAATCAATAAAACCAGGAGCTAGTTCTTTGAGAAAATCAAGATTGATAAACCCTTGGCCTCTTTTTTCTAGACAATAACCAAAGGGCATAGAGACAGTATTTAAATTAACAAAACCAGAAATGAAAAGGTAGACATAACAACAGAAAATGAAGGAATTTTAAAAAAATCATCAGATCCTATTATAAAAGCCTACACTCAAGAAAACTGAAAAATCTTGATGAAAGGATGATTTTCTAGACAGATACTAGGTATCAAATTTAAATCAGGATCAGATAAACCATCTAAACAGTCCCATAATGCCTAAAGAAATAGAAGCTGTCATTAAAAGTCTCCAAACCAAACAAAGCCCAAGACCAGATGTATTTACTGCAGAATTCTATCAGATCTTCAAAGAAGACCTAATACTAATACTCTTCAAACAATTGCACAAAGTAATAACAGAAAGAACAATACCTGATTTGTTCTATGATGTCACAGTTATGCTGATAACTAACCCACAAAAAGGCCCAACATAGAAAGAGAACTTCAGACCAATTTTCCTTATGAATATTGATGCAAAAAATACTTAGTAAAATTCTTTTAGATGACATTTTCTTCTTTATTAGATAGATTATTTATTTCTATTTCAGATGCCATCCCCTTTCCCCATTTCCCTTCGCTAGAACACCCCTATCCCATCCCTCCTCCTCCTTTTTGCTTTTGTACCATTTTAATTACATGCAAGTACTAAGGTCAGTTCTAGGTTGAGGAACTAGTAATATAATAGATGCAAATAGTCAAGGAACAAGCAAAACAATAAACATAAATAGTCAAAGAAAAAGCAAGGCAATAAACAAAATTCCATGAGCACTTAGGTGATCACTGTTTGTAAGAATTTATCAGGATGCCTAAAATATCTGAGCCAAATTCCCTGCCCTAGTCCAAAGTCATCTTCATGTCTGAAGCCTACTTCTTTATTCTAGCCTAAGGTTTGCATTCCTGCCTTGAAGAAATCACACTAAAATCGGGAACTGGACAAGGCTGTCTACTCTCTCCCTATCTATTCAATGTAGTACTCGAAGTTCTAGCCAGAGCAATTACACAACAAAAGGATGTCAAAGGGATCCAATTTTGAAAGGAAGAAACCAAAATATCACTATTTGCAGATGATATGATGTGACTGTATGCTTAATAAACACAAAAATTCCACCAGGAAACTCCTTCAGTTGATAAACAACTTCAATGAAGTGGCTGGATATAAAATTAAATCAAACAAATCAGTAGCCTTTCTTTACTAGGGATAAACAGGTTGAGAAAGAAATTGGGAAATGACACCCTTCATAATAGTCACAAGTACTATAAATCATCTTGGTGTGACTCTAACGAAGCAAGTGAAAGATCTGTATGGCAAGAATTTCAAGCCTCTGAAGAAAGAAATTGAAGACCCCAGAAGATGGAAAGATCTCTCATGATCATGGATTGTTAGGAGTAACATAGTGAAAATGGCCATCTTACCAAAATCAATCTACAGAGTCAATGCAATCCCATCAAAATTCCAACTCAATTCTTCACAGATAGAAAGCACAATTCTCAAATCATTTGGAACGACATATAACCCAGATAGCGAAAACTATTCTTAACAATAAAAAACTTCTGGGAAATCACCATCCCTGACCTCAAGATCTACTACAGAGCAACAGTGATAAAAACCACATGGTATTGGTAAAGAGACATGCAGGTAGATCAATGGAAGAGAATTGAACACCCAGAAATAAAGCCACAGACCTATGATCACCTGATCTTTGACAAAGAGGCCAAAATTATCCAGTGGAGAAACCATAGCATATTCAACAAATAAAGCTAGCTCAAGGGGCAGTTGGCATGTAGAAGAATGCAAATTGGTCCATTCTTACCTCCTTGTACAAAGCCCAAGCCCAAGTGAATCAAAGACCTCCAAATAAAACCAGTTACAGTGAATCTATTAGAGGAGTTAGTGGAAAAGAGCCTTGAACACATCAGTGCAGAAAAATTTCCTGAACAGAACACCAATGGCCCAGGCCCTAAGATCAATTATTGACAAGTAGGACCTCATAAAAATAAAAGGCTTCTGTAAGGCAAAGGACACTGTCCTCAGGACAGAACTACAACCTACAGATTGGTACAAAGTCTTTACCAATCCTACATTTGATAGAGGGTTAATATTCAAAATATATGAAGAACTCAATAATAGAGACTCCAGAGAACCAAATAAGACTGTTAAAAATAGGATACAGTACTAAACAAGTAATTTTCAGTGGAGAAATCTTGAATGGGTGACAACACCTAAAGAAATGTTCATCATCATTAGTCATCAGGGAAAGGCAAATCAAAATGACCCTGAGATTCCTCGAATACCAGTCAGAAAGGCTAAGACCAAAAACTCAGGTGACAGCAGATGCTGGTGAGGATGTGGAGAAAGAGGAACTCTTCTCCATTGCTGGTAGGATTGTAAGCTGCTACAACCATTCTGGACATCTGTCTGGCGGTTCTTCAAAAATTGACATAGTACAAACTGGGGACCCAGCTATACCACTCCTGGGCATATATTCAAAATTGACTAACATATGGACAGATGCTCCACTATGTTCATAGTAGCCTTATTTATAATAGCCAGAAGCTGGTAAAAGCCCAGATGTCCCTCAACAGAAGAATGGATATAGAAAATGTGGTACATTTACACAATGGAGTGCTACACAGCTATTAAAAAAACAAGGACTTCATGAAATTCTTATGCAAATGGATGGAACTAGAAAATATCCTGAGTAACCAAATCACAAAAAAAACCCCACATATGTTATATACTCACTGATAAGTAGATATTAGGAAAAAAACTCAGCATACGCATGATACAACTTACAGCCCATATGAAGCTCAAGAAGAAGGAAGACAAAAGTGTTGATGCTTCAGTCCTACTTAGAAGGAGGATCAAAATAATCATGGGAGGGACTTGGGAGAAAGAGAGGAGAGGGATGGGAAAAAGGGGAAGGATCAGGTTGGAGGAGACAGGGGAGATATACAGAACATCAGGAAATTTAACAAAAGTATGTAGCAGTGGGGGATGTGGAACTTGGAAGAGCAACAAAAAAGTCCCAGATGCCTGGAAAGCAAGAGGCTCCCAGGACTAAACAGAGATAGCATTAGCTGAAATACCAAACAAAGGGAAGAGGGCACCTGTAGAGACCATATCCAGAAGTTAGGCAAGGCCCTTGGTTGAGGAATGGGGTTACCCACCCATTTCAAAAAATTTAACCCAGAATTGCTCCTGTCAAAAGGAAATACAGAAACAAAGAGTGGAGCAGAGACTGAAGGAAAGGCCATCTAGAGACTGCCCCACCTGAGGATCCATCCCATATGCAGCCACTAAACCCAGACACTAGTGGTGATGCCATGACATGCTTGCTGACAGGAGGATGGAATAGCTGTCCCATGAATAGCTCTGTCAGAGCCTGAGCAACAGAGATTCAGATGCTTGCAGCCTACCATTGGACTGAGCACAGGGACACCAATGGAGGAGTTAGTGGAAGGCCTGAAGGAAATGAAGGTGTTTTCAACCCCACAGGAAGAACAACATCAACAAACCAGACCACCCAGAGCTCCCAAGAACTAAACCACCAACCAAAGAGTATACATGGAGGGTCCCATGGTTCCAGCTGCATTTGTAGACTTGTTGGACATCAGAGGGAAGAAAGACCCTTGATTCTCTGAAGGCTCAATGCTCCCTGGCTCAATGCCAGGCAGGGGAGTTGGGAGTGGGTGGGTGGGTGAAGGAGCCCCTCATAGAAGCATATGGAATGAGATATGGTGTTTGCAGAGAGGAGCTGGGAAGGAGAATAATATTTGAAATGCAAATAAATAAAATAACCAATAAAATGTAAAAAATTTTAAAAAGTTATTATATTGTTACACACCAGAGATTATGCAAAGTGGTGTGTGTATGTGTGTGTAAATTAGAGGTCTTCATCAGTTCCCTCCCCTGAGAGATCAGAGAACACCAGAGAAGAGGAGGAGGATAGATATAAAAGTCAAAGGTGGAGGATACCAGGAGAACATGGCCCATCATATCAACTAAGCAAAGCTCACATTGGGCTTACAAGACTGAAATGCCATGCACTGGGTCTACCTGGGTCTACATCAGGTCCTCTCAGTAAAGGTTAAGTCTTTTAGCTTGATGTTTTTGAGGGACTCCAAACAATGGGTTTATCATTGACTCTGTTTTTCTGTTATTAAGACTAATTTTCTCCTATTTGAGTTGTCTTGTCCATCTAAATATGAGGGCGTTTGCCTTGTGTTATTGTATGTTGTTT
This sequence comes from Arvicanthis niloticus, assembly GCF_011762505.2. NCBI lineage: Eukaryota > Metazoa > Chordata > Mammalia > Rodentia > Muridae > Arvicanthis > Arvicanthis niloticus. The sequence continues at coordinate 47,911,847 of NC_047663.1, forward strand.
GGCTGTCATCTCATGAAAGAATGTTTTTCTGAAGTAGAAATGAAGGAAGAGTATATCTGAGGAGGTGGGACAAAGCAAGAGTGGATGAGGGGTTCTATTATATGGATGGGTAGTAATTTATGTGAGAAGAATCCTTTTAACAATAAGAAACAGAATTCAAGGAAAGGAGATCTCATAAAAAGTGCCTGTTTTCTAATGCTTTTCTAGAATCACCCCTGGAAAGGCAAGGGAAGGCATCACTGAGTCACTCAGGTCTCTTGCCCATATTAAACTACTTTGTAAATTCCCTTTTATAGGGATACATTTTGTAATATTGATATCAATATAATTACTAGAAAAATTTAAGGTTTAAAACTCCAGAATAGGCATTAAAATGAGATTTGCTTTTTGCAAAAGACTTTGATCAGGGCCTCTTTTATGTCTCTGTTCCTCAGGCTATAGATGAAGGGATTCAACATGGGAGTCACCACTGTGCACATCATAGACATGACAGTCTCCCTCACAGTAGAGTTATTAGCTGATGGACACATGTAGACACCAACAATTGTCCCATAGAACAGTGATACCACAGAGAGGTGGGAGCCACAGGTGGAAAAGACTTTGTGCATGCCCCATGTAGTTAAAAATTTGAGAATGGTGCAGACAATTAGTACATAGGAAACAACAATGAGTAAGAATGGGATACAGTATCAAGGCCTCCCAAGAAAAATATTATTATTTCATTAATATAAATATCAGAGCAGGCCAACTTGAGAAGAGCAGATATGTCACAGAAAAATTGGGTGATCACGTTGTCCTCACAGAATGACAGTCTGGCCAAGAATAGAGTAAAAAACATGGAATGCAGAATGATAAATAACCAGGAGAGCACCAGCAAAGAAAAACAGTTTGGGGCTCATGATGCTGGTGTAATGAAGAGGGAAGCAGATGGCCACATAGCTGCAATAGGCCATGACCACAAGAAGAAATTTTCCCATGTTTCCAAAAACCATGAAAAAATTACATTTGTGTCAGACAGCCAGCATAGGAGATGTATGTGTCCTGGCTCTGCAAGTTCTGCAGAAACTTGGGCATTGTGACAGAGGAAAACCAGAGGTCAGTGAGGGACAAGTTGCTGAGAAAAAAAGAATATGGGTGTGTGGAGATGGGAGTCCAGTAGAATGAGGATGATGATGATGAGGTTCCTCAGGACAGTGGTGAGGTACATGGCCAGGAACAGGGCATAGAACAGGTGCTGGTGCTCTGGAGGGATGGGCAGGCCCAGGAGAAACTAAGAGATGACATTCTGGTTACTCATTATCATTCTTATTCTCCAGTATTCTAATGAGAAATTATCAAGGTTACTGAAAATTCAAAATAAAACTAAATATAGATTCAAGAAATAAATTGTACAAAAAAAAGCATCTCACATTCATCATAGTAGTTATAACATCAAAACTCCAAATGTCTGTAATCATTACATTCATTAATGTTCTTTTCCAACAACTCTTTAATAGGTTTTAATCTCCTCTTTTTTTCTAGATACTTCTATGCTGTTTCTACTGAGATAAAAATGAACTAATGTTTCTCTCTCCTGCTACCTGCTCATCCTGGTTGTCTGTTGTCTGTTCATTTGCAATTTGCTCTGTTATTTTGTATATTGATGTTATTGAAGAATTTTATGAATTTTATCTTCATAATTTTCTATAAATTTCAATAAAAACTCACATACTCCTATATATTAGAATGTTCTTTCAAACTTTAACTGGAGTGACTCTGTAAAATAGACAAATTTTCTCCACTGTAAAGTACTTAACTTCATTCCATTACTTAATGACAGGCATCAGACCCTCAAAAATCCCAAGCGAAATTAATTTTTTTCATTTTTGTTGTTTCCCAAAACATTCCTTGTTCTGCCTTTCTGATCTCCTATATTACAGTAACAGAATATAAGGTTTTCATTAGAAATCAATGATTTTAAATCCATTTATATTTTCTTTCCTTAAACTGCTGTCATACATTAAACAGAGTCCCCCTTAAATATTTCTCCTGTTTCAACCATTCCTCTCTAAGCTTATATCAATACAGGAGGACCATATTTTGTCTCTACTGGACTACAGAGGCAGACTCAGTAATGATCATGTTCTCATGTCTCTTGATCCTTCTCTTCTCCTTCATCACGTTTCATTTACACTGTGGAATTCTAATAAAGGAGTTTCATTATATTTTTTCTGATTTATTTTTCAGATTACCACTATTGCTCTGAGGATAAGGTCAAAGCTCCTACAAGGACATCAATGCTGTTCATTATCTTACTGATGCCAGTGGCACATCCCATATGGTCTTGCATTGACTCTTGAATATCTCTCTTTATCAGTGCTGGGATTAGAACTCTTCACCACTTTCATTTTACACTTGCACATCCTCTTTCCTATCACTTCCCTGTTTCCCCTTCCTCTGGCTCATCCTCACTCATTGGTCAGAGATATTGATTATGACATACTAAGCTGAATTTACTCTGTTCTTCCATACTAAGTTATCTCTTCAGCTATGTTCCCTATCATCATATTCTTACCCCATGTACCTAAAATGTTATTACTGTTTAATCTCTACTCACATTAATTGTAAACTATATGTAGGAAAGGTCACATATGTCTTCATTTTGTTTGGTTGTTTACCATCTTTTAGATTTTGCAACTAGGGCCAATACCTGTCATGATGCATGAAATTGACCAATGAAGGTTTGTTACGTGCTGCTCAAAATGACACAGATTTTTTATCATCAAACATAGAAATGTACCCATGTAAATATGAAGATTTGAAAAGACTACACTGTTCTTTGCTGACCTGATGTTGTGTTTCTGAAGTACTAGAGCTAATCATCTTTATCACTCCACAGTGATACTGATGACTGCACATCATATCCATATGGTTTTATACTCAAAATGCCATTGACACTGATGCAGCAAACAAACAGGATTTTAAAAATTATATGGATTAGAAAAAAATCAACATATAGTTTGGAAACTTCACTTGAATTATTCCTCAGATGTCTATAGTGTATGATAGAGAATTTATGCATAAAGTGGATTAAGACTGATATTGATTTGGACCATACTAGTTGCTATGCAGATTTTCGCTAAATGTCATTAAAATTTGTAGACTTTCAGTAAATCACTAACACTTCCTCACAATGAGAGCTTCATGCATTCAGATAAAGGAATTATGGGAAAAGGACAATTCAGCGTAGAAAATGTTCCATCTGCGTTAGGTACAAGTGTGTAATATCCACTCTTCTCAGTACCTCCAACATTATAGATAGTTCTTCACATGTTCCTCTGATCAGTCTCTAACACTAGGCAGTTTGACCCTAGTCACATGCATCAGAAGGCATGTATGTGTGCACCCGTATGAGTGTGTACACACACAGCAAGAGACACACACACACAGAGACATCTTATCTTATGGCTCTGTACATCAATGGCTATTGAATCAATCAGGCATCAACGTTGACACAACAGAAGAAACATCAAGAGATCTAAACAACTTTCTCAAAAATATTACAACCTAATTTGACTGCTTTCACCTTCACAGACTGACAGTTTTTCAATACAGCTGAATTCAGAGACTGCACACTTTGACTTTGTGGGTTAGCATTACAGAGGATAAACCATGTAGGAAAAAACATACACCATTTAAAAATTTGTTCCTCTTACATATTCCCAACTGGCCTCAAACAAGGATCACTCACTACTGCTGCATACCAAATGCTGCCATGACAAAAACATGCCACCATACGCTTTTTCTGCTTCTCATGTAAAGGAACAGTACTTATATGTTATGTAAGAATGTGTGCCACAATAAGAATCCAGAGAAGTCACTATCCATGTTTATCACTGATCAGCCAATGAACTTTCTACCTTTTCTATATTTTTAGACAGTAGTTCTCAAATTAAACAACACGTAAAAAGGGGCTATGTTTCTAACATTTGGTACACCTGCATATCTGCTTGGGTTCTCTAGAAGTACTGAGTGTGATTGAGTAACTTTATTATAGATTATATTATAATAACACCTAAATGTTGCTATTATCATTATTGATGACCGCTACTTAGGAGCAAACACATACAATAGCAGTGACACAGATATTTGCAAACTTGTACAGATAAAATTAATCATCATTTTAAGTAGGACAGCATTTCAGAGTTTGTTCAGACCCCAGATATTAAAGTACAGTTAACAAACCCTAAGCACTAAAGAACTGAACTCCATCTCTTGGTATATTCTTGTGTTGAAGTATTATGAATTGGTAAAAATCACATAATGAGTAATTATAATGACACAACAATATGAAAGGAGTTACATGATGACCATAAAATAAATGTTATCACAGTATGACTAAGAAAAGAAGAAATGTATCATACCTGGAAAACTTGTCTTTCATAAAACAGAAATTCCAGATGACTGCAAGACACCTGATTATGTTCCTGAACGTATCCAGCACTGATAAGCCTGAGTCATAGTTTCTGGATCATGATCATGATCACATTTATTTTATTTGCAGACAAAGGAATAGCAGCTGCTGTATACACATAACCTATCTACCATTCCTACTTACAGCCTTCTGCTGCCACCACTGGACCTTAAGTGCCCAGCATCACAGAAGTGTACAGATCCTGTATAACTCATTAAAGACATAGTAATTAACTTGGGCCATTCTAGGAACAATTTATCTCAGAGATCTCTAGTGGAGACCATATTCAATTATCACTATCTCCTATACTTAAGAGACAGTAGAATTTAAAGAACAACAAGCAAAATAATAAATATCATCAGTAATAATGCCAAAAAGCATGGAAAACCATACTCATTCCATGTTCAGATAATGAACAGAGCTTCTCTTGACTGGATGCCAATTTGTGAGTAAGAGAAGAAAAGAAGGTTGAATGAAAACCACTATACATCATCAGGAAATATTTTGAATGTTATTGACTTAAAGTGTCCTCATTCAATGAAAATTTAGACAAACAGCTATGAATAGTTTTTATATTTTTGGTTGTGAGCCTACCCTGAGCCATCTCCCCAGCCCATTCAACTGTAGTGTTTTAAGCAGAATGAGACTGTAGAAAACCACACACACTTCTAAGCTTCCAAGGACAACATCACAATTAAACATGACTATATGCAAGAGGATGTAGAGCAGAGATACAAACTTCTTGAAAACTTTAAATTTCATTTTACAACATTCTGTCTGTGCCAAGATGTGAAAAGTGCAGGAATAGGGCAACCACATGGCAAGTTTAAGACTTCCTCAAGCCAATAGAAAACAGTCCATGTTCCCACACCTTTTCACTCATTTTGCCTTCTTGCCTCCCCATGAAAACATTAATTGTACCTACCACCATAATTTTCCAATGTCCCTCCATATATATGAGATTACTTTAAAGTTCCATGTTGAATGAGTTGACCATTGATCACAAGGTCGGAGGTGACATTCATAATTCCTTCAGGATAGCTTTCTGAACATGGTAGCCATCAGTAAAATGAAGTTCTGTACATAATAATGAAACACAGACTTTCAAGCCAAGAGACTCTTGATCCTTACTGATCTAACCTTTACTGAGCTCTTAGAGATGATTTACTTTTGTTTTGCATATACAAATAGGAAGTGAGATCTAAGTAAGTATTCAGGATGTTAGGCACAGTGCTGCCTGTTCAAGTTGCACAGAACCATCACATTTTGTTTAATAATCAGTTGGTTTTAATTACCCCAAGTAGAAAGATGCCATCCACACTCTGAGTTTTGGAGGATATGAGAAATGAAAGTGGTTGGATAGTAGGACCAAGATCCAATTCAATCATCCATAAGAGCAGTGATGTAAGCATACATAATTATAACTAAATAGCCTTAGTATTTTCACTGACATTCAATGAGTCTACAATGCATTTTAGAACCCATTATTCCCCCATACACAATGAACTCCTGTGTTCATTCACACATACTCTCACCTCTATCTACATGCAATTCTACTTTATGTTCTTACAAGTTTTGTTGTTTTTTTTAATTTTCTTTAATCTATTTTCCGTCCAGATTTTCTTCCCCTCCCAGTTTTTTTTATTTTATTTAATCCTTTTTCTCTTCAGATTTTATCCCCCCCACCAGTCCACTCTCCGTCTGTTCCCCATCTCATACCTCCTTCACACACCCCTGACTCCACAAGGATGTCCCAAATCCATACCCATCACCCTACCAGACCTCCTAACTCCCTAGTGCCTCCAGCATCTTGAGGGTTAGGTGCATCTTCTCTGACAAAACACAGACCAGGCAGTCCTCTGCTGTATAAGAGTTAAGGGCCTCATATCAGCTGGTGTGTGATGCCTGGTTGGAGGTCAAGTGTCTGCGAGATCTCAGGGATCAACCTTAATTGAAACTGCTGGTTCTCCTACAGTGTCGCCCTCTTCCTCAGCTTCTTCCAGCTTTCCCTTAATTCAACCACAGTGGTTAGCAGATTCTGTCCATTGGTTGGGTGCAAATATCTGCATCTGACTATTTCAGCTGATTACTGGGTCTTTCAGAGGGCAGTCATGTTAGTTCCCTTTTTGTGAGCACTTCATAGCCTCAGTAATGTCAGGCCTTGGGATCTCCCCTTGAGCTGGATCCCACTTTGGTCCTCTCACTGGTCCTCCTTTTCCTCGGGATTCTCTCTGCTGTGATTATCTCATTTCCATCCCTACAGTTCTTTCAGATAGGAACAACTATGGGTTAGAGTTTTGAGTGTGGGATGGCAACCCCATCCTCCATCTAATGCCCTGTCTTTTTGCTGGAGGTGGGCTCTACAATTTTTCTCTTCCTACTGTAGGGCATGCCATCTAAGGTCCCTCTTTTTGAGTCCTGAAAATCTCTCACCTCTCAAGTCTCTGATACATTCTGGAGGGTCCCCCTACTTCCTACTTTTCCAGGTTGCCTGTGTCCATTATTTCTACTGGCCCTCAGTGCTTCAGTCTTTTCCCCACCCAATACCAAACAATGTTCCCCTCTTCCCTGCCACTGTCTCCTTTTCCACTCAGATTTCTACATCCCTCCCCCTTTATTATTGCTTTCCTCTCCCTCCCATGCAGGATTGAGGCATCCTCATTTGGCCCCTTCAGCTTATTGACTTTTTCAGTTCTGAAGACTGTATATTGGGTATTCTGTACATTCTTTTGTGTAATATTCTCTTATTAGTGAGTACATACCATGCATGTCCTTTTGGGTCTTGAGTTACCTCACTCAGGATGATATTTTCTAGTTCCATCCATTTACCTGCAAAACTCAGGATGTCCTTGTACTTAATAGCTGAATAGTATCTCAATGTGTAAATGAACCATGTTTTCTGTATCCATTCTTCTATCATGGGACATCTGGGTTGTTTGTGGCTTCTGGCTGCAAAGAAAGCTGCTATGAACATAGTGAAATATGGGCCCCTATAGCCTGGTAGGGTGTTGGGTGCCAACTCCTAGCAGAAAGTGGCTATCATCTTTGAAGCCATCTCGGACAATATACCCTGACAAGAGACTTGTTTTCAACAGCCTACAACAGCTGAGCCCACTCTGATAAACATCTTGTTTATCCCACAAATCTTGTTTTGCTGTTTAGAGCCACCAGCTGCAAGGCATATGGTATCCATGCCTTCGAGGCTCATGTGTTATCCACACCTACAAGGCATGTGGCAAAGTGTATAAATTCCCAGGCTTTCCTTTCAATAAAGGAGACTAGAGACTTGATCAGACCAAGCAGTAGCTTGGGCCGGGACACAGTGGCCCCCCAGCCAGGCAGTGTGGGCCTCAACAGTAGGGCATCTTTTGGGTGTATTCCCAAGAGTGGTATTGCTGGCTATTCAGGTATATCTATTTCCAATTTTCAGAGGAACCTCCAGATTGATTTCCAGAGTAGATGTACCAGTGCGCAATCCTACCAGCAATAGAGCAGTGTCCCTCTTTCTCCACATCCTCCAACATGTGCTGTCACCTGAGGTGACATGTATCTTAGCAATTATGATTGGTATAAGGTGAAATGTCAGGGTTGTTTTGATTTGCATTTCTCTGATCACTTGGGACTTTGAACATTGATTTGAATGGTGCTTCTCAGCCATTCAAGATTCCTCTGTTGTAAATTGTCTGTTTAGTGTTATACCTCATTTTTGATTGGGTTGTTTGCTTTTTAGTAGCTAGCTTCTTGGGGTTTTTATGTATGTTGGATAGTACCCTCTTTTGGATGTGTGGTTAGTGAAGAATTTTTTCCTAATGCTGATTTGTCCTATTGACTATGTCCTTTGCCTTACAGAAGCTTTCCATTTTACTTAGGTCCCATTTATCAATTCTTGATCATAGAGCATGAGCCACTGAAGTTCTGTTAAGGAAATTTCCCCCTGTGCTAATGAGTTCCAAGTTCTTTCCCATTTCCTCTCCTATTGGATTCAGTGTACCTGGTTTTATATTGAGGTCCTTGATCCACTTGGAATTGAGCTTTGTCCAAGGTGGCAAGTATGGGTCTATTTTCATTTTTCTACATACAGACAGCCAGTTAGACCAGCACCATTTACCATTGTATGTTTTTGACATCTTGTTCAAAGATCAGGTGTTTGTAAGTGTGTGGTTTTATTTCTGGGTCTTTATTTCTATTCCATTGATCAACAGGTATTTGGGGATCTGAGCTCCTCTATGAGTAGGTTCCCTTAGGTCAAGGGATGAGTAAAATGGGAGATATGAGCAGGCATGTTATACAGATTATTATCATAGAATCATTCTATGGTCTTCACAAACCTAGAATTAACTGGAAAGGATCTCAGGCTGAGATCTTTGTGCCTCTTGCTGCCATCCTATACACGTTGGGAAGGATTGTTACTATCTGATTGAATGTACTTCTAATACAATGTCTAGTGTTCCCAGATTATAAACTCTGCAGTGTAGAAGTTTAGATGTGATAACTTCTCTATCCTACAACTCTCTGCCTTTCAAGCCTTCAGAGGTTAGGAACACATGATCCAGAACTCTTACTCATTCCCCTCCCCATCACCACTCTCACCCAGTTCCCTCCCTCTATCTCCCTCCTATAGCTGTCTTCTTCTCCCTTCTAAATGAGATTCAGGCATCCTTGCTTGAACTTCCTTCTTGTTTAGCTTTTTTGGGTCTGCAGATTGGAGCATGTTAATCCTGTATTTCATAGCTAATATCCACTTATCAGTGAGTACATACCATGCATGTTCTTGTGGGTATTGATTTCCTCACTCAGGATAATATTCTCAAGTTCGATTTATCTGCAAAATTCATGATGTCTTTGTTTTTAAAAATTGAATAGTATTCTATTGTGTAGATGTACCACATTTTCTTTATACATTCTTCAGTTGATAGATATCTAAGTTGTTTCCAGTTTCTACCTATTATGAATAAATCTGCTATGAACATAGGTGAGCAAGTGTCCATGTGGTATAGCAGGACAACTTTTATGTATATGCCCAAGAGTAGTATATCTGGGTCCTCAGGTAGAACTCTTCCCAGTTTTCTGAGAAACTGCCAAAGTGATTGTCAAAGTAGTTGTACAAGTTTGGAATCCCAGTGGCAATGAAGGAGTGTTTCCCTTGCTCCACATCCTCATTAGCATATCATGATATGCTATTAATTGAAATTTTTATCTTAGCCATTGTGATTAGTGTAAGATAGAATCTCAGTGTTGTTTTGATTTGCATTTCTGTGATGACAATGACTTTGGCTTTTCTTCTATTTCATCATTTATTTAGCTGTTGAAGCTCTCACACTTTTTACAAGCTGGTAAACAATGACAAATTATTTCCCCAAAGCCCTATAATCACATATTCCCAAACAGTATAAGTATATGGTTGAAATAGCATCAATAAACATCACCATTTTATTAATTATACAACAAAGCAAATGATCAAGTATCCAATTATGAAGTTTCATATATCAAAAGGCATATAAAATATTTCTGCTCATTTCATTAGCAGTTCCTACTTTTTCCTTATTGCAAGAGATTTGGAAGAGAAGGCTTAAACCATAATTTTAAAAAGTTGGAAAAATTCTGATAAGTATGTAAACACAAGAATTTCAGAAATTTTGATTAAGAATTAGTTAGTTACAACATGCATCTCTACCTCTTAAAAATAGCTACTAAATTAAAAGCATACTCTACATATCCTGCACAAGATAAAATCAACATATTACTAAAAACATTTAATAGCCTCATCTAATTTTTTTCAGGCTCTTGCTGTTAAGTTGCACCTCTGGGTGCAAACATTAAATTAACTTTAAGGCTTTTTGTCTGGAGACATTCTAGAAGAGATGTACTTCAAACAGAGTTGAATTTCAAACAGAGGTTTCTCAAAACAGAACAAAATAACAGAGAGAAATTAAGTAATTAGCACAAAATTTGATTTTTAAAAATTGATGGCTAAACAAACCTAACGTATTTAAGTGTTTTTTCAGGCATTCAAAATTCCTCTCTTGAGAATTCTCTGTTTAGCTCTGTACCCCATTTTTAAATTGGGTTCTTTGGGTTGTAGGTTTCTAACTTCTTTATAAACTTTGGATATTACCCCTCACTCAAATATAGAGTTCATGAAGATGACTTCTCAATATGTACACTGCCATCTTGTCCTATTGACAGTTTCCTTTCCCTTCAGAAGATTTACAGTCTCATGAGGTCCCATTTATCAATTGTTGATATTAGAGCCTGAATCATTGGTGCTCTGTTCAGAGAGTTGTCTCCTGGACCAATGAGTTCAAGCCTATATCCCATTTTCTCTTCTATTTGATTTAGTGTACCTTATTTTGCATTGAGTTCTTTGATCCACTAGGATTTGGTTTTCACCAGGGTGATAAATATGGACCTATTTGCATTCTTCTGCATGCATGCATCCAAATAGAGAGTACCTTTTGTTCTAGATGCTTTCATTAATTTATTTCTGTATTAATTAAAAATATTAATTGATACTTTGAGGATTTTTAAATACATGTGCAATCTGTTTTGGTTCTATCCATCCCCACACTCCTCTCAACCTCATGTCATCTTCTTTTTTATTTCCACTGAGTCTACTGATGCTCACATGTGCATGGTTGTGGTGATACCCAGGACATCATGAGCAATTTACCAGAAGTAACAGGGCAGAAGAAAACTGACTGTTATCTAGCAGCCATCAACTGACCATAACTCTTCAGGTAGATGTGAGGTCTCAGGATCCTCTCATCTTTCTGTGCAAAAATGTTGACTGGCTTGATATTATCGTCCATACAACCATAGCAGCTCTGGGTCCATGGTGTAATGGCCCTGTTACACCAAAAGGACATATTTTCCTTCAGTCCATCCTATTTTCTGGCTCCTACAATATTTCTGTCCTCTTCTTCTGTGGTTATATTTTAAGCCTTGAGGAAAAGGAGAATGATACAAATATTTATATAATGCTAAATAGCCCAGAATAACTCTTCTCTACACAGTCACAATTGTAAGTTTCTTTATAAACTTCTTTTCATTAGAGGGGGAGTTTCACTGTTAATGGTTAAGAGCTGCACTAAACTTTGAGTATAATGGCAAATATTTATAAGACAGTTTGGTACTATGTCTGTTTGTTAAAATAATAGTAATAGGGTCTGCCCTAGGTCTTATGGTTTCACCAGCCATGGATTTTTGGGCCAGGAGTTAAGTACTTGGCATGAGTTCCTTTGTTTACACTGGGCCTTTAAACCAATCTGACTGCTGTTGGATAATCCCAAACCTTTTGACCACTATTGTAGTAATGTTATGTCTTACTAGATCAATAATTATTGTAGCTTTCAGGGTTCATATTAGAATAAGGATTTTTGCAAGCTAAGTAAAAAAACCCATGAAAGGCAATATTAAGAACTAAAAATTTTCTCCTTCCTGCTTTTTTTCTATGGTTCGGGGAAATAAAATTTAAATGGATGGTGGCTGATACATTGAGTAAGGAAAAAAATGACACTAATTTGCAAGAAGATCTCAAAAGTTTGTTCAGGTTGATTATATATACATATATATGTATATATACATATATAAATAAATATAAATATACATAGAGATATAGATATATACACATATAGATATAGTTATTCCAAGTTGCCAATTGATAGGTTCAAATATTACATATATATATATATATATATATATATATATTACACACATATATATGTATGTATGTATTTTCATAGGTATGTATATATGTATATATACTTACCTAAGAATTTTTCTATATACAAATATTCCATTATATATCTATATATCATCTAACTATCTATCATCTACCAATCTATTAGAAAGTATTTTCTGAATAGAACTCCCTTTATTCCCAGGATTAAGGCCAATGATTAACAAGATGAAATTTATATACCAAAAATGCTTCAGCACAGCTAAAGAAACAAACATTGAGTGAAGTACCAAGGACCAGCTTCAGCTTGCAGAAGGGATATGAAAAGGGGGCATTTGGGAGTGATGAATGAATAAATTGAAGTCAAATTGTGGGTTATTGGCTGACGGCCTACCTTCTGTTCAAGGTAGTTTTCCAGATGGCTATCTCTTGAGACAGCTCTCTTTGCAATTCCAAAAACTGTCTGGATAGCTCCTCTCGTGTAGATCCAAAGCCCAGTTTTTATTTACAGATCAATTCAGTCTTTACTCTAGTTTGCCTTCTGATCATCCCATGAATGAGGTTGCAAGGCCAAAGCCCTGTGATTCTTAGATAGAGCTAGCTAGCCCTTTTTTATTGGATATTTTATTTACATTTCAGATGCCATCACCTTTCCCCATTCCACCCCCCAGAAAACCCCTATCCCATGCCCCCTTTTTCTTTTTGCTTTTATACAGTTTTTAAAAATGTTAATCAAAGGCTTTATAAGTTTGGTAATGCTCAATCAGAAGTGTAACCTAATACCCAGCCTAGATATATCAACTATCTTTGACTGGTGGAGACACGTGAACAACTGCCTCCATATCCCCCCTCTCTTTCTCTCTTTCTCTCTTTCTCTCTCTCATCTCCTAGCTTCTCATCTCCTTCTTCTCCTCCTCTTTGAATGGATGGTTTTCAGCTGACATTCATTCTAAAACCACGAAAAAAATCCTGGTCCAGAACTAAGTATTTTAGTTAGGAGAGACGACAGAGGTTCTGGTTAGTCAACAAAATGATGGACTGGGTATTAGGACTATCTTGTACCTCACTGGTACAAATTGGCATAATTATGCCCTAATTGCATTTTGAGAGAAAAGTTTTAACAGAAAGGGTGATATGTAGGAAGAGCTAGCCCTTTTTTATACTGCAAATGAATTCAGAGTTCTGCCAGTCTTTGTTAAGTACATACAATAAATTCTCTGGGTGGGAACTCGCTCTGAGATTACCATTGCTATCACACTTCGGGCTAATCTAGCTTTGTCTCACACTGACCTGGAACTCAGAAATCTGCTTGGTTTTGTACCTGCCAGAGAAGCTCACTCACAGTGCAGATTATTCTGTTCTTTAAATTCTCCAAAGTTCCTTATACACCTCATATTGCATCCTTTTATTTCACATAGTTGAGAAGTTATACTTTTAGAGCTCATATTTTCAGAGGTTTTTCTTATAGGCTTAAGGGAAATTTTGAAGGTCTCATATTTTATCATTTTAATGAGATATTATCCACACGCTTACCTCACTGATTTCTGCTGTCTCTAATTATCATGGAATCATTAAAATTGGCACAGATATCCTCGAAGTAGAAACATGAAAATATGTACATTATTGTATAAATTAGCATTATACCAACAGCAACACTCCTAGAGGTCCATTCCCTGCTGGCTCTGTTCCAGGGTCAGGAACATTGTCACACTGTCCCTTGAAACAGACCATGCCAGACTCAGTAATGAAGAAGAAATCCCATAGAATGGGAGAGGATCTTTGACCACTCTATTTTGACAGACAATTAAAAATCTAGAATGTATAAAGAAATACCAAGTGAAATAATAATAAAAATAACCCATTCAAAAGATGGCCCTGGGATCTCAAACAACTTTGAGAAGTCATCTTGCTACAGTCATATGGCAAATATCACCAGTGAAATTGACAGAAAATATAGCAGGGAAATAAGAAACTTCATTCATGTTTTCAAGATTGTAAACAAGTACAACTATGGAAATCAGAGGTGTAGATTCTCAAAAACTAAACTTCAATGTACCATATGACCCAGCTCTACTGACATATGGACAAAGAACTCACTAACCTACTCTGTAAATTTTTGCTCAGCCCTGCCAATTGTTGTTCTATTCGCAATAAATATGAAATGCAAACACTCTAAATATCCTTGTATTGCTTGCTTGAAATCCTGAGTTTCTAACAGGTGCTCAAGTACTGAATATGTTGTCATTTGAAATAAGTTAAAGAAGGACTTATCCATTTTATCAAACCTTTATGTTTAATTAGATGTGATTTCAATGTGTGAATTTAATTATGTTGTATCTTTGACATGTGTAACACTTCCTTTCTTTGATAACAACCTCTCACCATTCCTGATTGCAATATTGCAAACCTAGGTCCAAAATCAATCTTTGATATTTTGGATTTAATTTTTATCAGTAATTTTCTATCTGTACTTGAGTTCAACATACTTATCATGGGAATCTGTGTGGTTTAGGTTTGTATTTTTTTTACAAGATAGTTATTTATATTCACATGGAGTAAACTGAGGTCATCTGTTTAAATGGCATTTTTATTATAATATATATGAAGTTAAAATGTAAAGGAAACAAGATTTATTCCATAGGATAATAAAAAGCATACATTTCAGGAAATACTTTAGGTGGGCTTATAATATTAAGCACCTATTAATAATGCATACACAATATACCCTACATATTATAATTCCATACATCACAATATATAAGTAATGCTAAGTATAGACATTTAGGTAAAATTACACAGGTTTATTTTGGCTTACATTTTATCAGAAAAAAAAAGTCACTTAAGGAATCATCCAACCTGTCCCAATTATATAGTACCACATTTAGTATTTGACTTATTTTTCCAAGCAGTTAATAAAATTTGAGAGATTTATGCTATAAATTTGTTTTTTGTTTTTATTGCTTTTCTTCTTTGCCACAAATAGAGATTTCATATCATTAAATACAATGTACTTTCATTTAATAAAAAGAAATAAATTTCAGTATACTATACTGGGTTTTATAGTTTAAGGAAATGCTAAATTCACATTAACTTGGAGAGAAATATTCATTTTAAGCACAAAAGAAACAACATTTTCTGAGTTGTCAAGGGGAGGCACAATTTCTTATTTTTAAGACTTGTACAAATACATACTTTAGCTGCTGAATGCATTGAAAGACACCATTCTAAATATTGTTTACATTTTAATAAGTTTAAGGATCAGGTGAAATTCATGCAACATTCATTACCTTGGCAAGGTTTGCCTCCTGTGTGGATTCTATAGTGATTTTTAAGATCTGAGGACTCTATAAAGCTTTTCTCACATTCATTTGTAGGTTTGTCTCCTGTATAGGTTCTCTGGTGAGCTAGAAGATGGATAAATGATGACCATATAAATGGTTTACCACAATTATTAGATTATTAAGGTTCGTGTTCAGTTTGTATTTCATAGTGGGCTTGAAGTTTTAAGGACAGTGTACATAGTTTTCCACACTAATTACATTTATAAGCTTCATCTACAGTATGACGTCTGTGGTGAACTTTAAGGCTTGAAGAAAAGGTAAAATATTTACCACATTCATTACACTTGTAAGGTTTGTCCCCTGTGTGGATTCTGTGATGAACTTGAAGATATGAAGAATGGGTAAAGGATTTCTCACATTCATTACACTTGTAAGGTTTGTCTCCACTGTGGATTCTGTAATGTTTTTTAAGACCTGAGGACTGTATAAATCTTTTCCCACATTCATTACATTTGTAAGGTTTGTTTCCTGTATGGATACTGTGGTGAACTTTAAGACTTGAGGAATGGGTAAAAGATTTCCCACATTCATTACACTTGTAAGGTTTGTCTCCTGTGTGGATTCTGTAGTGACTTTTAAGATGTGAAGATTTTATAAAGCTTTTCCCACAGGTATCACATTTGTAACTTTTGTCTCCAGTATGGATTCTGTGGTGAACTTTAAGATCTGAGGACTGGATAAAAGATTTCCCACATTCATTACATTTGTAAGGTTTGTCTCCAGTATGGATTCTGTGGTGAACTTTAAGACTTGAGGACTGGGTAAAGGATTTCCCACATTCATTGCACTTATAAGGTTTGTCTCCAGTATGGATTCTGTAGTGACTTTTTAGATGTGAGGACTGCATAAAGTTTTTCCCACAGGTATCACATTTGTAAGGCTTATCTCCTGTGTGGATTCTGTAATGCCTTTTAAGATGTAAAGAATTTATAAAGCTTTTCCCACAGATAACACATTTGTAACTTTTGTCTCCAGTATGGATTCTGTGGTGAACTTTAAGACCTGAGGACCGGGTAAAGGATTTCCCACATTCATCACACTTGTAAGGTTTGTCTCCTGTGTGGATTCTGTAGTGATTTTTAAGATGTGAGGACTGTATAAAGCTCTTACCACAGTTATCACATTTGTAAGGTTTGTCTCCTGTGTGGACTCTGTAGTGATTTTTAAGATGTGAGGACTGTATAAAGCTCTTACCACAGTTATCACATTTGTAAGGTTTGTCTCCTGTGTGGATTCTCTTATGCATGTGAAGATTTGAAGAAGAGGTAAAATGTTTACCACATTCATTACATTTGTAAGGTTTGTCCACTGTATGGATCCTTTGTTGAGCTAGAGGAGTTGATGACTTGGTAAATGATTTCCCACACTTATTAGATTTATGAAGCTCCTGTTTAGTGTGTATTCTGTGGTGAGCTTGAAGTTTTGATGACCAAGTACATGATTTCCAACATTCCTCACAACTATAAGGTTTCTTTAGAGTACAAATTCCATGAGGGCTTTGAGGAACTGAATACTGAGCAAAGAAGTTGCCACATTGCACACATTTCCATGATTTCCCTCTAGTTTGAAATATCATAAGGCCTGGGGGTTTACTGCAATATTTCTCTAGTGTGTCAAATTTTGAGTGTTTTTCTTCTTCCGATAAATTTGAATGTGCCAAGAGATTTGAAACATTGGAATAACCATACATAGGAACTTTGGCTTTCTGAGTTCTTTCTCTATTATGCCTTGAATTATATTGAATGATATTTGAATTGAAATTCAAGGCCTTATCATATCCTGGGGTCTGGAAATGTTGCTTTATAATATGTTTCATATTCTTTCTCTCTAAGTATGATGATTCAATTAAGGCATTCCTGTAGGTATCACATGTGTATCCATTGGCATCTCCTTTAGTCCATGTTCCATTATAAACCTGAAGAATTAAGGATTTATTTAAAAGGTCATCCTTCCAGTCATTTGTATGAAGTTTCTCTGTTGTATGGTCCTGCTCTTGCAAAGATGACTGAGAACAGTGATTAGAGATAGCCTGTCTACTACTATGGTTGTAAAGATTTTCTGGAATGCATATACTTTTCCCATTTTTGCCTGGAAAGGATTCATGAAGACAATCATGTAATATGATATTGCATTGGTATAAAATTCCTCCATGTTGACTGTTTTGGTAATATTTCAGAAGAGGGCTCTTAATACAGACTATGTTAGTATTAGTTAATCTGTTTGAGTTTCCACAAGGACCTCCCACATGATATGTTCCAAGTTTCACTGCATACATGGGCATTTTCTTATGTTGATCTAAATAGCAGAACTTGTCAATAAGTAGATTTAACTGTTGAAGAGGCTGTAATAAATGTTTAGAGAAATACCTTTCACATTGATGATATTTAGTAATTTTTTCTCTTTTCCAAAATCTCCCTTGTTCATAAAGTTTTGAAGTACTGTCTAATACCGTACTATTTGATACATATTTTGTGGAAGTGGGTTTATTTGCCCAAATGTCACTGTTTAATGTTTCTGTATTTCTCTGTAGGACTGAGTTCCATTTCAAAACTTGTTGTATAATATTTCCTAGAGAAGCCTTCAACTGTAAAAATAAGAGTGACCCAGACAGAGTTCTCTGAGAAATGGCTACAACTTCTTTATTCTTTTCAGAAATGAAGCAGATGTGTTTTGCCAGCAGATAATTTTCATAATCACATATTTCAAGCTCCTCACTGCCACCTCTATATTCCCAGACCTTCTTTCTATATGGGTCCAAAAGACCACTGAGTCCAAGGCTCTGTATTTGTTTCTGAAAATAAACTTGTGTACATTCCTTTGGCAATAGCTTCTTGGTATGATCACATGACAATGCTGAAAATGATAAAGCAAATCATTATGTGTCATTTTGGAGTTTGGTGAAAATAATATGTATATATAATGCATAAAATAACACTGATCCGAGGATTATAGCAAAAGTGTATAACTCAGAATTGCAGCAACTTTGTTTCAAGGAAACAAATGTCATAAATGTAATGGATGGTAGAAGATATTTCATTAACTGTATCACATATTTTGTAATACATATGCAAGTCATCAGAATAACCAATAACATGAAACAGAATTGTTGCAATTATCACCCATTAATAAATTACTTTCTCCTCAGTTATCATTATTGGCATAAATTATCTCACAATTACTTAAAATAAAGGATTTAAAAAACATTTGTATAGAATTTTTATAAGGAAAGAAACATAAAAACTGTAAGAGTATCAGGTAAACATCATGTCAGGCATATGAGAATAGATTTAAGTTTTTTCTCAAATCCTACAGAATATTCATTGAGACAGATAAATTCCATAGAAACCTGAGAATTCTTAAACATGTTAAAAGTCTTAATGTGTCTAAAATCAATTTTCCCACCGTACTACCATGTAAATTTTTATGTCAAATTAAACTATGAAGTTCCAGATCTGAATTTTGAACAGTCCCACATTATTTTTGAAATATATTTCAGAATTGAGAATCTGCAACTAATTCCCTGGGCCATCTGCCTGCATCTTTGAAGGCATGCTGCCACCCAGGTCAATCCTGTGAGATCCCCACACCCTAATCACCTGCCAGCTCAGTTCCCTGGGAAACACAGTAGCTATGAGTTCTGTTCCATCAACTTCATGCTGCATCTTCCAATTCACACAACAACCTGCAATCCCAGATGCCTGCAGCCATCAAAAACGACAAGCTCTGTCTGCATCCTAAGTGGCCTATTGGCACCCTGGATAAACAGAGGTATGAAGTCACGAGGTACTATGACCTCTGACTGCAATCCTGGAAACTTGATGCCACCCAGAGCAACCCAGCTCTACCTGAAATCCCAGGGATCTGAAACTATAAGGAACTACCAGGCATGCCAATACCAGAGACAATCAGATGGCTAAAGGACATAGTAAGAATATATTCAAAACATGCAGGGCAATATGGTACCACAAGAACACAGCTATCCTACCACAGTAAGTCCTGTATATCATAGCAAAGCAGAAGTACAAGAAACTTACCTTGAATCTAATCTTATGATAATGACAAAGATGCTTAAAAATGAAATGAATAAATCTCTCAAAGAAATACAGGAAAATACAATCAAACATGTAGAGGACCATAATGAATAAATTAGTAAATATTAAAAATACAGGAAAATAAAATCAAACAGGCAAAGTAAAAAATAAAAAGGTTCAATATCTGAAAAGGGAAATAGAAGCAAAGAAGAACAATTGAATTGAGGCAAATCTGTAAAACATGGGAAAGAGAAAAGGAGCTGCCTATTGTGGGAGGTATTTGAAATGATTGCAGCCTCTTGGCTGCCAACTCTAAGTTCTAATGCTGGCACCAGAGGTGCAAAGAGGACCATCAGCTTCCAGTTCAAACACCATTTTGACAGAATGCAGCATTACTAGAGGCCACCTTGGCCCAGCAGAGTGTTCTCATCTCAACAGTCTCTCAGGCAGGACCACACTAGCCCCATGCCAGGGTCATTCACCCCAAGATCAACTGCAACACCACCCAACAACCAAGTAAATCAAAACTCAGGATGCTTAAAGGTAGCCAATCAATTTATATATTACCAAATGCTCAATACACAAGATGCCCACACAATTAGCATTGTTATCCCAGTTGTTCCTCTTCCTCTCTCCTAGCTCTGCCTCCCTCTTCCCTATCTAATGACAGGACTCTTGCTGCAAATACATTGGGCAGGAAATTTCTGCCACAGCTACATATACAAGTATCACCAACAGAATACAAGACATAGAAGTGAAAATCTCAGGTATAGAAGATACAATAGAAGTAGATACGTTATTTCTAAGACAAGACATGCAGGATTTGGGAAGCTATGAAAGGACCAAACCTATAATCAATAGGCATAAAAGATGGAGAGGATTCCCAGCTCAAAGGCACAAAAAATAGTTTCAACAAAATCATGGAAGACTATTTCTCTAATCTAAAGAGCATACATAAAGCTTACTGATCACAAAATAGATTGGATCAACAAATACTCATACAACATAATATCCAAAAGACAAATTGTGTAGAATACAGAGAGAATATAAAATGCTGCAAGAGAAAAAACCAAGTAATATATAAAGACAAACATCAGAATGACACCCAAATTCTCAAGAGAGAATCTAAAAGCCAAAAGGGCTTGGACATAAGAGACCAGAGATGTAAGCACAGAAACTATTCCCTGAAGCACTGAGTCACTATTGATGGGGAAACCCAAAAATTCCTCCCCCACACCCAAATAAAAGAAATAAAAAAAGAATCTTACTCTAAATCAAGCCCAATAGATGATACTAGAAAGAACACTCAAAGAGTAGGAGATAAATTATACCCAGGAAAAAATAAATTAATAATTTATGCAAGAAAAAAAACAAAAAAGATAATCTCTCTTGTACACACACACACACACACACACACACATAGACCCATACACACACACACACACACACACACACACACACACACTACCACCAACATCAAAGTAACAGGAATTAACATTCATTGGTCATTAATATCTCTCAACATAAATGGATTCAATACCCTAATAAAAAGACAGAGGCTAACCAGAGTGGATGTGTGAACAGTATACATCATTTTGCTGCATACACAAACCACACCTGAGCAACAAAGACAGGTACTTCATCAGAGAAATGTGCTTTGTGTGATAAAAAGGTTTTCCAAGCAAATAAACCCAAGAAACAAGCTGAAACATTCCTATAACTAATAAAATAAACATTCAACCAAAAGAAATCCAAAAATGGGGAAGAACATTTTATATACATCAAAGGAAAAATCCACCAGATGATGTCTCAATTCTGAACTTCTATGCTGCAATGAACCCACATTCATCAAAGAAACATTATTGGGGGACCCACCTGGAAGCGCCGCGGCGCCGCTGTGGAGCTTCCTGCAACAGAGGGCACTGGAGCCAGTGCGGCGGCCACGCGGGCGGCGCCTCCCCGACTGGCCAGCCGTGGCCCGTCGCACCCGCGAGATAACAAGTTGTGCTAGTACAGCCGTATAAGTAATTCCTGAAGTCTCAGTGTAACATGGACATTAACAGTGATGACATATAAATACAGATGCTTGGAAATTAAGTACTAGGCGAAACACTCCAAAAGAGGTCATTTAAGAGGTTCTAGTATTCTCCGAGGCTGAAGCTGAGAGTCTGAAAGCCCGAAGCTTAAACTCAATTGTAAATCATAGTTCCATCTTCAGGATATAAGGAAAAGAAACCCTATTTCCACAATGGTAGATCTTTGGTTGTACAGGTTTCCCAATGAGTGGATCATGATGACCGTATGGTAGGGACTTGCCATAGTATGGCTGCTTCCCGATCTACTCGTGTTACAAGATCAACAGTGGGGTTAAACGGCTTGGATGAATCTTTTTGTGGTAGAACTTTAAGGAATCGTAGCATTGCTCACCCAGAAGAAATCTCTTCTCATTCTCAAGTACGCTCAAGATCACCAAAGAAGAGACCAGAGCCTGTGCCAATTCAGAAAGGAAATAATAACGGAAGAACTTGTGATGTAAAACAGCAGAGTGCTCGAGAATCATGGGTAAGCCCTAGGAAAAGAAGACTTTCTTCTTCAGAAAAGGATGACCCAGAAAGGCAGGCCCTAGAGAGTTGTGAGAGAAGGCAGACAGAGCCAGCACCGCCAGTCTTAAAGAACATTAAACGCTGTCTTAGAGCTGAAGCCACAAACAGTTCAGAAGAAGATTCGCCTGTAAAACCAGACAAGGAGCCAGTAGAACACAGGAGGACAGTAGTGGACCATGATGCAGACTTTGAAGGGGCTAAACGAGCTTGTCGATGTCTTGTATTGGATGATTGTGAGAAAAGGGAAGTTAAAAAGGTGAATGTCAGTGAGGAAGGGACACTTAATGCTACAGTAGTAGAAGAAATCACAGGCTATTTGACTGTCAATGGTATTGATGACAGTGACTCAGCTGTTATAAACTGTGATGACTGTCATCCTGACGGGAACACTAAACAAAGTAACCCTGGTTCCTGTGTGCTGCAGGAAGAATCAGTAGCTGGAGATGGGGATTCGGAAACCCAGACTTTAGTGTTCTGTGATAGTAGGAAGGAGGACAGTTGTATAGACCATTTCGTGCCTTGCACAAAGTCAGATGTGCAGGTCAAGTTGGAGGACCACAAACTAGTAACTGCCTGCCTGCCTGTGGAACGTCGGAATCAGCTGACTGCTGAGTCAGCTTCAGGCCCTGTTTCTGAAATTCAGTCATCCTTAAGAGATTCTGAGGAAGAAGTAGATGTGGTGGGAGATAGCAGTGCCTCCAAAGAGCAGTGTAACGAGAACAGCAGTAACCCTCTGGACACGGGTTCTGAACGAATGCCAGTCTCTGGAGAGCCAGAACTGTCCTCTAGGCTAGACTGTGTTTCAGCTCAGATGACATCTTTATCAGAACCTCAAGAACATCGATACACCCTGAGAACTTCACCTCGAAGGGCAGCCCTGACCAGAGGTAGTCCCACTAAAAACACATCTCCTTACAGAGAAAATGGACAATTTGAGGAGAATAATCTCAGTCCCAATGAAACAAACACAACTGTTAGTGATAATGTGAGTCTCCCACAAATCCTGTCGAAATTTCTCAAGACGAAAAGGTTCTATGTTGTGACTCTGAAAACTATGGAAGTGAAGGACTAAATAAGCCACCCTCAGAGGCCAGAATGAATATTGGACATTTGCCATCTGCCAAAGAGAGTGCCAGTCAGCACACTGCCGAAGAGGAAGATGATGACCCTGATGTTTATTACTTTGAATCAGATCATGTGGCACTGAAACACAACAAAGATTATCAGAGACTGCTGCAGACCATTGCTGTACTTGAGGCTCAGCGTTCTCAAGCAGTGCAAGACCTGGAAAGTTTAGGCAAACACCAGAGAGAAGCACTAAAAAATCCTATTGGATTTGTGGAGAAACTTCAGAAGAAGGCTGATATAGGGCTTCCATACCCCCAGAGAGTTGTTCAGTTGCCTGAGATCATGTGGGACCAGTACACCAATAGCCTTGGGAACTTTGAAAGAGAGTTTAAACATCGCAAAAGACATACTAGGAGAGTTAAATTAGTTTTTGATAAAGTAGGATTGCCTGCTAGACCAAAAAGCCCTTTAGATGCTAAGAAGGATGGAGAATCCCTTTCATACTCCATGTTGCCTTTGAGTGATGGTCCAGAAGGCTCCCATCATCGTCCTCAGATGATAAGAGGTCGTCTGTGTGATGACAGCAAACCTGAAACCTTCAACCAGCTATGGACTGTTGAAGAGCAGAAAAAACTTGAACAGCTACTTCTTAAATACCCTCCTGAAGAAGTAGAATCTCGGCGGTGGCAGAAGATTGCTGATGAACTGGGCAACCGTACAGCCAAACAGGTTGCCAGTCTTGTACAGAAGTATTTCATAAAGCTAACTAAAGCCGACATACCAGTTCCAGGCAGAACACCTAACTTATATATATACTCCAGAAAGTCCTCAACAAGCAGGCGACAGCACCCCCTTAATAAGCACCTCTTTAAACCTTCCACTTTCATGACGTCACATGAGCCACCAGTGTACATGGATGAAGATAATGACCGGTCCTGTCTCCATAGTCACATGAACACTGCTGCAGAGGAGGCTTCAGATGAAGAAAGCATTCCTATCATATATAGGAGTTTACCTGAATATAAAGAACTATTACAGTTTAAAAAGTTAAAAAAGCAGAAACTTCAACAGTTACAAGCAGAAAGTGGGTTTGTGCAACATGTGTGCTTTAAGTGTGATAACTGTGGTGTAGAGCCGATCCAAGGTGTCCGGTGGCACTGCCAGGATTGTCCTCCAGAAATGTCTTTGGATTTCTGTGACTCTTGTTCAGACTGCCCACATGAAACAGATATTCACAAGGAAGACCACCAGTTAGAACCTGTTTATAAGTCGGAGACGTTCTTAGACAGAGACTACTGTGTGTCCCAGGGCACCAGTTATAGTTATCTTGACCCCAACTACTTCCCAGCCAACAGATGATGTGGAAGAGAGTGTCGGCACTTGTCCTCGTCAACACACAGCAGTGGCATCATTGTCAATGGTGTGCACGGTTTGGACACTCACAGCATGAGAGCTCCCGAGTGTTCTCGTCAAGTCCAGCTCTGCACTGTGCCTGTGGATCAGCAGCTGAACGTTCCTGGGGAGCCAAGAGGCGCCCTGGTGAGACACTCACCACCAACTGACAGCCTCGGAGGTGGGGATGTGAAATGGATGCGGTGGAAATGAGAGCACATATTAGTGCCAGAGTCAATTCCAAAGGTTTTAAAGACCTCGGTCATAAATATGATAATGAAAGACAAAGTATTTATATTAAATCAGTTTAGTAGCTTTCAGTTTTGTGAAGATAGTTTTCAGCGCAGAAACAGACTTATAGACGAAGTTTTAACCAGTGATGTGTACTCTAAAAGAACCCACTGTCTGTGGTCACTGATGCCTGGAGTAGACTGGAGCTGCTTAATGATTTGATACCTAACTTTTAATCACGATGAACTGTCCTTACCAAGAGCAAAGCGAGAGATAGCTGTGGCTTTGCTTCTGTGACCTGCTCATGGGTGTGAATGTCATGAAGTTGTCACGCAGATATATTTTTAATGTCATGTTCTATGAGATGATCATGTGACATGTACACACTATGTTGAGAAGTGCGAGTGGTAGTAACTGTAAAGTCTGACTCACACCATTAATCCCTTTAAAGTACACAGCCTTCTGCCTCTGTGTAGAGTTGTCAGTACAGCTCATCAAAGAAAACTGCCTAATATAAAAATCATATATGGTGATAATTTTCCCTCTTTTGTAGTCTGCACAAGATCCATAAAAGATTGTATTTTTATTACTATTTAACGAGTGATTAAATGTAGTCTGCACTGTGAGCAAGAGTTCACAATTCTTTTATACTGCTGGATTCTGTTGTGCATCATTTAAAACATTTTGTATGTTTCTTATCTGTGTATACAGTATGTTCTTGAATAATGTTCATTTGTCAGGAGAACTGTGAGAAATAAACTACTGGATATGTTTGTTTATCTTAAAAAAAAAGAAACATTATTGAAGCTCAAAACATACATTGAACATCATACACTCCTCTCTGTCACCAATGGGCTGATAATCAAAATGAAAACTAAATGTAGGAATAAGAAAACTAGTAAACATTATGAATCAAATAGACTTAACAGATATAAAAAGAGCATTTCGCCCAAACACAAGAATATACATTCTTGTCAAGATGTCATAGAACCTTCCTCATTATTGACTATACACTTGGTCACAAAGCAAGAATCATCAAATAAAAGACTGAAATAAACATCTGGCATATTTTCAGCACACGTTGGATTAAAGCTGAACTTCAACAAGAGAAAAACAGAATGCCTACAAACTTATAAAAATTGAATAATTCTCTAATCAATAATCACAGGGCCAAAAAAGAAATAAAGAATTTTATAAGACATTTTAAAATTCATTGAAAGTGAAGTGAAAATATGCCCAAACTTATGAGACATAATGAGAGCAGTGCTAAAAGGAAAGCTTATAGCACTAAATGCTTTCTCAAAGACAATACACACATCACATACTAGCAAATGAAAAGCACAACTGAAACCACAAAGTACAAAAAGAAGCAAACACACCAAAGAGGAATAGAGGGCAGGAAATAAACAAACTTATGGATAAAAGCAAATGTTTAGAAACAAAGATAACAACACAAAGAATCAAGGAATCCAAGAGCTGGTTTTGTCAACAAGATAGACAAATTCTGACAGAAAATACTAAAAACCAGAGACAATATAACAAAAAACAATACCAGAAATTAAAACGTGGACATAACAGACACTGAAGAAATCTAAAGAATCATTAACTCTTACTTCAAAAGTCTGTACAGTACAAAATTGGAAAATATAAATGAAATGAAGAATTTTCTGGATAGACTCCACTTACCAAAGTAAAATTAAAATCAGATAAACAGACTAACTTAGGAAATAGAAGCAGTCATTAAAATCTTACAACAACAACAAAAACCTCAGGTCTAGATGGATTTAGCAGAGAATTCTATAAGAATTTCAAAGAAAAGCTAATATGAATACTCATCAAAATATGCCACTAAATAGAAATGGAAAGAACATTGCCAAGCTCTTGCTGCAGGGACACATACACCCTGATACCTAAAGCATACAAGGATTCAACAACCAAAGAGAATTTCAGACCAGTGTCCATTATAAACATTGATGCAAAAATACTCAATGAAATACTCACAAAACAAATCCAAGAAGACAAAAAAATTGTCCAATATAGTCAAGTATGATTCAATATGTGAAAATTGATCAATGTAATCCACCATATAAACAAACCGAAAGAACAAACAATATGATTATCACATTGGACACTGAAAAAGCCTTTGACAAAATACAACACTCCTTCATGTTAAAGGTCTTGGACACATCAAGGATATACAGCTAAACATATGAAAAGCAACACAGAAAAAAAAAAACAATAGCCAAAATCAAATTAAATGGTGGGAATATTAAAGAATCAGGGAAAAGGTCAGGCTATACTCGCTCTTCTTATCTCCTCAACATAGTAAATTAAGTTCTAGTTAGAGCATTACATAACTGAAAGAGATCAAGGAGATATGAATTGTAAAAGAGGAGGGATGGTGTCATCAACCACCTTTAAAGTTTTGACCCAGAACACTCCTGTCTAAAGAAATGCAGGCACAAACATGGAGAAGATACTGAGGGAAAGATGGTTTAGTGACCAGCCCATTTTGAAATACATCCTGTGGAAAGGCATCAAACTCTGACATTATTACTGATTGCATGTTGTCCTTGCAGACAGGAGCCTACTATGGCTGTCCTCTGAGAGACTCAGTGTACTAGCAGCTGACAAAGACAGATGCAGACACTTAAAGCCAATCATTGGTCTAAGCTCCATGATGCCTATAGAAAAACTAGGGGAAAGGTTAAAGTAGCTGAAAGGGAAGACAACCCTATAGGAAGATGAACAATGTCAACTAACCCTGACTCCTGGGAGCTCCCAGACTAAGTCACCAATTGAGGATCACATATGTGGTCTGAGGTCCCTAGCACATATGTAACTGAGGACTGCCTTGTCTGGCCTCAGTAGGAGAGAATGTGCCTAATCCTGTAGAGATTTGATCCTCCAGGGAAGGAGAATGTGGGGAGAGAGGAGCACCCTCTCAGAGGCAAAGGGATGGGTGAAGAAATCTGGAAGGAATCATGGGGTGTAATATTTGGGATGTGAATAAATAAAATAATTTTTAGAATTCATTTGTAAAAATAAAGGAAAAGTATTGTTATTCACAGATTACATAATAGTATATGTAAATGAGTACAAAAACATTGTCAGAGAACTCCTACAGCTAAAATCGCCTTCAGTAAAGTGGTTGGTTAAGTACTAACTCAAAAAAAAATATCAGTAGCCCTCCTTTCTCTTATTGGTAATTGGTTGATGAAGAAATAAGGGAAACAACTACCTTCACAATAACCAGAAGTAAAATAAAATATCTTGTTGTAACTCTAATCAAATAAGGGAAATACCCATGTTACAAGAAACCTTTATATAAAGTGAATAAATTAATAAAGAAAATACAAGTATTTTTCAGCTGAAGTAGATATATCACATTCATCATCCCTTCTTTTCCTCCATCATGTCCAAGGAAACATTCCATTTCCCTCACCTTCCTTCTCAAGTTGAAAGCCTTTCTTTCTTTTTCCCTTGATTATACTTGAGATACGTACGTGTGTGTGTGTGTGTGTGTGTGTGTGTGTGTGTATCTTTTAGCTACATGTATTCACAATTACATAAAAACATCTCTGTGAATGGGTTTTTGTTGTTTGTGATTATATATTGTTTAAGCAATGAGTATTCTGCATTAGAAAACCCATAAAGCTGACCATATGTAGTGGGAAACTGTACTCATTTTCCTAACCTTCATTAGTTTAGTAGAATTATATGGACAGTGATGGAGACAATTAGAGGCAACAAAATAGGAAAGGGGAAGAGTTTATAAACTGGAGCATGCAAAAGATCAATATAAGAAAAGAGGCAAGATTTCTGACAAGTGATAAAAACAGTAGTTTTGTTAATGCTACATAAATATATTGTTTTATATGTACTTAAAATTATACAAAGTACATATGTATATGTGTATATGATATATATGTGTAGATTTTACATAACTTAGAAAGCATAAATATAACAGATACATATATATGTTTTATGTTACTATAGATGACAATGCTTTTAAAAGGAACCACAGACCAACACAAATTTAATTATAAATCAGAAAAACATCCTGTCAAGTTTTATATATAAAATTATTGTTAAATAATAAGGATACTTTGACACTCTTCTATACATATCATCTAAAACTCACTAAATGTCTTATTACTCCAGATGTAATTGCAAAATTATATGTTGAATATCTATGGAGAAAAAGGACAACCTTCCATTGCTCTTGATGTTAGTGGAATTGCTTACAGCTTCTCTTCATGCAGAAGGCTGTTGTCCTAGGCTGGTTATAAACCAACTTTACTATCCCTAGACTGTCAAGAACCATAACATAATGATGAGGTATTTGTTAAAGGCTTTTTCAGAATCTGCTGAGATTATCCTGTGGTTTCTACGTTGTAGTTGTTTATTTGATTTTTTACTTTTATTGACTAACTTATGTTGAACTATCTGCATCTCTGGAATGAAATCAACATAAAAATGGTTGATAATCATTTAAATATGTTTTGGTAAAATTTCAAAATACCTTACTGCAAATTTTGGCTTCTATATACATATAGGAAGCTGAGACACACATCTTGGTTTAGGTTTTGAATCAAATTCATAGTGGCTTCTTAAAAGAAGAAAAGAAGTTGAAATGTTCCTTGAGTTCTACACTGAAGAAAAACTTAAAAATCTAACTTTTAGTTCTAACTTGATGGTCTATTAAAACTCTGCCCTGAATCCATTCGGCCATGGGATTTCTTTAGTTGTAAGGCTATGATTACACCTTCTTTTTTTCATTAGACTATTTGTCTTGGCTTAAATGGTCAATTTTCATCTTGATTCAATGTTTGTAAGCCATAAATACAACATTCCTTAAGGTTTTACAATATGGTTCATCCCTTTGGGTGTGAAAATTTTTTTGATAAATGGATGGAGCTAGGACAGCTAATAAGAAGGAGGTACTTCAAGAAAACCATGCAAGGATTGTTTTATGTGCTAGGTTAGTGTTTAAAATTTAGGTATATCTGTTACATTTAGAAAATCTTTGGTGGCTAGGTAGCAAGTTAGAGACCATGATACATGTGTTTGGTTTTCATAGAAGTAAAAATAAAAGACAGTGTCATAAAGGAGAAATAATGTCAAGGTTACATCCAAAGATAGGCCACAGAATAGAGAAGAACCATTATGGAGAACAAAATGGTACAGGCCAATGTTTAAAGTTAAGTACATACTGGCTTTATGTGTAGGGTATACATGTAATCAGGGCTGCCTTGTAGAATGCTTTTTCCATCAGGTGTCTTCTGGGTATTGAACTCACATAGTAATATTGCAATGCCAACAGCTCTAACTTCTGCACCATTTCTCTGGTTCACACTAAATATTTTTTAATGCCATATGGAAAACTACTATTATAAAAGCTTTCTAACAAATAAGTATATGAAATGAAATTTAAATGACATTGCCACAATTCGAACAGACAATACAAAACTACATGTCACAAGACACTACACATAGTACATAGTACAAGGAATGGGTTGTAACTTTTTAAATTATAGGCCAAATGACCTGTAGTCCACTGAAACAACACAGGTAATGCCATACACATTTATTTTGACTCCACACCTGAGGATATGTGACCACTGCAAAGACAGCAAGTACGTAAAGCAGCTGAAGAACTGTGCTGGATATTAAACTGGAATCTTCACATCTACTGAATTACAGTCTTAGTATTTTTAAGTACTACTTGTCTATAGGAGGACAAAATTAATTATTAGTCTCAACCAGCTATTTAACCTGTGATGTGCAATGCTGGCTTTCCTGTAACATATGCTCACTGGTGTAAATAACACCATAAATGCTTTGGTAGTACCTACCAATGTTTGATTGGCATCATGGTGGCTCTGTGAGTTAAGACATATATGTGACACTGTTATGAGGCCAGTAATCTAAGACTAAACTCTTCCTGTGTTCTATATTGAAATCTACTATTATTCCTACAAATAAAAAACATAATAATAGCCGGGTGGTGGTGGTGCACACTTTTAATCCCAGCACTTGTGACGCAGAGGCAGGTGGATTTCTGAGTTCGAGGCCAGTCTGGTCTACCAAGTGAGTTCCAGGACAGCCAGTGCTACACAGAGAAACTCTGTCTCGGAAAAAAAAAAAAAACATAATAATATGACTCCTAAGGATATATTGCTTTTCCAGCAGATCTCTGTGCATCACTCAACCCTCAATAGAGAATTTTAATATGGACAACTGGAAAAGTTTAGAAACTGAGAGAGTTTGGAGCACTGGGTCTTAAGTAGTTGTCGTTATCACACCCCTCCTATCAATGCTCAGGCCAATGCTAAGATGAGACAGGAGGATTGTAAAGAGGAGCAGCAGTAAATGATGCTCAATAAACAACATTTCCACACACAAGAATAATATCCATATAAACTCACTGAGAATATTATACTGTCCATCAGACTAATACTAAGTTCAAGGCAGATAAAACCTGAGCTTGGAGAAGGAGTAATAGGTAGAAAGTGTCACACAAGGTAAGAACCTATCCATCATACATAGATTCTTGGAGAGGAAAAACCAGTTTTATTCTAATGTTGATTCTATTAATAATATTCCATGGACAGTGTTAAGGAAAATTTGCCAGCACAAATCTAGCTCCATGCTTAAATACATTTCTTTTGCTTCTGTTATGGTTTTCTTCTTTTCATTTGTGTGTGTGTGTGTGTGTGTGTGAGAGAGAGAGAGAGAGAGAGAGAGCACATAATATTGAGTTAAGGTGGGTAGTGGACATGGTCTGCAAGTAGATAAAAAAGAGAAAAATATGGGCAAAATATACTATATAAATTTTTTTACATAAGTAGAAAAAAAACATTTTCTCAAATCTACTTATCAGATACATGCAACAAAAAGGACAATAATTAGACTACAGAATAATCTTCAACTACTTCAAAAATAGGTATGATACACATTTCAAACCACCACTCTTCAGGTAAAATAAGGCAAAACTCATATAAAAGCCATGGAGTACTGTTTCTCGGGTGCATTATTCTGAAGAACTTATCTAATCTCACTTCAGGATTAGATTGCTCCTTGGTTTAGAATCTTCACATCACATGTTATTTCATTTCAGATTACCTGGTTCTCTTACTTCTGTCTCCTCTCTAGCAACAATCCATGGTTCTTTGTTTTGTTCCAGACACATGATTACCTCTTGTTTTGAAAAAGCAACACCTGTATATTCAAACAGACACACCATTGAATGGAGCTGGGTACAAGCATAGAAATGTGCTATGCATGCATCATGAAAAAGAGTGAAAATGCGTGAATTACTTTCTTATAGTCATGTCTTTCCAAAATGTTTTACTTTCTATAACTCAATTCTTTTTTAAAAAATGAATTTCTGTTTAAAATTACCACATTAGAAAAAGACAAATGTGGAAGTCAAAGTAGATTCACATATAAATGCTAAAAGCTGCCTGTACAAAACGCATGTCAGATTGAAACTTCATTAGGTTAAATGTAAAAACAAGATAAAGGTATATAACATGTTACCTTTAAATAAGTCAATAATCAATGCCTACAAAAATTTAAGAGATAGACTAATTAATTAATGTCTGATCCAAATACTAATAGCAGTTTTACATCCCCAAGATGAAGTTGAAATTATGGAATAAAAATAATCTTACCCACAGACACCAGGTTGTTGTAATTCTCCAACATGACATCTCTGTACAAAGCCCTCTGGGCAGAATCCAGGCATTCCCACTCCTCCTTAGAGAACTCTATAGCCACATCCATGAACGTCAATACACCCTGAAATTAATTTTAACAGTATTCCCTCATTCCATTAGCTAAGTTCTTGGTTTGACAGATGGGAATATTAGTTAACTATGTAACTTGTTCTGCTATCAATAACTAATATGTTAATTTTCATGAATTGTGATTTGAGAACAAGAATGTTGTGACTTTTCTGCAAAGATCCAATAGGCCAGCAGTAGTCAACCTGTGGGTGGTGAAACTTTTAGGATCCAATGTCTTCATGACCCCTAAATGACTTAATGGTCTAATGCCTAAGTCAACAGAAAGCAAAGATATTTACATCAGGCTTCACAGAAGTAGCAAATTATAGTTATGATCTACCAATAAACATGAATTCACAGTTAGGGTCACAACAACCTGAGGAACTCTATTAAAAGGTTGCAGCAGTAGAAAGGCTAGGTACTACTGCAATAAGCTCTCAGACTTATTATATAAGTTATATATCATATATATTATAGAAATTAATATATAATAATTGTTATACATTGTTCATGTATTAAACATTATATAACTTAATTTATAATAAGTATTATGAATTTTAATAATATACATAAATTATAATCCATAATTATAAATTAAAATGTGTTAAAACATTGTATAACAGAGAATGGTATGAAAAAATAGTTCTGTAATTGTGAGTTAGCACAGTGGAGGTTTGGATGTTTAAACTATGAAGTTGTTTCTATAAGAATAATCACCCTTTCCCATACCCATGCATGCATTTACCTGAGAAGAACACATCTTTTCTCTCTCCTTCAGAATGGAATGCTTCACAAAACTTTATACTAAAATTTCACCTTCCAGTAGCCACTCTTTTATTCAGAGGCAGCAGATCCTCCCTGTCTCCAGTAAAACTGAAGAGTGAAAGCAGGAATCAAAGCTCCGTGCCCTCTGCACAGGTGCCGAAATGATGAGCTTTAATAGGCAGAGAAACGAGAGACTTTCCTCTCCTGCATTCAGATGCTCTGGTTTTCTCAGAAGATGTTGTATTTCTCTACAGACCTGAGAGTGTGGCTGGAGTGACCTGCTCTACACCTCACTCAGGCAGATTGGGATTTTAAATGGAGGCTGAGCACTGTTAAAATTGATATTCACCCTTTGCTTCCTTTACCTCTGCCTGAAATGGTTTATCACAACACAATTGGTGCCTCTTTTGTAATAATGGCCAGTAGCTGTGAGGTAACCCCAGCTGAAAGTATTTCTCATAATGACTAAGCAACAGGCTTTCCTGGGGCCAAGAAGAAACAAGGCGATCAATTGTGGCCTCGCCATTGTCTCCACTGAGATACTAACTTTGGCTTCCATGTCCCATTCTAAAATACCATGATTTTGCAATTTTAAAAAAAGACCCATGAATATGTATGTCACCAGGTTCCTTTTAACAGTGACATTGCTTCTTTTGGATTGATTATCAAAAACACTATCTGTTCATATGTAAATACAATAATTTGCACCAATTCTAATGCCTTCACCTGTCACTGAAGACAGCTGAACTTCATCCTCTTACATTTTTCTTGTTAGCACATTTAAGCTAGAAAAGGGCTAAAAATATGATATATTAAAGGAATCATTACCAAATAGCAGTTTCTCATTTACTTTTTACAAAGAATATACTGCACAACATAGGGAGAGACATTGTTCTCTCCTGCAAAATGCACTCATACGATATTTTATCAGTGTCTAGAAGAAATACTTATAAAAACTTGAATTATGCCTCAATTATTAATGGGAATTTTCCATAGATTTCTCTTTCATTTCTTTTTTCTCTTTCATTCTGGTATTATTTTCACATTTTAATGCTCTATGCCATGGATGCAAGGATTCAGAAATTTCAGAAATGCAAGATGTAGTTCTAGTTCACAGAGAGACTTCAAATAGTATTGTGTACTTTTAAATTAATACAAACTATACTGCAAGTAATTTTGTCTAAGAAAAAAAAATATGCTTCACCTAAGAATATTAAGATTCATGCCACAACATAGGCAGATGGAAATACTCTGTAAAACAGACTGGTAGCTTAAGAATGAACATTCTCCAAACAGGAACATATATATTCAATCACAAAGTAAGACTCAACAGGTACAAGAAAAATGAAATAACATCTTGTATCTTATTGAGCCACTATGGATTTAAGTTGGAAATTAACAAAAACATTAATATCAAAAATCCTGAACACTTATGAAAACTGAACAACTTTATACTCAATGATTGGTGAGTTAGGAAAGAAATAAAGAAAGGCATTTTAGATGTACTTAATTAAGAATGTCTCCTTAACCACCCAGATGCCTACATTCCTCCTCCATTATTATTGCTTTCCTCTCCCTCCCATGCAGGATTGAGGCATCCTCATTTGGCCCCTTCAGCTTATTGACTTTTTTGAGTTCTGAGGACTGTATATTAGGTATTCTGTACATTCGTTTGTGTAATATTCTCTTATTAGTTGAATACATACCATGCATGTCCTTTTGGGTCTTGAGTTACCTCACTCAGGATGATATTTTCTAGTTCCATCCATTTGCCTGCAAAACTCAGGATGTCCTTGTACTTAATAGCTGAATAGTATCTCATTGTGTAAATGAACCATGTTTTCTGTATCCATTCTTCTATCATGGGACATCTGGGTTGTTTGTGGATTCTGGCTGCAAACAAAGCTGCTATGAACATAGTGGAATATGAGCCCCTGTAGCCTGGTAGAGCATCTTTTGAATATATTCCCAAGAGTGGTATTGCTGGGTATTCAGGTAGATCTATTTCTGGTTTTCTGAGGAACCTCCAGATTGATTTCCAGAGTAGATGTACCAGTGCGCAATCCTACCAGCAGTAGAACAGTGTCCCTCTTTCTCCACATCCTCACTAACATGTCCTGTCACCTGAGGTTTTGATCTTAGCAATTCTGACTGGTGTAAGGTGAAATACCAGGGTTGTTTTGATTTGCAGTTCTCTGATCACTCAGAATTTTGAACATTTATTTTGGTGCTTCTCAGCCATTCAAGATTCCTCTGTTGTAAATTGTACATTTAGTGTTATACCTCTTTTTTTTTTTTTTTGATTGGGTTGTTTGCTTTTTAGTAGCTAGCTTCTTTGGGTTTTTTATGTATGTTGGATAGTACCCTCTTTTGGATGTGTGGTTACTGAAGAATGTTTATCTAATCTGTAGGTTGCTGATTTGTCCTATTGACTATGTCCTTTGCCTTACAGAATCTTTCCATTTTACGTAGGTCCCATTTATCAATTCTTGATCATAGAGCATGAGCCATTGGAGTTCTGTTAAGGAAATTTCCCCCTGTGCTAATGATTGCAAGCTCTTTCCCATTTTCTCTTCTATTAGATTCAGTGTATCTGGTTTTATATTAAAGTCCTTGATCCACTTGGACTTGAGCTTTGTCCAAGGTGACAAGTATGGGTCTATTTTCATTTTTCTACATACAGCCAGCCAGTTAGACCAGCACCATTTACCACTGTATGTTTTTGACATCTTGTTCAAAGATCAAGTGTTTGTAAGTGTGTGGTTTTATTTCTGGGTCTTTATTTCTATTCCATTGATCAACAGGTATTTGGGGATCTGAGCTCCTCTATGAGTAGGTTCCCTTAGGTCAAGGGATGAGTTAAATGAGAGATATGAGCAGGCATATTATACAGATTATGATCCCAGAATCATTCTATGGTCTTCACAAACCTAGAATTAACTGGAAAAGATCTCAGACTGAGATCTTTGTGCCTATTACAGCCATCCTAGATGAGTTGGGAAGGATTGTTATTATCTGATTGAATGTACTTCTAATACAATGTCTAGTGTTCCCAGATTATACATTCTGTAGTGTAGAAGTTTAGATATAACTTCTCTATTCTACAACTCTCTGCCTTTCAAGTCTTCATAACCTCTACAAGTATATATATTATTTTAATAGTAATATTCAGTGATATCACTTGAACACTATATTCTTATCAAATTCTATCACTTTAGTATAATGCCATCTCTGTCATCCAAATAGTTTGATATAGTAATGATCTAACTGCTTTTTTTTAAATCATCAGAAGAGATTTCAAGAATTTTGTATGGGCCTTCTCTCAGAAATAGCTCTTCAATCTTTCTGAAGGATGTGATAAACTAAAATGTAGGTCAATCCATTTAACTGATTCTCTATGGGTGTTTATTAAAATATAAAATCTGAATAGAATGAAAAATCAGTATTTGAATAAAATACATTTTTAATATCACATATATTAAAGTTTACTGCATCAAGCTAGGTTACTCTTAGGTTAACTATAGATGAGAAAAGTGTAGTTTCGTGGTTCATGGAGAAATGGAGATGTTGTGCCCTCCATGCAGCAATGCATATGTACTTTCTCCTCTGTGATTTGTAGTCACACTTGACACCTGACATTGAGTCTTCTCAAGGACAAGGAACCAAACTCAAATGGTGCATGAGTTTTCAGTAGATAATTCCCACTGAATAATGACAGCAGATAGCTTGAAGTTGAAAATTATTAATGCAGCTGAATTAAACATTTTAGAAGAAAGACATCAGAAGTTGATCTTCTGCAATTTTTAATGTTTCATTTGTCATATTTAAAGTACAATGAGATTTATTGAAGTCAGAATATCACAGAGAATGAAAGCAGTGCTACCATATGTATATATAAGTGTGCATATAGATTGGGAGACAGAAAGGGAAAGAGGTAGAGAGAGTGAAGGGAAAGGGAGAGAGAGAGAGAGAGAGAGAGAGATCTTTTTAATTAATCAATTCTGTGGTCTGTAAACACTGGCCAATCTGAATTCTGTATATGGCTGCCGCCCAAGGCATTCTGGGAACCAAAGGCTTGAAACTGAAAGCACTCAGCAGCAGAGTTCTTTTTTCTTGGGAAAATTCAGATTTTTCTGTTAATGCTTCAGAGTATGTATGAAGCCTCTCACATTATGCCAGGTAATTTGATTCACTCACAGTATACTGGAGTAGATGTTAACCAAATTGCAAAATCTATACAAAATAATGTAGTTCCAGGACAAATTGATGCATAGAATTAATGAGAAGTTGGAACATGAATATTGGAGAAGGAATTGTTAAAAAAAAAATCAAGGGCAGAAATATTCCCACAGTTACTAAAATTGATACCATAATATTTTGATTCATATAGCATATTAATAAAAGTAAATAATTATTCCCAGTTTTAAAATTCACTTACATTCTTTTTTCCATATCATAAAGCAATATATTTCTTTTTATTGGAATATTTTATGTATTTACATTTCAAATGTTATTCCCTTGCTCAGTTTTCCCTCCAGAAGCTCCCTTTCCCAAACCCTCTCCCCCTGCTTCTTCCCATCCACCCACTAACACCTCACTACCCTGGCATTCTGCTACACTGGAAAATCAAATCTTCACAGGACAAAGGTTTCTTCTCCAATTGATGCCATACAATGCCATCCTCTGCTATGTATGTGGCTGGAGCCATGGGTCCCTCCATGTGTATTCTTTGGTTAGCAGTTTAGACCCTGGGAGCTTTGGGGTAACTGGTTGATTGATATTGTTGTTCTTCCTACGATGTTGCAAACCTCTTCAGCTCCTTCAGTTCTTTCTCTAACTCCTCCATTGGGAACCCTGTGTGAAGTCCAATGATTGGATACAAGCTTCTATCTCTGTATTTATCAGGCTCTAGCAGAGTGTCTCTGGACACAGCTATAACAAGCTCTTGACAGCAAGCACTTCTTTGCATCCACAATAGTGTCTGGGTTTAGTGTGTGTATATTGGATGGATCCCCTGGTGGGGCAGTCCCTGGATGGCCTTTACTTCAGTCTCTGATTCACACTGTGTCTCTGTATTTCTTCCCATGAATATTTTGTTACCTTTTCTAGAAAGAACTGAAGCATCCACATTCTGGTCTTCCTTATTCTTAAGCTGTATGTGATCTGTGAATTGTATCTTGGGTATTCTGACCTTTCTTTCCTACTATCCACCTATCAGTGAGTGCATATCATGTGTTTTCTTTTGTGACTGGGGTATGTCACTCAGGATATTTTCTAGTTCCATCCATTTGCTGAAAAATTTAATGAAGTTACCATTTTAATAGAAGAGTAGTAATCCATTGTATAAATGTACCACATTTTCTGTATCCATTCCTCTATTGAAGGCCATCTGGGTTCTTTTCAGCTTCTGGCTATTATAAAATAAGGCTGCTATAAATATAGTGGAGCAGGTGTCCTTGTTATATATTGGAGCATACTTCGGATATATACCCAGTATTGATATAATTGGATCCCCATGTAGTACTATGTCTAATTATCTGAAACTACCAGACTCAGGTAGAAATTCAATTTCATTAATGGAATAGATTGTAGACCCAGAAATGAACCCACATACCTATGGTCAGTTTATCTTTGACAAAGGACCTAAAACCATCCAGTGGTGGAAAAAACAGTATTTTCAACAAATGGTGCTGGTTCAACTGGTGGTCAGCATGTAGAAGAATGCAAACCAATCCATTCTTATCTCCTTGTACAAAGATCAAGTCCAAAAGGATCAAGGACCTCCACATAAAACCAGATACACTGAAACTAATAGAAGAGAAAGTGGGGAAGACCCTCGAATACCTAGGCACAGGG
Source organism: Arvicanthis niloticus (assembly GCF_011762505.2). Lineage (NCBI taxonomy): Eukaryota > Metazoa > Chordata > Mammalia > Rodentia > Muridae > Arvicanthis > Arvicanthis niloticus. The sequence continues at coordinate 47,951,058 of NC_047663.1, forward strand.
GGCAAGTTCCTGAACAGAACACCAATAGCTTATGCTCTAAGAGCAACAATTGACAAATGGGACCTCATACATTTGCAAAGCTTCTGTAAGTCAAAGGACACCATCAATAGGACAAAACAGCAACCAACTAATTGGGAAAAGATCTTTACCAATTCTACATCCAATAGAGGGCTAATATCCAATATCTACAAAGAACTCAAAAATATAGACTCCAGACAATCAAATAATCCTATTAAAAATGGGGTGCAGAGCTAAACAAAGAATTCTCAACTGAGGAAACTTGAATGGCGGAGTAGCACCTAAAGAAATTTTCAGCATCTTTAGTCATCAGGGAAATGAAAATCTACCCTGAGATACCACCTCACACCAGTCAGAATGACTAAGATCAAAAACTCAGGTGATAGCAGATGCTGGCAAGGATGTGGAGAAAGAGGAACACTCCTCTATTGTTGGTGGGATTGCAAGCTGATACAACCACTCTGGAAATCAGTCTGGCAGTTCCCCATAAAAAATGGACGTAGCATTACATGAGGACCCAGTTATACCACTCCTGGGCATATACCCAGAAGATGCTCCAACATATAACAAGGACATATGCTCCACTATGTTCATAGCAGCCTTATTTATAATAGATATAAGTTGGAAAGAACCCAGATATCCTTCAACAGAGGAATGTGTACAGAAAATGTGGTACATTTACACAAATGAGTACTACTCAGCTATTAATAACAATGAATTCATGAAATTCTTAGACAAATGGATGGAACTAGAAAATATCATCCTGAGTGATATAATCCAGTCACAAAATAACACATATGGTAGGCACTCACTGATAAGTGTATATTAGCTCAAAAGCTCACAACACCCAAAATTCAACTCACAGACCACATGAGGCACAAGAAGAAGAAAGACCAAAGTGTGAGTGCTTTGGTCCTTCTTAGAAAGAGTAACAAAATACGCAATGGAGCAAAACTGGAGACAAAGTGTGGGACAGAAACTGAAGGAGGGGCTGTGGGGAGACCATGGCATATGGGTATCCATCCCATGTGCAGTCACCAAAGGCAGACGCTGATGTGGATGCCTGGAAGTGCATGCTGACAGGAGCCTGATACAGCTGTCTCCTTAGAGGACTGCCAGAGCCTGACTTACAGAGACAGATGCTCACAGCTAACCATAGAACTGATAATGGGGTTCCCAATGGAGAAGTTAGAGATAAGACAGAAGGACCTGAAGTGGTTTTTGGCCCCATGGGGAGAGCAACAATACCAACCAACCAGAGCTCCCAGGGTCTAAACTACTAGCCTGGGAGCATATAGGGAGGGACCCATGGCTCCATCTGTATATGTATGGAGGAATGCCTTGTCAGGCATCGGTTGGAGGTCCTTAGTCCAGTGAAGGCTGGATCTCCCAGTGTGGGGGAATTTGAGGGTAGGGAAGAGGGAGTTGGTGGGTGTGTGCCAGTACATCCCCATGGAGGAAGGATAAGGGGGAATGGGATAGAGGGTGTGTGGGTGGGGAGGTGGGCAATGAAACATCTGAAATGTAAATAAAATAATAAAAATTAATCTTAAAAAGAGAAACGTTCAACATCCTTAGTCATCAGAGAAATGCAAACCTATCCTGAGATAACACCTCACACCAGTCAGAATAGTTAAAATAAAAAACTCAGGTGAAAGCAAATGTTGGCAAGGATGGGGCAAAAAAGGAACACTCCTCCATATCTGGAGATATTGCAAGCTGGTACAAAGCCTCTGGAAATCAGTCTTGTGGCTCCTCACTTTACAGTGCTAATGCTGTAGCTTCTGCTGGTCATTTTTCCCACAAGCATTCCCCCCATCCCCTATCCCTTTCTACTCTGAGATGGCAGAGCACACCCCAGGTATCCCTCTACCCTGACACATAAAATATGCCTGCTTATGTTCATTTTCTCCCACTGGGGCCAGACATAGAAGCCCGGGTAGAAGAACATATGCCACAGACAGGCAACAGCTTTTAAGATACCTTACAAAGTTGTTCAAAAGCCATATGAAGACTGGGCTGCACATCGGCTATATAAGTGCAGGGGGCCAAGGTACAGCCTATGTATGCTGTTTAGTTGGTCTCTGAGAAGCCCAAGGGTACTGGTGAGTTGACTCTCTTGGTCTTCCTGTGAAGTTTCTATCCCATTCAGGACCTTCACTTCTTCCCTCAACTCTTCCATAAGAGTCCCCAAATTCCATCCAAGGTTTGGCTGTGGGTCTCTGCATCAATCCGAGTCACATGTATGAGGGGGTCTATCAGAAGAGAGACTTGCTAGATTCCTGTCAGCAAGCTTAACAGAATATCATTAATAGTGTCAGGAATTGGTACTTGCCCATGGGGTGGGCCTTTAAATGGTCTAGTTTTTGCTTGGTCATTCCCTCAGTCAGCTCTATGCCCTATCCCTGAATACATTTTTGGTTGAAAATTTTGTTGATGAGTTGATGTCCCCATTGCTCCACAAGTGTTCCTACCTGGCTACAAGAAGTGGTCTCTTCAGGTTCCATATAGTCAATGCTGTGAATCACAGCTAAGGAGACTCTCATAGATTCTTGGTCATCTCTCCTATCCCATGTCTCTGGGGCATCCTTGAGATGACTCCCACCTCCCCACCCCTGCCAGTTGTAGATTTCCATACATTCTCTTGGCCATCTGACCATCTCTCCTGTCCCTCCTCACACATGATCCAGAACTGTTACTCACTCCCCTCCCCATCCCCACTCTCACTCAGTTCCCTCCCTCTATCTCTCTCCTATAGCTATCTATCTTCTTCTCCCTTCTAAGTGAGATTCAGGCATCCTTGCTTGATCTTCCTTCTTGTTTAGCTTCTTTGGGTCTGTGGATTGGAGCATGTTAACCCTGTATTTCATGGCTAATATCCACTTATCAGTGAGTACATACCATGCATGTTCTTATGGGTCTTGGCTTCCTCCCTCAGGATGATATTCTCAAGTTCTATCTATTTGCCTGCAAAATCCATGATGTCTTTGTTTTTTAAAAATTGAATAGTATTCTATTGTGTAGATGTACCGTATTTTCTTTATCCATCCTTCAGTTGATGGACATCTAGGTTGTTTCCAGCTTCTAGGTATTAGGAATAAAGCTGCTATGAATATAGCTGACAAAGAAATTAAGTAATTATCACAAGATTTGATTTTTAAAAATTGATGGCTAAACAAACCTAACGTATTTAAGTGTTTTTTCAGGCATTCAAAATTCCTCTCTTGAGAATTCTCTGTTTAGCTCTGTACCCCATTTTTAAATTGGGTTCTCTGGGTTGTAGGTTTCTAACTTCTTTATAAACTTTGGATATTACCCCTCACTCAAATATAGACTTCATGAAGATGACTTCTCAATATGTACACTGCCATCTTGTCCTATTGACAGTTTCCTTTCCTTTCAGAAGATTTACAGTCTCATGAGGTTCCATTTATCAATTGTTGATATTAGAGCCTGAGTCACTGGTGCTCTGTTCAGGGAGTTGTCTCCTGGATCAATGAGTTCAAGCCTATTTCCCATTTTTCTCTTCTATTTGATTTAGCGTATCTTATTTTGCATTGAGTTCTTTGATCCACTAGGATTTGGTTTTCACCATGGTGATAAATAGGTATCTATTTGCATTAATCTACATGCATGCATCCAAATAGAGAGTACCTTTTGTTCTAGACACTTTCATTAATTTATTTTTGTATTAATTAAAAATATTAATTGATACTTTGAGGATTTTTAAATACATGTGCAATGTATTTTGGTTCTATCCATCCCCACACTCCCCTCAACCTAATGTCATCTTCTTTTTTATTTCCACTGAGTCTATTGATGCTCACATGTGCATGGGTGTGGTGATACCCAGGACATCATGAACAACCTACCAGAAGTAACAGTGCAGAACAAAACTGACTGTTATCTAGCAGCCATCAACTGACCATAACTCTTCAGGTAGATGTGAGGTCTCAGGATCCTCTCATCTCTCTGTGCAAAAATGTTGACTGGCTTGATATTATTGTCCATACAATCATAGCTGCTCTGGGTTCATGGTGCAATGGCCGTGTTACAGCAAAAGGACATATTTTCCTTCAGTCCATCCTATTTTCTGGCTCCTATAATATTTCTGTCCTATTCTTCTGTGGATATATTTTAAGCCTTGAGGTAAAGGAGAATGATACAACTATTTATATAATGCTAAACAGCCCAGAATCACTCTTCTCTACATAGTCACAATTGTAAGTTCCTATATATACTTCTTTTCACTGGAGTGGGAGTTTCTCTGTTAATGGATAAGAGCTGCACTAAACTTTGAGTATAATGGTAAATATTTGTAAGACAGTTTGGTACTATGTCCATTTTGTAATATAATATTAATAGAGTCTGCCATCAGTCTTATAGTTTCACCAACCATGGATTTTTGGGCCAGGGGTTAAGTACTTGGCATGAGTTCCTTTGTTTACACTGGGCCTTTAATCCAATCTGACTGCTGTTGGATAATCCTAACCTCATGATCACTATTGTAGTAATGTTATGTCTTACTAGATCAATCATTATTGTAGCTTCCAGGGTTCATATTAGAATAAGGAATTTTGCAAGCTAAATAATAAAACCATGAAAGGCATTATTAAGGACTGAATTTTTCTGCTTCCTGCTTTTTCTATGATTCAGGGAAATAAAATTTAAATGGCTGGTGGCTAATAAATTCAGTAAGGAAAAAATGACACTATTTTGCAAGAAGAGCTCAATAGTTTGTTCAGGGTGATTATATATACACATATATGTATGTATGTATGTATATAAACATATAAATAAATATAAATATGCATAAAGATAGATATATACACATATAGATATTCCAAGTTGTTAACTGATAGATTCATATATTACATATGTATATATGTAAATAGGTATTTTCATATATATATATATATATATAAATATATACCTAAGAATGTTTCTTTCTATATACAAATACATCCATTATATATCTATATATCATCTAACTATCTATCATCTATCAATCTATTTGAAAGTATTTTCTGAATAGAACTCTTTTTATTCCCAGGATTAAGGCCAATGATTGACAAGATGAAATTTATATACCAAAAATGCTTCAGCACAGCTAAAGAAACAAACATTAAGTGAAGTGCCAAGGACCAGCTTCAGCTTGCAGAGGGAATCTGAGGAATGAGCATTTGGGAGTGATGGATGAATAACTTGAAGTCAAATTGTGGGTTACAGGATGATGGCTTATGTTCTGCTCAAGACAGTTTTCCAGACAACTATCTCTTGAGACAGCTCTCTTTGCAATTCTAAAAATTCTCTGGATAGCTCCTCTCTTGTGGATCCAAAGCCCAGTTTTTATTTACACATCAATTCAGTCTTTAGTCAAGTTTCTCTTATGATTAAACCATGAGTGAGGTTGAAAGATTCGAGCCCCATGATTCTTAGATAGAGTTACCAAGCACACAATAAGTTTGCTGGGTAAAATCTCTCTCTGAGATTGCCATTGCTATCACGCTTGAGGCTAACCCAGCTTTGTCTCACACTGACCTGGAATCGTTATAATTGGCACAGATATCCTCAAAGTATGAGTATGAAAATATGTACATTATTGTATAAATTAGCCTTATACCAACAGCAACACTCCTAGAGGTTCATTGCCTGCTGGCTCTGTTCCAGGGTCAGGAACATTGTCACACTGTCCCTTGAATTGAATATTGTCCCTTGAATTGGCTGTGCCAGACTCAATAATGAAGAAGAAATCCCAAAAAAAAATGGGAGAGGATCTTTGACCTCTCTATTTTGACAGAGAATTAAAAATTTAGAATGTATAAAGAAATGACAAGTGAAATGATAACAAAAATAACCCATTCAAAAGATGGCCCTGGGATCTCAAACAACTTTGAGAAGTCATCTTGCTACAGTCATATGGCAAATATCACCAGTGAAATTGAGAGAAAATATAGCAGGGAAATAAGAAACTTCATTCATGTTTTTAAGATTGTAAACTAGTGTGACAGCTATGGAAATCAGTGGGGAAGATTCTCAAAAACTAAACTTCAATGTACCATATGACCCAGCTCTACTGGCATATGGACAAAGAACTCACTAACCTACTCCATAAATTCTGGCTCAGCCCTGTCAATCATTGTTCTATTCACAAAAATATGAAATGCAAACACTCTAAATATCCTTGTATTGCTTGCTTGAAATACTGAGTTTCTAACAGGTACTCAAGTACTGAACATGCTATCATTTGAAATAAGTTAAAAAAGGACTTACCCATTTCATCAAACCTTTGTGTCTAAGTAGATATAAATTCGATATATGAATTTAATTATGTTGTTTCTTTGACGTGTGTAACACTTTCTTCTTTGATAACAGCCTCTCACCATTTCTGATTGCAATATTGCAAAACTAAGTCCAAAATCAATCTTTGATATTTTAGGTTTACTTTTTATCAGTAATTTTCTATTGGTACTTGAGTTCACTATACTTCTCATGTGAATTTGTGTGGATTAGGTTTGTATTTTCTTACAATTGTATTTAGGTATATGTATACACATGGAATAAACTGAGGTCATCTGTTTAAATAGCATTTTTATTATAATATATATGAAGTTATAATGGAAAGTCAACAAGATATATTCTATAGGATAATAAAAAGCATAAATTTCAGGAAATACTTTATGTGGGTTTATAATATTAAGCACCTATTAATAATGCATACATAATACACTCTACATGTTATAATTACATACATCACAATATATAAGTAAGGCTAACTATTCACATTTAGGTAAAATTATACAGGTTTATTTTGGCTTACATTTTGTCAGAAAAACTCCCTTAAGGAAACATCCATCCTGTCCCAATTGTATAGGACCACATTTAATATTTGACTTTCTTTCCCAGTGGTTAATGAAATTTGAGAGATTTAATGGTATAAATATGGTTTTTGTTTTTGTTGCTTTTCTTCTTTGCCACAGATAGATTCCATACCATTAAATACATTGTACTTCCATTTAATAAAAAGAAATAAATTTCAGTATACTTTAATGGGTTTCATAGTTTAAGGAGATGCTAAATTCACATTAACTTGGACAGAAATACTCATTTTAAGCACCAAAGAAACCACATTTCCTGAGTTACCAAAAGGAGTCATCAGTCATCTTAATTTTAAGACTTGTACAAAGTTCAGACTTTACCTGCTGAATACAATGAAAAACACAATTTTAAATATTGTTTACATTTTGATAAGTTTCTTTCCAGGTATATAAAATGTTATCAGATAGATTTTACTGATATAATAATTAGTGCTTAATTCATTGGCATTTTCATCCTTTAACAAATTGTAAATCCAATTTAATTGAAAAACACAAACAACTTCCTTCTTGTTTGAACAACAAATATTTTCCTAAAATTGCCATTTCCAGCTTGTTTCCATCAATGGACCTGGCTGCTGTGCCAAGGGAATAGTTAAAAGACAGAAACAACAAATAAAGGGATCAGTAAAACAGCGAGATTCAGATGTGATCCTAGTGTTGTGATCTACAATGTTGAACCACTGTACCCGGAAAGCTCAGCAAGTGCATTACATACGGGTTAACAAGGAACTCAGGTTAATACCCCAAACAAGAAGAACAGCAGCGCTATTGTATTCAGGCAGGGAGAGGCAGCTTGGGCTCATCTTAGTTGCTACATTAGGTACAATTGGAACAATACTTTGGACTAAAATTCTCTGAGGAAATATTCTATGGTGGACAATATTTACCACACACTATGATTATCAACCTTTGGACCAGAGGAGTATTTGTCATCTTAAATCTTCAACCTCCTGGACCCACAATGTCTCTACTTGGAAGTTTTCCATATACCTGAAGCCATGTTTCTTGAAATGGCAGTGACTTTATCCATAAAACACACACACACAGAACCCTTACACACACTCACACACAGAAACACACACACTGAAAAAAAAACCAGTTTTTCCTCTGCTCAGGATATACACTCTGCCTGATTGCTTTCTTGATACTTATCCAACACGATCAAATTTATCTTTTATGACATGTTTCTGTTGGCATTATCAATCAGGAAATGGAATACAAGCATGGTACCATTTCAGAAGAAATATATACTAATCACACTAAAGCAATAATAATAGAAAGACAGTTACAGTATGTTTATCTGGTAAGATTAATCACCAGAATAATACTTGGTGAGAGATTTTTTTCATATTTTGTTTTCTAAATAACTACTTAATATGAATATCAGTTGTGTTTCTGGGTAACATGTTTCCAATTCCTAATAAAGTACAGGTCTTTCCTCTGGGAGTTCTCTGATAAAGACTAAGGTTTCAACACTATGTAAATTCTTACTAATATGTTTCTCATTGTAGAAAACAGGTTTCTATGTAATGATAGGACAGTAATTACTTATCAACTTAGTCTATTGCATAGATCTTCTATGTGGTCTGAGGTTTGAGGTTGTGCTAAATGATTCTCCATATTCTTTACATTTGTATGGTTTGTCTCTAGTACTCATGCTATGTCAGGTTTGAAAATATGATTTCTGTGTGAAGGACATTCTACATTCTTTACATTGGTAATGTTTGTTTGCGGTATGGATTCTGTGATCACCTTGAAGATCGAAGGACCAGCAAATACATTTTTCACATTCATTACACGTTTAAAGTTACTGAGAACAGTTTAAAAGATTATCAAAGTTCACTATATTTGAAAGGCTTGTCCCCAGGATGGATTCTGTGATGAGGTTGGAGTTGAGGACCTGGGAAATCAAGTCCAAACTTACTGCATTTGTTAGGTTTGTCTCCTATATAGGTTCTGTGGTGAGCTAGAAGATGGATAAATGATGACCATGTAAATGATTTCCCACAATTATTAGATTATTAAGGTTCATGTTTAGTTTGTATTCTGTGGTGGGCTTGAAGTTTTAAGGACAGTGTAAATGATTTTCCACACTAATTACATTTATAAGCTTCATCTACAGTATGACGTCTGTGGTGAACTTTAAGGCTTGAAGAAAAGGTAAAATATTTACCACATTCATTACACTTGTAAGGTTTGTCCCCTGTGTGGATTCTGTGATGAACCTCAAGATATGAAGAATGGGTAAAAGATTTCCCACATTCATTACACTTGTAATGTTTGTCTACAGTGTGGATTCTGTAGTGTTTTTTAAGATGTGAGGACTGTATAAATCTTTTCCCACAGTTATTACATTTGTAAGGTTTGTCTCCTGTATGGATTCTGTGGTGAACTTTAAGACTTGAGGACTCGGTAAAGGATTTCCCACATTCATTACACTTGTAAGGTTTATCTCCTGTGTGGACTCTGAAATGCCTTTTAAGATGTGAAGACTTCATAAATCTTTTCCCACAGATATCACATTTATAAGGTTTGTCTTCAGTATGGATTCTGTGGTGAACTTTAAGACCTGAGGCCTGGGTAAAGGATTTCCCACAGTTATTACATTTGTAAGGTTTGTCTCCTGTATGGATTCTGTGATGAACTTTAAGACTTGAGGACTGGGTAAAGGATTTCCCACATTCATTACACTTGTAAGGTTTATCTGCTGTGTGGATTCTATAGTGCCTTTTAAGACATGAAGACTGTATAAAGCTTTTCCCACAGTTATTACATTTATAAGGTTTGTATCCTGTATGGATTCTGTGGTGAAATTTAAGATTTGAGAAACTGGCAAAGAATTTCCCACATTCATTACACTTGTAAGGTTTGTCTCCTGTGTGGATTCTGTAATGCCTTTTAAGGTTTGAAGACTTTATAAAGCTTTTCCCACAGGTATCACATTTGTAAGTTTTGTCTCCACTATGGATTCTGTGGTGAACTTTAAGACTTGAGGACTGGGTAAAAGATTTCCCACATTCATTACACTTGTAAGGTTTGTCTCCTGTGTGGATTCTGTAGTGATTTTTAAGATGTGAGGATTGTATAAAGCTCTTACCACAGTTATCACATTTGTAAGGTTTGTCTCCTGTGTGGATTCTCTTATGCATGTGAAGATTTGAAGAAGAGGTAAAATGTTTACCACATTCATTACATTTGTAAGGTTTGTCCACTGTATGGATCCTTTGTTGAGCTAGAGGAGTTGATGACTTGGTAAATGATTTCCCACACTTATTAGATTTATGAAGCTCCTGTTTAGTGTGTATTCTGTGGTGAACTTGAAGTTTTGATGACAAAGTACATGATTTCCAACATTCCTCACAACTATAAGGGTTCTTTAGAGTACAAATTCCATGAGGGCTTTGAAGAACTGAATGCTGAGCAAAGAACTTGCCACATTGCACACATTTCCATGATTTCCCTCTAGTTTGAAATATCATTAGGCCTGGGGGTTTATTGCAATATTTCTCTAGTGTGTCAAATTTTGAGTGTTTTTCTTCTTCCGATAAATTTGAATGTCCCGAGAGATTTGAAACATTGGAATAACCATACATAGGAACTTTGGCTTTCTGAGTTCCCTCTCCATTATGGCTTGAATTATATTGAATGATATTTGAGTTGAAATTCAAGGCCTTATCATATCCTGGGGTCTGGAAATATTGTTTTACAATATGTTTCATATTCTCTCTCTCTAAGTATAATGATTCAATTAAGGCATTCCTGTAGGCATTACATGTGTAGCCACTGGCATCTCCTTTAGTCCATGTTCCATGATAAACCTGAAGAATTAAGGATTCGTTTAAAAAGTCATCCTTCCAGTCATTTGTATGAAGTTTCTCTGCTGTATGGTCCTGCTCTTGCAAAGATGACTGAGAACAGTGACTAGAGATGGCCTGTCTACTACCATGGTTGTGAAGATTTTCTGGAATACATGTACTTATCCCTGTTTTGCCTGGAAATGATTCATGAATACAATCATGTAATATGATATTGCATTGGTATAAAATCCCTCCATGTTGATTGTTTTGGTAATATTTCAGAAAAGGGCTCATAACACAGCATATGTTAGTATTAGTTAATCTGTTTGAGTTTCTACAAGGACCTCCCACATGATATGTTCCTATTTTCACTGCATACACGGACATTTTCTTATGTTGATCTAAATGGTAGAACTTGACAATAAGTAGATTTAACTGTTGAAGAGGTTGTAATAGATGTTTAGGGAAATATTTTTCACATTGATGATATTCACTAATTTTTTCTCTTCTCCAAAATCTCCATTGTTCATAAAGTTTTGAAGTACTGTCTAATACCATACTACTTGATAAATATTTTGTGGAAGTGGGTTTATTTGCCCAAATGTCACTGTTTAATGTTTCTGTATTTCTCTGTAGGACTGAGTTCCATTTCAAAACTTGTTGTATAATATTTCCTAGAGAAGCATTCAACTGTAAAAATAAGAGTGACCCAGACAGAGTTCTCTGAGAAATGGCTAGAACTTCTTTATCATTTTCAGAAATAAAACAGATGTGTTTTGCCAGCATATCATTTTCATAATCACATTTTTCAAGCTCCTCACTGCCACCTCTATATTCCCAGAACTTCTTTCTATATAGGTCCAAAAGACCACTACGTCCAAGGCTTTGTGTTATTTGTTTCTGAAAATAAACTTGTGTACATGCCTTTGGTAATAACTTCTTGGTATGATCACAAGACAATGCTGAAAATAATAAAGCAAATCATTATGTGTCATTTTGGAATTTGGTGAAAATAATATACATATATAATGCATAAAATAACACTGATCTGAGGATTATAGCAAAAGTGTATAACTCAGAATTGCAGCAACTTTGTTTCAAGGAAACAAATGTCATAAATGTAATGGATGGTAGAAGATATTTCATTAACTATATCACATATTTCGTAATACATATGCAAGTCATCAGAATAACCAATAACATAAAACAGAATTGTTGCAATTATCACCCATTAATAAATTTCTTTCTCCTCAATTATCAACATGGACATAAATCATCCCACAAACACTTAAAATAAAGGATTTAAAAACATTTGTATGGAATATTTGTAAGGAAAGAAACATAAAAAATGTAAGAGTATCAGGTAGAAATCATGTCAGGCATATGAGAATAGATTAAATTTTTTTCTCATATCCTATGGAATATTCATTAAGACAGATACATTCCAGAGAAACTCTAGAATTCTTAAACATGTTAAAAGTCTTAATGTGTCTAACATTAATTTTCCCTCCATACCACCATATAAAACTTTATGTCAAATTAAAATATGTAGTTCTGGATCTGAATTTTAAACAGTCCCACATTATTTTTGAAATCTATTTCAGAATTGAGGATCTGCACCTAATACCCTGGGCCATTGATCTGCCTGCATCTTTGAAGGCATGCTGCCACCCATATCAACCATGTGAGATCCCCACACCCTGATCCTCTGCCAGTTTGGTTCCCTAGCAAACACAGTAGCTGTGAGTTCTTTTCCATCAACTTCATGCTGCCTCTTTCAGTCCACACAACTACCTTCAGTCCCAGATGCCTGGAGCCATCAGAAACCACAATCTCTAACTGCATCTTCAGTGGCCCACTGGCACCATGGATAAACAGACGTATGAAGTCACAAAGTACTATGACCTCTGACTGCAATCTTGGAAACTTGTTGCTACCCAGAGCAACCCAGCTCTATCTGAAATCCCTGAGACCTGAAGCTATCAGGAACTACCAGGCAAGCCAATACCAGGGACAATCATATGGTTAAAGGACACAGTAAGAACATAATCAAAAAAAAATGCAGGGCAATATGGTACCACAAGAACACAGTTATCCTCCCACAGTAAGTCCTGTATATCATAGCAAACCTGAATTACAAAAAAGTGACCTTGAATCTAATCTTATGATAATGACAAAGATGCTTAAAAATAAAATGAATAAATCTCTTAAAGAAATACAGGAAAATAAAATCAAACATGTAGAGGACCATAATGAATAAATGAATAAATACTAAGAAATACAGGAAAATAAAATCAAACAGGCAAAGTAAAGAATAAAAAGGTTCAATATCTGAAAATAGAAAAGAAGCAAAGAAGAACAATTGAATTGAGGCAAATCTGTAAAAGGTAGGAAAGAGAAAAGGAGCTGCCTGTTGTGGGAGGTATTTGAAATGATTGCAGCCTCTTGGCTGCCAACTCTAAGTTCTAATGCTGGCACCAGAAGTGCAAAAAGAACCATCAGCTTCCAGTTCAAGCACCATTTTGACAGAATGCAGCATTACTAGAGGCCACCTTGGCCCAGCAGAGTGTTTTCATCTCAACAGGCAGGACCACACTAGCCCCATGCCGGGGTCATTCACCCCATGGTCAGCTGCAACATCACCCAACAACCAAGTAAATCAAAACTCTAGATGCTTAAAGGTAACCAATCAATGTATATATTACCAAATGCTCAATACACAAGATGCCCACACAATTAGCATTGTTATCCCAGTTGTTCCTCTTCCTCTCTCCTAGCTCTGCCTCCCTCTTCCCTATCTAATAACAGGATTCTTGCTGCAAATACATTGGGCAGGATATTTCTGCCACAGCTACATATACAAGTATCACCAACAGAATACAAGACATAGAAGGGAAAATCTCAGGTATAGAAGATACAATAGAAGTACATATATTTGTCAAAGAAAATGCCAAATCCAAATTATTTCTAATACAAGACATGCAGGATTTGGGAGACTATGAAAGGACCAAACCTATAATCAATAGGCATAAAAGATGGAGAGGATTCCCAGCTCAAAGACATAGAAAATAGTTTCAACAAAATAATGTAAGAATATTTTTCTAATCTAAAGAAAAATACGGCTTTAAACATATATAAAGCTTACTGAACACCAAATAGATTGGATCAAAAAAATACTCATACCACGTAATATCCAAAAGACAAATTGTGTAGAATACAGAGAGAATATAAAATGCTGCAAGAGAAAGGGGCCAAGTAATATATAAAAACGAATATCAGAATGACACCCAAAACTCATCAGAGAATCTAAAAGCGAATAGGGCTTGGGCATAAGAGATCAGAGATGTCAGCACAGAAACTATCCCCTGAAGCACGAAGTCACTATTGATGGGGAAACCCAAAAATTCCTCCCCCCCAAAAAAAACAAATAAAAAAGAAAAGAAAAAGAATCTTTCTCTAAATCCAGCCCAATAGATGATACTAGAAGGAAAACTCAAACAGTAGGAGAGAAATTATACCCAGGAAAAAATAAATTAATAATTTGTACAAGAAAAAAATTAAAAAGAGAATCTCTCTTGTACACACACAGAGAGAGAGAGAGAGAGAGAGAGAGAGAGAGAGAGAGTGTCTCCAGTCCAAACCAGTGAGTGAGGGTAGCACTAGAGGTAACCAGATGGCAAAAGGCAAGTGCAAAAACATAAACAACAGAAACCAAAATTACTTGGTATCACCAGAACCCAGTTTTCCCACCATAGCAAGCTATGAACACCACATCACACCAGAAAAGCAGGATACAGAATTAAAAATCACTTCTCATGATGATGTTAGAAAACTTTAAGATGGTCATAAAAACACTCTCAAAAAATTTGAGAACACAGGAAAACAGATAGAAACTTTTAAAGAGGAAACACAAAAATCCCTTAAAGAATTGCAAGAAAACACAACCAAAAAGGTGAAGGAATTAAACAAAACCATCCAGGGTCTAAAAATGGAAGTAGAAACAATAAAGAAATCTCAAAGGGAGACTACCCTGGAAATAGAAAACCTAAGAAAAAGACCAGGAGTCATACATGCAAGCATCACCAACAGAATACAAGAGATAGAAGAGAGAATCTCATGTGCAGAAGATACCATGGAAAACATTGACACAATTGTCAAAGAAAATGCGAAATGCAAAAAGCTCCTAACCCAAAACATCCAGGAAATCCAGGACACAACGAGAAGGCCAAACCTAAGGATAACAGGTATAGATGAGGGGGAAGACTGCAACTTAAAGGGCCAGTAAATATCTTCAACAAAATTATAGAGGAAAACTTCCCTAACCTAAAGAAAGAGATGTCCTTAAATATACAAGAAGCCTACACAACCCCAAATAGACTGGACCAGAAAAGAAATAACTCCCTTCACATAATAATCAAAATATCAAATATACAAAACAAAGAGAAGATACTAGAAGCAGTAAGGGACAAAGGTAAAGTAACATAAAAAGGCACACCTAGATGAAAGAGAGAAAGAGGGGGCAGACCGAGAGGCAGATATTCATGTATCTCCACCAGTCAAAGATAGTTGTTATATCTAGGTTGGTCAGTGGGTTACACCTCTGATTGAGCAATTCCAAACTTATAAAGCCTATGATTAACATTATTTTAAAAAAATGTATAAATGCAAAAAGGAAAAGGGGGCATGGGATAGGGGTTTCCTAAGGGGGTGGGGGGGGGGGGGAATGGGGATAGGGGATGCCATCTGAAGTGTAAATAAAATATCTAATAAAAAAAGGCACACCTATAAGAATTACACCAGACTTCTCACCAGAGACTATAAAAGCCAGAAGATCCTGGACTGATATCATACAGACCCTAAGAGAACACAAATGCCAGCCCAGACTACTATACTCAGCAAAACTCTCAATCACCAATGATGGAGAAACTAAGATATTCCATGACAAAACCAAATTTACACAATATCTTCTCACAAATCCAGCACTTCAAAGGATAATTGATGGAAAACTCAAACACAAGGTGAGAAAATAAAACATAGACAAAGCAAGAAAGTCGTCTTCCAACAACCCCAAAAGAAGATAGTTACACAAACCTAATTCCACCTCCAATAACAAAAGTGACAGAAAGCAAAAAATTATTTTTCCTTAATATCTCTTAATATCAATGAACTCAATTCTCCAATAAAAAGACATAGGCTAGCAGACTGGATACATAAACAACCCAGAATTTTTCGGCATACAGGAAACATACCTCTATGACAAAGACAGACACTACCTCAGAGTAAAAGGATGGAAAACAATCTTCCAAGCAAATGGTCCCAAGAAACAAGCTGGAGTAGGAATTCTAATATCAAATAAAATTGATTTTCAACCAAATGTAATCAAAAGAAGGACACTTTATACTCATCAAAGGAAAAAAGTACCAAGATGAACTCTCAATTCTGAACATCTATGCCCCAAATGCAAGGGCACCCACATACATAAAAGAAACTTTGCTAAAGCTTAAAGCAGTCTCTATAAATTGGCTAAGTTCTAGAAGCTATGCTTTGTGCTTCCCACAATTATAGTTAACTCAGTCACTCTGGAATTCTGATGGGATTGAAAACTTATAGCCTCATAGCAAATCCTGGCTATTTACCTTGAGAGAAAAGAATTGAGTGGATGGTCTTCAGCTGACATTCATTCTAAAGCCAAGGAAAAAGCCAGGTTCAGAACTAAGTGTTTTAGTTAGGATAGATGACAGAGGTAATGGTTAGTCAACAAAATGATGGACTGGGTATTAGGACTATCTTGTACCTCAAAGGTACAAATTGGCATAATTATGCTCTAATTGTATTTTGAGAGAAAAGTTTCATTTTAACAGGAAGGGTGATACGTAGGAGGAGCTAAGGTGGGAGGAGTACTGAGAGGAAGAGAAGGAGCAAGGAGAGGAGGAGAAGAAAGAGAGGAGATGCTAGGTGATGAGAGAGAGAAAAAGGGGGTAGACAGGGAGGCAGATGTTCACGTATCTCCACCAGTCAAAGATAGTTGATATATCTACGTTGGGTAGTAGGTTACACCTCTGATTGAGCATTACCAAACTTATAAAGCCTTTGATTAACGTTTGTTTTAAAATGTATAAGTGCAAAAAGTAAAAGGGGGCATGAGATAGGGGTTTTCTAAGGGGGAGAATGGGGAAACGGGATGACATCTGTAGTGTAAGTAAACTATCCAATAAAAAATGAAAAAAAAAAAACAAAAAAAGAAATACTCAACATCCTTAGTCATCAGAGAAATGCAAATCAAAACAACCCTGAGATACCACCTCACACCAGTCAGAATGGCTAAGATCAAAAACTCAGGTGATAGGAGATGCTGGCGAGGATATGGAGAAAGAGGAACGCCCTTCCACCCCTCTCCCGGATCTGAGGCCTGGACCAGACCTCTGCCGGGTCTGCTGTTGTGTGGAACCCGGATTTCGCCAGAGACATTCTGGAGGCTCCACGGATCCCACAGCCAGCTTTAGGTAGGAAGACCCACATACTGCCCTAAGCCCATAGCTAGGTGCTGTGAGCGCTCAGATTCCAGCAGATGCCCCCCTCCCTGCCCCTGCGGACTAGCACTCCCCTTCCGCCCCCTCCCGGATCTGAAGCCTGGACCAGACCTCTCCCGGGTCTGCTGTTGTGTGGACCTCGGATTCTGCCTAAGACATACTGGAAGGTCCACTCAACCCAGAGCCACAGAGGACCAACTGAACTCAGAGCATCAGACAACATATCCTGAGATATCCTAGAGGAGACACTGCACCCAGAACAGCAGACACCTAGCTGGACTGCTACCTTGGAGGCACCAAATCCTGAGGCATCCTAGAGGTACCACTGTAATCAGTACAGCTGGAAAAGATCACAGAGATATCTGGACCCCTAGGAGATCAGACACAAGCGAGATAACTGGAAAGGCAGGCTTCAGTCAGAGACAGCAAATACAGGCAGCACTAGAGTTAACCAGATGGCAAAAGGCAAGAGCAAGAACATAAGCAACAGAAACCAAAGTTACATGACATCATCAGAACCCAGTTCCCCCATCATAGCAAGCCCTGAACACCCATTCACACCAGAAAAGCAGGATTCAGAATTAAAATCACTTCTCATGATGATGATAGAGGACTTCAAGAAAGACATAAATAACACTCTCAAAGAACTCAAGGAGAACAAACGGGAAAAGGAATTATAGAAAACCATGCAGGATCTAAAAATGGAAGTAGAAACAATAAAGATATCACAAAGGGAGACTACCCTGGAGATAGAAAACCTAAAAAAAAAAAAAAAAAAAAAAAAAAAAAAAAAAAAAAAAAAAAAGATCAGGAGTCATAGACACAAGTATCACCAACAGAATACAAGAGATGGAAGAGAGAATCCCATGTGCAGAAGAAACCATGGAAAACATTGACACAACTGTCAAAGAAAATGCAAAATACAAAAAGCTACTAACCCCAAATATACAAGAAATCCAAGACACAATGAGAAGGCCAAACCTAAGGATAATAGGTATAGATGAGAGGGAAGACTCCCAAATTAAAGGACCAGTAAATATCCTCAAGAAAATTATAGAGGAAAACTTCCCTAACCTACAGAAAGAGATGTCCATAAATATACAAGAAGCCTACAGAACTCCAAATAGTTTAGACCAGAAAAGAAATACTTCCTGCCACATAATAGTCAAAACATCAAATGTACAAAACAAAGAAAAAATACTAAAAGCAGTAAGGGAAAAAGGCAAAGTAACATATAAAGGCAGACCTGTAAGAATTACACCAGACTTCTCACCAGAGACCATAAAAGCCAGAAGATCCTGGATATCATACAGACCGTAAGAGAATACAAATGCCAGCCCAGACTACTATACCCAGCAAAACTCTCAATCATTATTGATGGAGAAACCAAAATATTCCATGACAATTCCAAATTTACACAGTATCTCAACACAAATCCAGCACTTTAAAGGATAATTGATGGAAAACTCCAACACGAGGGAAACTACAACCTAGAAAAAGCAAGAAAGTAATCTTCCAAAAACCGTAAAAGAAAGTAGCTACACAAACATATCTCCACTGCCAATAACAACAATAACAGGAAACAACATTCATTTCTCCTTAATATCTCTTAATATCAATGCACTCAATTCTCCAATAAAAAGACATAGACTATCAGACTGGATACATAAGCAGGACCCAACATTTTGCTGCATTCAGGAAACACAACTTTGTGAAAAAGACAGACACTACCTCAGAGTAAAAGGATGGAAAACAATCTTCCAAGCAAATGGTCCCAAGAAACAAGCTGGAGTAGCAATTCTAATATCAAATAAAATCACTTTTCAATCAGAAGTAATCAAAAAAGATAAAGAAGGACACTTCATATTCATCAAAGGAAAAATGTACCAAGAGGAACTTGCAATTCTGAACATCTATGCCCCAAATGCATACATAAAAGAAACTTTTATGCAACCACATACATAAAAGAAACTTTACTAAAGCTTAAAGCATACATTGCACCCTACACAATAATAGTGGGAGATTTCAACACCCCACTCTCAGCTATGGACAGATCATGGAAACAGAAACTAAACCAAGAAACAATGAAACTAACAAGTTATGAACCAATTGGACTTAACTGACTTCTATAGAACATTTCGTCCTAAAGCAAAAGAATATACCTTCTTCTCAGCACCTCATGGTACCTTCTCCAAAATGGACCATATAATTGGTCACAAAACAGGCCTCAACAGATACAAAAAGATTGAAATAATCCCTAGGACCTTATCAGACCACCATGGACTAAGACTCATCTTTGACATGGACAAAAACAACAGAAAGCCCACATACACTTGACAACTGAACAATGCTCTACTCAATGATAACTTGGTCAAGGAAGAAATAAAGAAAGAAATTAAAGACTTTTTAGATTTAAATGAAAATGAGGACACATCATATCAAAACTTGTGGGACTCACTGAAAGCAGTACTAAGAGGAAAAATAATAGCTCTAGGTGCCCACAAAAAGAAATTGGAAAGAGCATACATTAACAACTTGACAGCAAACCTGAAAGCTTTAGAATAAAAAGAAGCTAATATACCCAAGAGGAGTAGATGGCAGGAAATAATCAAACTCAGGGCTGAAATCAACCAAGTTGAAACAAAAAAAAAAAAGCTATACAAAATAGCAACAAAACCAGGAACTGGTTCTTTGAGAAAATCAACAAGATAGACAAACCCTTAGCCAGACTAACCAAAGGGCACAGAGACAGTATTCATATTAATAAAATCAGAACTGAAAAGGGAGACATAACAAAAGAAACAGAGGAAATTTAAAAAATCATCAGATCCTACTACAAAGGCCTATACTCAACAAAATTGGAAAATCTGGATGAAATGGACAATTTTCTAGACAGATACCAGGTACCAAAGTTAAACGAGGAGCAGATAAACCATCTAAACAGTCGCATAACTCCTAAAGAAATAGACACAGTCATTAAAAATCTTCCCACCAAAAAATGTCCGGGGCCAGATGGTTTCAGTGCAGAATTCCTTCAGACCTTCAAGGAAGACCTAATACCAATCCTCTTCAAGCTATTCCATAGAATAGAAACAGAAGGAACACTACCCAATTCATTCTATGAAGCTACCATTACACTCATACCTAAACAATAGAAAGACCCAACACAGAAAGAGAACTACAGACCAATCTCTCTTATGAATATTGATGTAAAAATACTCAATAAAATTCTTGCAAACCGAATCTAACAACACATCAAAATAATTATCCATCAAGATCAAGTAGGCTTTATCCCAGGAATGCAGGGATGGTTCAATATTTGGAAATCCATCAATGTAATCCACTACATAAATGAACTCAAAGAAAAAAACCACATGGTCATCTCACTAGATGCTGAGAAAGCATTTGACAAAATTCAACATCCCTTCATTTTAAAAGTCTTGGAAAGATCAGGAATTCAAGGCCCATACCTAAACATAGTAAAAGCAATATACAGCAAGCCAGTAGCCAACATCAAACTAAATGGAGAGAAACTTGAAGCAATCCCACTAAGATCAGGGACTAGGCAAGGCTGCCCACTATAGTACTGGAGGTCCTAGCTAGAGCAATTAGACACCAAAAGGAAGTCAAAGGGATACAAATAGGAAAGGAAGAAGTCAAAATTTCACTATTTGCAGATGATATGATAGTATACTTACGTGAACCTAAAACTTCCACCAGAGAACTCCTAAACCTGATAAACAACTTTAGCAAAGTGGCTGGATATAAAATCAACTCAAACAAATCAGTATCCTTCCTCTATTCAAAGGATAAACAGGCTGAGAAAGAAATTAGGGAAATGACACCCTTCACAATAGCCACAAATAAAATAAATTATCTTGGAGTGAATCTAACCAAGCAAGTGAAAGATCTGTATGACAAGAACTTCAAGTCTCTGAAGAAAGAAATTGAAGAAGATCTCAGAAGATGGAAAGATCTCCCATGCTCCTGGATTGGCAGGATTAACTCAGTAAAAATGGCTATCCTGCCAAAAGCAATCTACAGATTCAATGCAATCCCCATCAAAATTCCAAATCAATTCTTCATAGAGATAGAAAGAGCAATCTACAAATTCATCTGGAATAACAAAAAACCTAGGATAGCAAGAACTATTCTCAACAATAAGAGAACTTCTGGGGGAATCACCATTCCGGACCTCAAACTGTACTACAGAGCAGTAGTGATAAAAACTGCATGGTATTAGAACAGAGACAGACAGGATGATCAATGGAATAGAATTAAAGACCCAGAAATGAACCCGCACACCTATGGTCACTTGATCTTTGACAAGGGAGCTAAAACCATCCAGTGGAAAAAAGACAGCATTTTCAACAAGTGGTGCTGGCTCAACTGGAGGTCAACATGTAGAACTTTGCAAATCAATCCATTCTTATCCCCTTGTACAAAGCTCAACTCCAAGTGGATAAAGGACCTTCACATAAAGCCAGGTACACTGAAAATATTAGAAGAGAAGTTGGGGAAGACCCTTGAATACCTAGGCACAGGGGAAAAGTTCCTGAACAGAACACCAATGGCTTATGCTGTAAGATCAACAATTGACAAATGGGACCTTATCAAATTGCCAAGATTCTGTAAGGTAAAGGAAACTGTCAATAACACAAAACAGCAACCAACAGATTGGGAAAAGATCATTACCAATCCTACATCTGATAGAGGGCTAATATCGAATATATACAAAGAACTCAAGAAATTAGACGCCAAACAACAAAATAGCCCCATTAAAAAATGGGGTACAGAGCTAAACAAAGAATTCTCAACTGAGGAAACACAAAGGGCCGAGAAGCACCTTAAGAAATGTTCAACATCCTTAGTCATCAGGGAAATGCAAATCAAAACAACCCTAAGATACCACCTGACACCAGTCAGAATGGCTAAGATCAAAAACTCAGGTAATAGTAGATGCTGGCGAGGATGTGAAGAAAGAGGAACACTCCTCCATTGTTGGTGGGGTTGCAAGCTGGTACAACCACTCTGGAAATCAGTCTGGGGGATTCCTCAGAAAACTGGACATAACATTACCTGAGGATCCAGCTATACCACTCCTGGGCATGTACCCAGAAGATACTCCAACATATAATAAGGACATATGGTCCACTATGTTCATAGCAGCCTTATTTATAATAGATATAAGCTGGAAAGAACCCAGATGCCCTTCAGCAGAGGAATGGATACAAAAAATATGGTACATTTACACAATGGAATATTACTCAGCTATTAAAAATAATGAATTTGAGAAATTCTTAGGTAAATGGATGGAACTAGAAAATATCATCCTGAGTGAAGTAACCCAATCACAAAAGAACACACATGGTATTTACTCACTGATAAGCGGAGATTAGCCCAAAAGTTTGAAACAACAAAGATTCAACTACCAGACGACATGAAGCTCATGAAGAAGAAAGAACAAGTGAGGATGCCTAGGTCTTACTTAGAAGGAGTAACAAAATACCCAAGGGAACAAATATGGAGACACAGTGTGGGACAGAAACTGAAGGAGGGGTTGTCTGGAGACCATTCCACCTGGGTATTTATCACATGTACAGTCACCAAAGATAGACACTGATGTGAATGTCAGAAAGTGCATGCTGACAGGAGCCTGATATGGCTGTCTCCTTAGAGATCCCAGAGTCTGACATATCCCGAGGCAGATACTCACAGATAACAATTGATCTGATCAAGGGTTCCCAATGGAGAAGTTAGAGAGAAGACTGAAGAAGCTGAAAGGGTTGGTGGCCCCGTGAGGAGAGCAAAAATAGCAACCAACCAGAGCTCCGCAGGGTCTAAACCACCAGCCTGGGAGAACATTGGGAAGCACCCATGACTCCAGCTGTATATGTAGGAGAGGATGGCCTTGTTGTGCATAGGTGGGAGAGGAGATCTTTGGTCCCATGAAGGCTGAACATTGAGTGGCGTGGAATTTGAGGGTGGGGAGGTGGTGGGGGTAGGTGGAGTACACCCTCATAGAAGCAGGAGGAGCGGGGATGGGATAAGGGGTTCCTGGGTGGTGGGGGGAATGGAGTAAGGGGATAAAATTTGAAATGTAAATATAATATCCAATAAAAAAGGAAAAAATATATAAAATTTATTAAAAGTGAAGCAAAAATATGCCCAAACTTATGAGACATAATGAGAGCAGTGCTAAAAGGAAAGCTTATAGCACTAAATGCTTTCTCAAAGACAATAGACACATCACACACTAGCAAATAAAAAGCACAACTGAAACCACAAAGTACAAAAAGAAGCAAACACACCAAAGAGGAATAGAGGGCAGGAAATAAACAAACTTATGGATAAAAGCAAATGTTTAGAAACAAAGATAACAACACAAAGAATCAAGGAATCCAAGAGCTGGTTTTGTCAACAAGATAGACAAATTCTGACAGAAAATACTAAAAACCAGAGACAATATCCCCCCCCAAAAAAAAAATACCAGAAATTAAAACATGGACATAACAGACACTGAAGAAATCTGAAGAATCATTAACTCTTACTTCAAAAGTCTGTACAGTACAAAATTGGAAAATATAAATGAAATGAAGAATTTTCTGGATAGACTCCACTTACCAAAGTAAAATTAAAATCAGATAAACAGACTAATTTAGGAAATAGAAGCAGTCATTAAAATCTTACAACAACAATAAAAAAAATGCAGGTCTAGATGGATTTAGCAGAGAATTCTATAAGAATTTCAAAGAAAAGCTAATATGAATACTCATCAAAATATGCCACTAAATAGAAATGGAAAGAACATTGCCAAGCTCTTGCTGCAGGGACACATACACCCTGATACCTAAAGCATTCAAGGATTCAACAACCAAAGAGAATTTCAGACCAGTGTCCATTATAAACATTGATGCAAAAATACTCAATGAAATACTCGCAAAACAAATCCAAGAAGACAAAAAAATTGTCCAATATAGTCAAGTATGATTCAATACGTGAAAATTGATCAATGTAATGCACCATATAAACAAACCGAAAGAACAAACAATATGATTATCACATTGGACACTGAAAAAGCCTTTGACAAAATACAACACTCCTTCATGTTAAAGGTCTTGGACACATCAAGGATATACAGCTAAACATATGAAAAGCAACACAGAAAAAAACAATAGCCAAAATCAAATTAAATGGTGGGAATATTAAAGAATCAGGGAAAAGGTCAGGCTATACTCGCTCTTCTTAACTCCTCAACATAGTAATTGAAGTTCTAGTTAGAGCATGACATAACTGAAAGAGATCAAGGAGATATGAATTGTAAAAGAGGAGGGATGGTGTCATCAACCACCTTTAAAGTTTTGACCCAGAACACTCCTGTCTAAAGAAATGCAGGCACAAACATGGAGAAGATACTGAGGGAAAGATGGTTTAGTGACCAGCCCATTTTGAAATACATCCTGTGGAAAGGCATCAAACTCTGACATTATTACTGATTGCATGTTGTCCTTGCAGACAGGAGCCTAGTATGGCTGTCCTCTGAGAGGCTCAGTGTACTAGCAGCTGACAAAGTCAGATGGAGATACTTAAAGCCAATCATTGGTCTAAGCTCCACAATGCCTATAGAAAAACTAGGGGAAAGGTTAAAGTAGCTGAAAGGGAAGACAACCCTATAGGAAGATGAACAATGTCAACTAACCCTGACTCCTGGGAGCTCCCAGACTAAGTCACCAATTGAGGATCATATATGTGGTCTGAGGTCCCTAGCACATATGTAACTGAGGACTGCCTTGTCTGGCCTCAGTGGGAGAGAATGTGCCTAATCCTGTAGAGATTTGATCCTCCATGGAAGGAGAATGTGGGGAGAGAGGAGCACCCTCTCAGAGGCAAAGGGATGAGGGATAGGGTGAAGAAATCTGGAAGGAAGCATGAGCTGTAACATTTGTGATGTGAATAAATAAAATAAATTTTAAAATTCATTTTTTAAAAATTTAAAAAAGGATTATTATTCACAGATTACATAATATCATATGGAAATGAGTACAAAAGCATTGTCAGAGAACTCCTACAGCTAAAATTGCCTTCAGTAAAGTGGTTGGTTAAGTGTTAACTCAAAAAAATCAGTAGCCCTCCTTTCTCTTATTGGTAATGGGCTGATGAAGAAATAAGGGAAACAACTACCTTCACAATAACCAGAAGTAAAATAAAATATCTTGTTGTAACTCTAATCAAATAAGGGAAATACCCATGTTACAAGAAGAGTTTATATAAAGTGAATAAATTAATAAAGAAAATACAAGTATTTTTCAGCTGAAGTAGATACATCACATTCATCATCCCTTCTTTTCCTCTATCATGTCCAAGGAAACATTCCATTTCCCTCACCTTCCTTCTCAAGTTGAAAGCCTTTCTTTCCCTTTTCCTTTGATTATACTTGAGGTACCTACTTTGTGTGTGTGTGTGTGTGTGTGTGTGTGTGTGTGTGTGTGTCTTTTAGCTATGTGTATTCACAATTACATGAAACATCTCTGTGAATGGGTTTTTGTTGTTTGTGATTATATATTGTTTAAGCAATGAGTATTCTGCATTAGAAAATCCACAAAGCTGACCATATGTAGTGGGAAACTGTACTCATTTTCTTAACCTTCATTAGTTTAGTAGAATTATATGGACAGTGGTGGTGACAATTAGAGGCAACAAAATAGGAAAGGGGAAGAGTTTATAAACTGGAGCAGACAAAAGATCAATATAAGAAAAGGGGCAAGATTTCTGACAAGTGGTAAAAACAGTAGTTTTGCTAATGCTACATAAATATGTTGTTTTATATGTATTTAAAATTATACAAAATATATGTATATGTGTATATGATATATATGTATGGATTTACATAACTTAGAAGGCATAAATATAACAGAAACATATATATTTTACGTTACTATAGATGACAATGCTTTTAAAAGGAACCACAGACCAACACAAATATAATTATAAATCTGAAAAACATCCTGTCAAGTTTTATATATAAAATTATTGTTAATAATAAGGATACTTTGACACTATTCTATACATATCGTCTAAAACTAATTAAATGTCTTATTACCCTAGATGTGATTTCAAAAATATATATTGAATATCTATGGAGAAAAAGGACAACCTTCAATGGTTCTTGATGTTAGTGGAATTGCTTACAGTTTCTCTCCATGCAGAAGGCTGTTGTCCTCAGGCTGGTTATAAACCACCTTTACTATCCCTAGACTGTCAAGAACCATAACATAATGATGATGTATTTGTTAAAGGCTTTTTCAGAGTCTGCTGAGATTATCCTGCGGTTTCTATTTGTAGGTTTTTATTCACTTTATTACTTTTATTGACTAACTTATGTTGAACTATCTCCATCTCTGGAATGAAGTCAATTAAAAATGGTAGATAATCATTTATATATGTTTTAGTAAAATTTCAAAATACCTTACTGCAAATTTTAGTTTCTAAATACATGTAGGAAGCTGACACACACATCTTGGTTTAGTTTTTTAATCAAATTCATAGTGGCTTCTTAAAAGAAGAAAAGAAATAGAAATGTTCCTTGAGTTCTACACTGAAGAAAAACTTAAAAATCTAGGTTTTAGTTCTAACTTGATGGTCTAGTAAAACTCTGCCCTGAATCCATTTGGCCATGGAATTTCTTTAATTGTAAGGCTATGATTACACCTTCTTTTTTCATTAGACTATTTGTGTTGGCTTAAAGGGTGAATTTCATCTTGATTCAATGTTTGTAAGCCATAAATACAACATTCCTTAAGGGTTTATAAAATGGTTCATCCCTTTGGGTGTCAAAATATTTTAGATAATAGATGGAGCTAGGACAATCAATAAGAACGAGGTACTTCAAGAAAACCATGCAAGGATTGCTTCATGTGCCGGGTTAGTGTTTAAAGTATATAAAGCAGCTGAAGAACTGTGCTGGATATTAAACTGGAATCTTCACATCTACTGAATTACAGTCTTAGTATTTTTAAGTACTACTTGTCTATAGGAGGACAAAATTAATTATTAGTCTCAACCAGCTATTTAACCTGTGATGTGCAATGCTGACTTTCCTGTAACATATGCTCACTGGTGTAAATAACACCATAAATGCTTCGGTAGTACCTACCACTGTTTGATTGGCATCATGGTGGCTCTGTGAGTTAAGACTTATATCTGACACTGTTTATGAGGCCAATAATCTGAAACTAAACAGATCCTGTGTTCTATATTGAAATCTACTATCATTCCTACAGATAAAAAACATAATAATATGACTCCTAAGGATATATTGCTTTTCCAGTAAATCTGTGCATCACTCAACCCTCAATAGAGAATTTTAATATGGAGTCCAACAACTGGAAAAGTTTAAAAACTGAGAGAGTTTGGAACACTGGGTCTTATGTAGTTATCCTTTTTTTGATATTTTATTTACATTTCAGATGCCATCCCCTTTCCCAATTTTCCCCACCCTAGAAAACCCCTATCCCATGCCCCTTTTCCATCAATGCTCAGGGCCAATGCTAAGATGAAACAGGAGGATTTTAAAGAGCAGAGGTAGTGAATGATGCAAAATAAACATTTCCACACACAACAAGAATAATGTCCATATAAAATCACAGAGAATGTGATAGCATCCACCAGACTAATACTAAGTTCAAGGCAGATAAAACCTGAGCTTTGAAAAGAGGCAATAGGTAAAAAGTGTTACACAAGGTAAGAACCTATCCATCATACATAGATTCTTGGAGAGGAAAAACAAGTTTTATTCTAATGTTGATTCTATTAATAATATTCCATGGATTATGTTAAGGAAAATTTGCCAGCACAAATCTAGCTCCATGCTTAAATACATTTCTTTTGCTTCTGTTATGGTTTTTCTTCTTTGAGAGAGAGAGAGAGAGCGAGAGAGCACATGATACTGAGTTAAAGGTGGGTAGTGGACATGGTCTGAAAGTAGATTTAAAAAGAGAAAAATATGAGCAAAATATACTCTATAAAATTCTTTACAAAGGTAATAAAACAATATTTTCTCAAATCTACTTATCAGATACATGCAACAAAAATGACAGTAATTAGAATACAGAATAATCTACTACTTCAAAAAATGGGTATAACATACTACATTTCAAATGACCACTCTTCATTTGTAAAATAAGGCAAAACTCATATAAAAGCCATGGAGTACTGTTTCTCTGGTGCATTATTCTGAAGAACTTATCTAATCTCACTTCAGGATTAGATTGCTCCTTGGTTTAGAATCACCACATCACATGTTATTTCATTTCAGATTACCTGGTTCTCTTACTTCTGTCTCCTCTCTAGCAACAATCCATGGTTCTTTGTTTTGTTCCAGACAGATGGTTACCTCTTCTTTTGAAACAGCAACACCTGTATATTCAAACAGACATACCATTGAATGGAGCTGGGTACAAGCATAGAAATGTGCTATGCACGCATCATGAAAAAGAGTGAAAGATGTGTGAATTACTTTCTTATAGTCATGTCTTTCCGAAATGTTTTACTCTCTATAACTCAATTCTTTAAAAAAAAAAAAAAAAAAAAAAAGATTTTCCGTTTAAAACTACCACATTAGAAAAAGACAAATGTGAAAGTCAAAGTGGATTCAAGTGTAAATGCTAAAAACTGCCTGTACAAAATGCATTTAAGACTGAAACTTCATTAGGTTAAATGTAAAAACAAGAAAAAGGTATATAACATGTTAGCTTTAAATAAATCAATAATCAATGCCTACAAAAATTTAAGAGATAGACTAATTAATTAATGTCTGATCCAAATACTAATAGCAGTTTTACATCCCCAAGATGAAGTTGAAATTATGGAATAAAAATAATCTTACCCACAGAAACCAGGTTGTTGTAATTCTCCAACATGACATCTCTGTACAAAGCCCTCTGGGCAGAATCCAGGCATTCCCACTCCTCCTTAGAGAACTCTATAGCCACATCCATGAACGTCAATACACCCTGAAATTAATTTTAACAGTATTCCCTCATTCCATTAGCTAAGTTCTTGCTTTGACAGATGGGAATATTAGTTAACTATGTAACTTGTTCTGCTATCAATAACTAATATATTAATTTTTCATGAATTATGATTTGAGAGCAAGAATGTTGTGAGTTTTCTGAAAAGATCCAATAGGCCAGCAGTAGTCAACCTGTGGGTGGTGAAACTTTTAGGATCCAATGTCTTCATGACCCCTAAATGACCCAATGGTCTAATGCCTAAGTCAACAGAAAGCAAAGATATTTACATCAGGCTTCACAGAAGTAGCATAATTATAGTTATGATATACCAATAAACATGAATTCACAGTTAGGGTCACAACAACCTGAGGAACTCTATTAAAAGTTTGCAGCAGTAGAAAGGCTAGGTATTACTGCAATAAGCTCTCAGACTTATTATATAAGTTATATATCATATATATTATAGAAATTAATATATAAGTTATACATTGTTCATGTATTAAACATTATATAACTTAATTTATAATAAGTATTATGAATTTTAATAATATACATAAATTATAATCCATAATTATAAATTAAAATGTGTTAAAACATTGTATAAGTATAACAGAGAATGCTATGAAAAAATAGTTCTGTAATTGTGAGTTAGCACAGTGGAGGTTTAGATGTTTAAACTATGAAGTTGTTTCTATAAGAATAATCATCCTTTCCCATACCCATGCATGCATTTACCTGAGAAGAACACATCTTTTCTCTCTCCTTCAGAATGGAATGCTTCACAAAAGTTTATACTAAAATTTCACTTTCCAGTAGTCACTCTTTTATTCAGAGGCAGCAGATCCTCCCTGTCTCCGGTAAAACTGAAGAGTGAAAGCAGGAATCAAAGCTCCGTGCCCTCTGCACAGGTGCCGAAATGATGAGCTTTAATAGGCAGAGAAACGAGAGACTTTCCTCTCCTGCATTCAGATGCTCTGGTTTTCTCAGAATATGTTGTATTTCTCTACAGACCTGGGAGTGTGGCTGGAGTGACCTGCTCTACACCTCACTCAGGCAGATTGGGATTTTAAATGGAGGCTGAGCACTGTTAAAATTGATATTCACCCTTTGCTTCCTTTACCTCTGCCTGAAATGGTTTATCACAACACAATTGGTGCCTCTTTTGTAATAATGGCCAGTAGCTGTGAGGTAACCCCAGCTGAAAGTATTTCTCAAAATGACTAAGCAACAGGCTTTCCTGGGGCCAAGAAGAAACAAGGCGATCAATTGTGGCCTCGCCATTGTCTCCACTGAGATACTACCTTTGGCTTCCATGTCCCATTCTAAAATATCACGATTTTGCAATTTTAGAGAAAGACCCATGAATATGTATGTCACCAGGTTCCTTTTAACAGTGACATTGCTTCTTTTGGATTATCAAAAACACTATCTGTTCATATGTAAATACAATAATTTAGACCAATTCTAATGCCTTCACCTGTCACTGAAGGCAGCTGAACTTCATCCTCTTACATTTTTCTTGTTAGCACATTTAATCTGATAAGAGACTGAAAATGTTATATTAAAGGAATTGTTACCAAATAACGGTTTGTTATTTACATTTTACAAAGAATATACTTCAAAACACAGTGAGAGACATTGTTCTCTCCTGCAAAATGCATCCGTATGATTTTTTTATCAGTGTCTAGAAGAAATACTTATAAGAACTCAAATTGTGCCTCGATGACTAATGGGAATTTTCCATAGAACTCAAATTGTGCCTCGATGATTAATGGGAATTTTCCATAGATTTCACTTTCATTTTGTTTTTTCTCTTTCATTCAAACATGATTTTCACATTTTAAGGCTCTATGCCATGGATTCAAGGATCCAGAAATTTCAGAAATGCAAGATGTAGTTCTAGATTTAAAATCTTATTGTGTGTTTTAAATTAATACAAACTGTACTGAAAATAATTTTGTCAAAGGAAAAAGTACACTGCACCTAATAATATTTAGACTCATGACACAACATAGACAGATGGAAATTCTCTGTAAACCAAGCTTGTAGCTTAAGGATGACAGAATGTACAGTTTCTTAAACTGTATGGGTTCATTAAACAGACACTCTGAAACACAAACACATTACACATTGGTTTAGTGTTTGGACAGTATCTTTGTATGCAATTGCCTCCAATAAATACTAACCATTGAGGCTGGATGTGTTGTGCCAGGAAATGTTTGTGAACCCCAAGAGACCACCAAGGTGTTGATTACAATGCCATCACAATAAGGTCTCTTTCTTCAAGCTCAAGTTTGGACTCTTCACAAACCCTAACACAACAGGCAGGTGGAGCCCTGAGCCTAGTATTAGGCACACATTTATAGAGGGAAGAAGGGGGTAACTAGCCTGATATACATCAGATTTGGGTATAAACCATAAATTTAAATTCTGCTTTTCTCCTGATTGCTGGTTGATAGGAATTGAATTGTCAGAAGCAGGCTTGTAACCTGGGGGGAGGGGGTGCAGATTTTTGGGCAATAACCTGGAACTAGTGCTAGACACAGGTTTTATTGCAGATTAACCTGGAAACTGGTACTAGGTACTGGCTTGTTTACTTGAGTTCAACTTTTGGTCAGGTTCTCTAAAATGAGGTTTGAGCCCAAAAGATTTGTTCTCTCACATGGGATAATACACCAAACAAAAAAAAAATATTAAATCTAAAACATTCCTAACAAACTATCCAGGAAATTGGGGATACTTCTGGGTACAGCATGGCTGTATAAAGGGAGGTGTGACACAATTCCTGCCCCTAGAGCACTGTCAGGCCATTGATCTCCATGATCCCCATGTCTGCTGATGGTTGCTGTTGTCCTGAAGCTGATCTGCTATCTTTACTACTCTACTTTCAATATTTCTTTCTGGGGAATATTCTTCTCCCTCCCTCCCCCCACCCCCGTTACTCATAGCTAATCATACCATAATAATACAGTCAGATGTGGTTCTCAGGAATGAGGAATGCAGATGGTCATGAGGTTGTGGAGGACAAGAAACAGGCCTTCTGCTTGGCCTTTGGGCCCATGGGGAAAGATCTTGATGGCATAACTACAACGGCCATAAAAGCCTACATGGTCCTTTGTAGAAATAGTTTACTGCCAGACTTAGTCTTGAATTTGGAATCATGAAAAAAAATACATGTACCCTCTCAATCTCCACAGATGGAGAAAACAAGATATTTCAAGACAAATCCAGATTTAAACAATATCTATCCACAAATCCAGCTCTACAGAAAATGCTAGATAGAAAACTTCAACCTGAGAAGCAGGAAATAAATAATTCTATAACAGCAATAACAAAACAAGGGAAACATACCCACACTATGTCAAATAACAGGAATGAACAATCACTGGTCATTAATATCTCTCAACATCATGGACTCAATTCCTCAATTAAAGGATACACACTAACAAATGTATTCTAATACACAACATATCTTTCTGTTACATACATGAAGTACATCTCAGCATTTAAGATATGAATTTCCTGAGACCAGAGAACTAGAAATGTTTCCAAGAAAAGAGACCCAAGAAGAAAGCTGGATTAACCATTCTAATACATAATAAAATATACTTTCAAACAAAATTAATCAAAATAGACAGAGAAGAATATTTCATCCTCATCGAAGAAAAATCTACCAAGATTTCTCAATTCAGAACATCTGTGCAGTGTATCTTATTGTTGAAATACATTTTGTACTATCAATATCGATATAATTACTAGATAAATTTAAGGTTTAAAACTCCAGTATAGGCATTAAAAGAAGATTTGCTTCTTGCAAAAGACTCTGATCAGAGCCTCTTTTATGTCTCTGTTCCTCAGGCTGTAGATGAAGGGATTCAGCATGGGAGTCACCACTGTGTACATGAGGGTCATGGAAATCTCCTTCACAGTAGAGTTATTAGCTGATGGACAAATGTAGACACCAATAATTGTCCCATAGAACAGTGAAACTACAGAGAGGTGGGAGCCACAGGTGGAAAAGACCTTGTGTATGCCCCTTGTAGATGAAAACTTTAGAATGGAGCAGACAATCTGTACATAGGAAACAACAATGAGTAAGAATGGGATGATAATATCGAGTCCTCCCAAGATAAATATCATTAGTTCATTAATATAAATGTCAGAGCAGGATAACTTGAGCAGGGCAGATATGTCACAGAAGAAGTGGGCAATTACATTGTCCTCACAGAATGACAATCTTGCCAAGAGTAGGGTGTGTAACATGGAATACAGAATGGTAAACACCCAGGAAAGGACCACCAGAGACACACAGAGTGTGGGACTCATGATTCTGGTGTAATGAAGAGGGAAGCAGATGGCCACATAGCGGTCATAGGCCATGACCACAAGAAGAATGTTCTCCATGTTTGCAAAAACCATGAAAAAGTACATTTGTGTCAGGCAGCCTGCATAGGAGATGGATGTGTCCTGGCTCTGCATGTTCTGCAGCAACTTGGGCATTGTGACAGAGGAAAAGCAGAGGTCAGAGAAGGACAAGCTGCTGAGAAACAAGTACATGGGTGTGTGGAGATGGGAGTCCAGAAGAATGAGGATGATAATGACCAGGTTCCCCAGGATGATGGTGAGGTACATGACCAGGAACAGGGTGTAGAACAGGTGCTGGTGCTCTGGGGGGATGGGCAGGCCCAGGAGGAGAAACTGAGAGATGACAGTCTGATTGTTCATTATCATTCTTGTTCTCCAGTATTCTATTGAAAAAATTATCAGGGTCACTGAAAATTCAAATAATATTCAAATTAATTCAAAATAAAAATGAATATATATAT
This sequence comes from Arvicanthis niloticus, assembly GCF_011762505.2. Classification (NCBI taxonomy): domain Eukaryota; kingdom Metazoa; phylum Chordata; class Mammalia; order Rodentia; family Muridae; genus Arvicanthis; species Arvicanthis niloticus. The sequence goes on from NC_047663.1 coordinate 47,985,118, forward strand.
GAAATATATTGTACAAAAATGGATCTTACATTCATCATAGTAATTATAACCTCAAAACTCCAAGTATTTGTATTCATTACAATCATTAATGTTCTTTCTCAACTTCTTTTTAATAGGTTTTAATCTCCTCTTTCCTAGATACTTGTATGCTGTTTCTACTGAGATACAAGATGGACTAATGCTTCTATCTCCTGCTACATGCTCATCCTAGTTGACTTTTGTTTATTCATTTGCAATTAATTCTGTTATTTTGTATACTGATGTTCTTTTAAAAAAAATCTTTATAAACATTATCATCATAATTTTATGTAAATTTCAAGAAAAACTTGCATACTCCTATGTATTAGATTACATTTTCAAACTTGAACCAGGATGACTCTGTAACATAGACATTTTTCCTCCACTATAAACTCACTGTAAACTAATTAATTAACTTCATTCCATTACTTTTTGACAGATACCAGACTCTCAAAAGCCCCAAGTGAAACTCATGTTTTCATTTTGTTGCCTTCCAAAGCATTCCTTGCTCTACCTTTCTGGTTTCCCTTGAGTTAGTAAAAGAAAATAAGGTTTTCATCAGAAATCACTGATTTTAAATCTATTTATTTCTTTCTCACCTTGAACTGCTGTCATACATCAAACAGAGTCCCCCGTAAATTTTTCTCCTATTTCTTCTATTCCTCTCTGTAAGCTTATATCAATATTTTAGGGCCAGATCTTGTCTTTCCTGGAATACAGAGGCAAACTCAGTAATGATCATGTCCTCATGTCTCCCGATCCTTTTCTTCTCCTTCATCATTTTTCGTTTCCACTGTAGCATTCTAACAAGGAAGTTCCATCATATTTTTTTCTGATTTATTTTTCAGATTACCACTACTGCTCTGAGGATGAGGTCAAAAATTCTCCAAGGACATAAATGCTCTTTCATTTTCTCACAGGTGTCAGTGGCACATCCCACATGGTCTCACTTCTCACTCTTCACCTCCTTCATTTTAGATTTGTTCCTCTTCTTGCCTATCACTTCCCTGTTTCCCCTTCATCTGGTTTATCATCACTCATATCTCACAGATACTGCTTATGACACACTGAGCTGAATTAACTCTGTCCTCCCATACTAAGTTATACTTTCAGCTACGTTCCCTAGTGTTATTTCCCTATCCCATGCAGTTAATATGTGGTCACTGTTTAACCTATATTCATGTTAATTGTAAACTGTATGTAGGAAAGGTCAGATAACTATTCATTTTGTTGGGTTGTTTATAATCATTCAGATTTTCCTTTTTTTTTTTTTTTTTTTTTTTTTTTTTTGGTTTTTCGAGACAGGGTTTCTCTGTGTAGTCCTGGCTGTCCTGGAACTCACTCTGTAGACCAGGCTGGCCTTGAACTCAGAAATCCACCTGCCTCTGCCTCCCAAGTGCTGGGATTAAAGGCGTGCGCCACCACTGCCCGGCGTCATTCAGATTTTCTAACTAGGGCCAATACCTGTCATGATACATGAAATTGGCCAATGAACAACTGTTACATGCTGCTCAAAATGATACAGGATTTTTTATCATCAAACATAGAAATATACCCATTTAAATATGAAGATTGGAAAAGATAAAGACTACATTGTTCCTCACTAACCTGATGTTGTGTTTCTGCAGTGCTAGAGTTAATTATCTTTATCACTCCACAGTAATACTGATGACTGCACATCATATCCATATAGTTTAATACTCAAAATGTCATTGACACTGATGCAGCAAACAAACGGGATGAAAAATTATATAGATTAGAAAAAAGAAGCAACAGATAGTTTGGAAGCTTCACTTGAGTTTTTCCTCAGTTGTCTATAGTGTATATGATAGAGAATTTATGCATCAAGTGGATTAAGACTGATACTAATTTGGACCATACTAGTTGCTATGCAGATATTCTCTAAATGTCATTAAAATCTGTAGACTTTCAGTAAGTCACTAACACTTTACTACAGGGTGAGGTTCATGTATTCAGATGAAAGAATTAGGGGGAAAAGATAATTTGGTGTAGAAAAATGTTGCATCTTCTGCCTTAGATACAAGTGTGTAATATCCACTCTTCTCAGTGACTCCAACATTCTAGACTGTTCTTCAAATATTCGCCTGATCATTCTCTAACACTGAGCAGTCTGTATCCTAGTCAGATGCATGGGAAGGGATGTATGAGTGCACACACAGTAGTGTGCATGTGTGAGTGCACACACGCATGGACACACACATACACACACATCATCATCATCATGATCTGTGATTCTGGATATCACTGGCTATTGAATCTATCACAGGTATGAAAGCTGAACAACAGAAGAAATATCAAGATATCGTAACAACTTTTTCAAATACTCTACAACCTAATCTGACTACTTTACCTTCACAGACTTAGTGTTTCAATACAGCTGGATTCAGATTGCACACTTAGAATTTGTGGATTAGCATTACAGAGGATAAACCATGTAGGAAAAAATATGCACCATTTAAAAAGCTGCCCTTTTTATGTAACCCATACTGTTCTCAAACTTGGAGCATTCACTGCCTCTGCATCCCAAGTACTGCTTTGACTAAAATGTGTCACCATTTCCATTTTCTGCCTCTCATGTAAATGAACAGTACTTTTGTGTTATGTATGCATGTGTGCCAAGATGAGAACCTGAGAAGTCACCATCCACAATTATCACCGATGGGTCAATGAACTTCTTACATTCTCTATATATTAAGATTGTGGTTCTCAAATTAAACACCACACAAAAACCATAAAGGGTTTCTAGTACTTGGCACACCTGCATATCCATTTGGATTCTGTAGGAGTACTGAGTTTGAGTAACTTTCATTGTGGATTTACATTAACACCTAGATAATGTTAATATCATTCTTGATGAACTGTACTTAAGAGCAATCACACAATAGCAGTTAAACAGATATTTGCAAACTTGTACAGATAAAATTAATTATCATTTTAAGTAAGACACTATTTCAGAGTTTGTTCAGAACCCAGCGGCGAAAGTATAGTAAACAAACCTTAAGCACTAAAGAACTGAACTCCATCTCTTGGTACATTCTGGTGTTGAAATATTGTGATATTGGAGAAAACTCATAACAAGTAATAGTAATGAACACAGCAATATGAAAAGGGTTACATAATGACTATGAAATAAATACTATCACAGTATGGCTAAGAAAAGAAGAAATGTATCATACCTGAAAAACCTGTATTTCATAAAGCAGAAGTTCCAGTTGATTGCAGGACACCTGCTTATTTTCCTGAATGTATCCATCACTGAGGAGTCTGAGTCACAGTTTCTGGTTCATGATCCTGATCACTTTTATTTGCAGACACAGGAATGGCAGACACTGTATGCACACAACCTATCTGCACCATCCCTACTTACAGCCTTCTGCTGCCATCCCTGGACATTAAGTGCCCAGCTTCCCAGAGGTGTACAGATCCTGTATAACTCATTAATGACATAGTAATTACCCTGAACCTGTCTAGGACCAATTTACCTCAGAGATCTCTAGTGGAGACCAATTATAGTCAATTATCACTATTTCCTACACTTAGGAGATGGTAAAATTTAAAGAACAAACAAAATAATAAATATCAGTAATAATGCCAAAAAGCATGGAAAAGCATACTCGTTCCATGTGCAGGTAATAAACAGGACTTCTCTTGACTGAATCCCATTTTGTTAGTGAGAAAAGTCAAGGAGGTTGACTGAAAACCACCTCACATTTTCAGGAATTATTATGAACGTTTTTGACTTAAAGTGTCTCATTCAACAAAATTTAGACAAACGGCTATGAATATTTTTTTAAATTTTGGTTGTGAGCCTAGCCTTTAGGTTCTGAGCCATCTCTCCAGCCCATCCACCAGTAGTTTTTAAGCAGAATGAGAGTGTGGAAATCCACCCACACTTCTAAGCTTCCAAGGACAACATCACAATTCAACATAACTATCTTCAAGAGGATGTAGGGCAGAGATACAACCTTCCTGAAATTTTTAAATTTCATTTTACAACATTCTGTCTGTGCCAAGATGTGAAAAGGGCAAAAATATGGCAAGCAGATGGCAAGTTTAAGGCTTCCTCAAGCCAATAGAAAACAGTCCATGTTCCCACACCTGTTCACTCATTTCACCTTCTTGCCTCCCCATGAAATCATTAATTGTACCTACTAACCATCATTATCCAACCCCTCTCCATATATGTGAGATTACTTTAAAGTTCCATGTTGAATGATTTGACCATTGACCACAAGGTCAGAGGTGACATTCACAATTCCTTTCTTCAGTATAGCTTTCTGAACATGGTAGCCATCAGTAAAAATGAAAATTACATAATAATGAAACACAAACTTTCAAGCCCAGAGAATCTTGATCCTTAGTGATCTAACCTTTATGGAGTTCTTTGAGATGATTTACTTTTGTTTTGAATGTTGAAATAGTAAGTGAGATCTAAGTAAGTGTTCAGGACGTTAGACACAGTGCTGCCTGCTCTAGTTGCATAGAACAACCACATTTTGCTTCCTACTCAGTTGGTTTTAATTACCCAAAGAAGAATGATGTCATTCACTCTCTGAGCTTTGGATGATATGAGAAACAAAAGTGGTTGGATGGTAGGACCATGATCCAATTCAATCATCCCTAAAAACAATGATGTACACATGTATAATTATAACTAAATAGCCTTACTATTTCAGTGTCATTCGAGGAGTCCACAATGCATTTTAGACCCCATTATTCCGCCAAAGAATTCCTGTGTCCATTCACACATACTTTCACCTCTAACCATCTACAGGTAATTCTAATTTATGCTCTTACAGGTTTTTCTATTCTTGATAGTTAATGTGAATATAAGCTCTTCCTGGCTGTGTCTTTCTATTAGAATATTTTCAAGCTATGCCTGTGTACCAACAATTAACTTTTTATTGTGAAATAATATGTCATTGTACAGACATGCCATAATTGTTTACATAATCATTTGCTGATGGTTATTTCCACTTTTGACAACATTAAGTAATGCTTCTGTGAATATTAATAAGTAATCATTTGTTTGACTCAATTATAGTAGGTATGTACCTAGTCATATAGTAATTCTACATTAAAAGTCTTCTCCCATTCGAATTTTTAGCTAATTCTAAATAAAAATATTTTATTTATATTAGCCTACAAGGCTGTTGAATTCATAGTGGATATTTATTTATATTCCCATCATTGCCCCCCCTCCTTTTTCCTTCTCCCGCAGTTCTTCATTCTATTCCTGTTCATCATTGCCTCTGAGAGTGTGCTCCCCCCACCAGACCTCCTCCTTCCCTGGGGCCTCATGTTTCTCAAAGATTAAGAGAATTGTCTCCCACTGAGGATTGACCAGGCAGACCTCTGCTATATTTGTTCCAGGCATCTCAGACAAGCCAGTGTATGTGTCTGGTTAGTGGTTCAGTCTCTAGAAGATGCCTGGGATCCAGGTTAGTTGAGACCGCTGGTCTTCCTGTGGAAGTTTCTCAGAAAAACGGAAATAATTCTACCTGAAGACCCAGCTATGCTGCTGGGTATATACCTAAAACATGCTCAACCATACCAGAAGGAGAGATTCTCCACAATGTTCATAGCAGCTTTATTCATAACAGCCAGAAACTAAAAACAACCAACATGTTCCCCAACTGAAGTGTGGGTAAGGTGGCTGGGAACACTGAGAGGGTTCCTCCAGGGGGAAGTCAGGCATGGCTGCTGTGGCTCCACGGTTCTTCATGGCGCAGCCCCAATGACACGAGAAAGTCCATGGGTTTTTACAGGCTTTAATGTCATGGCATATGGTGGATGGATCTGGTTGCACCCCCCAGAAGCCCAGGGCAGACCTGAGGGAGGGAGAGAAGGGAGGGGCTGGGAAAGAATGCTTAATTGGTTCCACCCTCTGGCCTTCAGGCATCTCATTAGTATGTAAATCTCTCTAGGGCCTGAGGCACTGTTCCTCATGAGTGATGGTCATAGAACTCTCTATGGAAGGGGTTGCTAGAGGGCTGAAGCTAAATGAAAAGAGCCAGGGCCTGGGAGCAGAGCTAAATTCCTGCCGTCCAATAAGGTTCTGGGGTTCCAAGCTCGTGCTCGACCAAGCACCCAGCTGCTTCTCACAGCCCACCACCCCATACTGAAGAATGGATATAGGAAATGTGGACCTCTGCCCGGTCTGCTCTTGTGTGGACACCGGGTTCCACCAGAGACATCCTGGAGGCTCCACTGATCCCAGAGCCATAGGTAGGAAGACCCACACACTGCCCTAAGCCCATAGCTGGGTGCCGGGAGTGCTCAGATTCCATCAGATACCCAACCCCCCAGCCCCTGCGGAATAGCACTCCCCTTCTGCCCCTCTCCGGGATCTGAGGCCTGGAACAAACCTCTGCTCGGGCTGCTTGTGTGTGGACACCAGATTCCACCCGAGACATTCTGGAAGGTCCACTCAACCCAGAGCAGCAGAGGTACCACTGAACCCAGAGCAGAAGAGGAACAACTGAACTCAGAGAGACAGACAACATATCCTAAGATATCCTAGAGGAGCCACTGCACTCAGAACAGTGGGCACCTTATCCTGAGACATTCTAGAGGAGACACTGCACCCAGAACAGCAGACACCTAGCTGGTCTGCTACCTTGGAGACACCTTATCCTGAGTCATCCTAGAGGTACCACTGTACTCAGAGCAGCTGGAGAAGATCACGGAGACATTTGAACCCCAAGGAGATAACAAGCAAGATAACTGGAAAGGCAACATTCAGTTAGAGACAGCCAGTACAGGTAGCACTAGAGTTAACCAGATAATGAAAGGCAAGCCCAAGAATGTAAGCAACAGAATCCAAAGTTACATGGCATCATCACCACCCAGTTCCACCATCATAGGAAGCCCTGAACACCCCATCACACCGGAAAAGCAGGATTCAGAATTAAAATCACTTCTCATGATGATGATAGAGGACTTTAAGAAGGACATAAATAACACTCTCAAAGAATTTAAGGAGAACACATGTAAACAGATAGAAGCCCTTAAAGAGGAAACACAAAAATCCTTTAATAAATTGCAAGAAAACACAACCAAACAGGTGAAGGAATTAAACAAAACCATCCAAGATCTAAAAATGGAAGTAGAAACAATAAAGAGATCACAAAGGGAGACTACACTGGAGATAGAAAACCTAGGAAAAAGATCAGGAGTCATAGACACAAGTATCACCAACAGAATACAAGAGATAGAAGAGAGAATCTCATGTGCAGAAGATACCATGGAAAACATTGACACAACTGTCAAAGAAAATGCAAAATACAAAAAGCTATTAACCCAAAACATACAGGAAACCCAAGACACAATGAGATGGCCAAACCTAAGGATAATAGGTATAGATGAGGGTGAAGACTCCCAACTTAAAGGACCAGTAAATATCTTCAACAAAATTATAGAGGAAAACTTTCCTAACCTACAGAAAGAGATGTCCATAAACATACAAGAAGCCTACAGAACTCCAGATAGTTTAGACCAGAAAAGAAATAGCTCCCATCACATAATAATCAAAACATCAAATGTACAAAACAAAAAAAAAAATACAAAAAGCAATAAGGGAAAAAGGTAAAGTGACATATACAGGTAGACCTATAAGAATTATACCAGACTTCTCACCAGAGACTATAAAAGCCAGAAGATCCTGGACTGATATCATACAGACCCCTAAGAGAACACAAATGCCAGCCCAGACTACTATACCCAGCAAAACTCTCAATCAATATTGATGGAGAAAACAAAATATTCTATGGCAAAACCAAATTTACACAATATCTCACCACAAATCCAGCACTTCAAAGGATAATTGGTGGAAAACTCGAACACAAGGAGGGAAACTACAACCTAGAAAAAGCAAGAAAGTAATCTTCCAACAACCCTAAAAGAAGGTAGCTATACAAACATAACTCCACCACCAATTACAAAAATAACATAACAGGAAACAACATTCATTTCTCCTTAATATCTATTAATATCAATGCACTCAATTCTCCAATAAAAAGACATAGACTATCAGACTGGATACATAAACATGACCCAGCATTTTGCTGCATTCAGGAAATGCACCTCTGTGAAAAAGACAGACATTACCTCAGAATAAAAGGATCGAAAACAATCTTCCAAGCAAATGGTCCCAAGAAACAAGTTGGAGTGGCGATTCTAATATCAAATAAAATCGATTTTCAACCAAAAGTAATCAAAAAAGATAAAGAAGGACACTTCGTATTCATCAAGGGAAAAATGTACCAAGAGGAACTCGCAATTCTGAACATCTATGCCCCAAATGCAAGGGCACCCACATACATAAAAGAAACTTTACTGAAGCTTAAAGCATGCATTGCACCTCACACAATAATAGTGGGAGATTTCAACACCCCACTCTCAGCAATGGACAGATCATGGAAACAAAAACTAAACCGAGACACAATGAAACTGACAGAAGTTATGAACCAAATGGACTCAACTGATATCTATAGAACATTTCATCCTAAAGCAAAAGAATATACCTTTTTCTCAGCACCTCATTGTACCTTCTCCAAAATAGGCCATATAATTGGTTACAAAACAGTCCTCAACAGATACAAAAAGATTGAAATAATTCCTTGTACCCTATCAGATCATCATGGACTAAGACTCATCTTTAATATGGACAAAAACAACGGAAAGCCCACATACACATGGAAACTGAACAATGCTCTACTCAATGATGACTTGGTCAAGGAAGAAAGAAAGAAAGAAATTAAAGACTTTTTAGAATTTAATGAAAATGAAGGCTGTTTATACCAAAACTTATGGGACACAATGAAAGCAGTGCTAAGAGGAAATCTCATAGCTCTAAGTGCCTACAAAAAGAAACTGGAGAGAGCATACACTAGCAACTTTTCCTTACTAACTTAATGCTTTAGTTCATTTCAAAAATGGCTGATTTCTGGTCTTTTCTCTTTAGATTATAAAGCAGAAGCAGGTATTTCAGAGGAATCTTATAGACCTTCCTTCCCTCCTTCTTGCCTTTCTTCCTTCTGACTCATCTTGCCAGCCCTAATTATTTATATAAAAATAAAACTTTATGAGTCATTGCAAGGCCAAACAGCCTTGAAACTATTATTATAAGAGTGTTCCCTGACATCTCTGTCAGGATTATTTATTTGTTTGGTGCTATGGTAGTCATTTTCTCACTGAACTATATTCTATACCTCAGGCAATCTTATAGAGACTTTTTTGGATGTTTTTATTATGAAAATGTGCACAGCACTAAGACTTCTCTCAAGATGTCACCTACTATTAAATATTGAGTGACATCTCAAGTGGCAACTCTACTTCTGTGTCAGTATCTGAGGTCTTCCAGAAGCCCTGAATCAGGACAGCCATCACTATTACCCACACCTTATTTCTTTCCAAAAACTCTAGGCCTCTTGAAAGAGCCTATGACAGGCTCATCTTTGCAATGTGGTTTTAGAGTAGGTGAGACATAAAACCTTCTGCGTGCATGTGAAGAAAGCTGGATGCCTGTAGTTTCTGAACGTATTTGGGAGTTAGAGGTAAGTCTTCTCTGGAAAGAGAAAAAAATCAGACTAGAAACATAAGTGTGCTGTACTTTGTGTGTCCCCTCATTGTCTCTTTAAACACCGCATTGCAAACAAGTCTTTTTACCTAGTTAACCACTCTCCAGAGAATGGCCACCACCAAGTGTCCAAAAAAAAATGCAGTCCTATATAGTCATAGTTCCTTCATTGTGGTGTCTGTACCTAGTGTTGATTAGATTTTATGACTGAAAATCTCTTAAGTGGCCTTATGCCAAGAAGGTGCTAGGACAGGAACATAAGTCTGGGATACAAAGTAGAGCTTTTTCATATTCTGATCAAGAATGCAATGTCCCAGTTACTTTCCAAGGCCTTTATGTAACTGGATTTGACAATCCAGCCTTGGACAACCAGATGTGAGTCTCCGTAAATGAGGACTCATGTGTGCTTTCTGGAGAAGTCAGATTTCTTCTTGGCAACTTGTTCTGCTGATTGATGGGCAGAACATCATTAGTAATCACACGCAAATCACACTGGTGGATAACTAAAGCACACACCTTCCAGACATTCTCGATTACTCTGTTGTTTTAAGTCTTTAGTGTGTCAGCCAACCATTCTTTTCTTGTTCTTTGTACCCTCAATGTGTACCTTTGTCCCTAACTGATCTAGGTTTATAAACACAAGATTTTGTCTTGACATTATCTTACTCTGCTGTATCCACGTCACATGCCTTACTTGTCCTTAGGGAGTAGCAACTGCCCTTGGCCCTGGACTCCTCCCAATAACTAATCTTATTTCTGATTACTTTACTTTGGATTTTTTAAAAAAATATATACAACCCTGTTACTATTTTTATTTCCATTGAAAGAAAGTGTGCTGTGAGATAAAATTAGACATGCACAACATTTCAAACTTCTATATAAACTTGGAGTGCAAACTGTAAGAAAATTCTGTATTTTATTTCTTTTTTAAAAATTTCCATCAAAATTGTTCTTTAGTAATTTTCTAGATGTATGTAATGCATGCTAACTGGTCTCACCCTCTCACTCTCTGGTTTTTCTCTCGCTCCTCCCCCTGCTTCATTACAAGTTCCTCTCCCACATCCATATCATACTGCTTTACTTTGGGAACCAGTCAGTTGAAGAAGAGCTACCCATATGAGCAGGGTTGGAAGTGACCCCAGTCCTACTTAGAAAATCCTTTTCTCTGCCCATGTCTGGTAGTGTTTTCCTTTCCTTTTCATACAGAAGTTTCAGAATTCTGCGTTTTATGTTGAAGTCTTTGATCCAGTTAGAGCTGACTTTTGTGCACTAAAGGGAATCCTTCATTACAGATAACATGATTCTATATATTAAAAAACCCTGGGATACCACCAGAAACTCTTGGCTCTAACAAACTGTATAAACTTTGTAAACTCTTACATCGGCAAATAACAGAATATAAAATTAACACATAAGTCAGCAGCATTCCTATAACAACACTGTTTTGAAAAATAAATTAAAGATACAATTCCACCCGCAGCATATGTTCAAAAACACCTGCAAATAAAAAATATCACACAGTGAAATTAATCAGACCCAAAGTTTGTAATGATTTTCTATACACTTAGAATAGCTATTCTGAAGCTGCAGAGCTTTAAACTAGATTTTACACTTTATCAAAATGATTTCAATCACTTGTCCACCACCAAAAAATAAACAATCCCAGCTGAGTTAAAACTAGAAAAAGAATCAGCTTCTTACTCATTTTCATGAGTCAAGCGTCCTTTGCCTATGTTCAGTCATTCCTCATCCCCTAATAATGATTCTTTCATGCTTAAGAAAGTTATATTGTAATGAATCATTTCAATAATTGAAATCTAATTCTAATTTTAAGAGCTACAGTCAAGAGACTTATAATTCACCTATTAGAGTATACAATATAGTGGATTAAAAAATATTTTGAAATAAACTTAACTAATGAAGTGAAAGACCTCTTTAGTTGAAACTTTAAGACATTGATGAACTAAATTAAGGCAAAAGTTACAATATGGAAATAATATGAATGTTCGTGGATTGGAAAATTTAATATTATTAAAATGGCCATGCTACCAAAGGCAATCTTACAGATTTAATGCAATTACAAGCAGAATTTTAAAGAAAAATGTCACACAAATAGAAATAACAATCTTACATTTGAAGTTGTATTTTTAAAATCCCACAACATCTCAAGCAACCCTTAGGAAAAAAAAAAAGAACAATTCAGGAGATATTATAATATCTAAGTTGAAACTATAGTATAGAGTGATATAAATAAAAACAGCATGATACTAGCTTAAAGAAAACTGTAGATCATTGGTTCTCAACCTTCTTAATGCTGTGACCTTTAATACAGTTCCTCAAGTTGTGGTGACCTCCAACTAAAAATTATTTTATTGCTATTTCATAACTATAATTATTGTACTTTTATGAATCACAATCTAAATATCTGATTTGTAGGATATTTGATATACAACCCCTATGAAAGAATTGCTTACTCCCAAAGTACCCACCACCCAATGGTTGAGGACTACTGCTGTAGATGAATGGTACAGAATAGGAGACCCAGAAAGAATCCCATTTAACTTCAGTCACCAAAGTTTCTAAGTTTTCTTTTTCTAATTTATTTTTTTGAGCACTGCACAGATGTATGCCCTATCATGTCATTCTCATTCCTCCCTCTTGCCCTCAAACTTTTTCTGTGCTCTCCCATTCCTCTGAAATTCATGATCTTCCTTAATATCATTGTTACATTTATATAGAAATATATATTGAGAAGGAAGCCAAAATTACCCATTGGAGTAAATACAAAACCTTCAACAAACATTGCTGGCAAAACTGCATGTGTATATATAGAAGACTGAAACTAGATTTCTAGTATGAGAGATGTGGTCAACATATTATATGTGATTATATGAAAACGAGAAAAATTAAAATTAGAAGTGATTTCTATAAATGTTAGATATTAGTACATTCTTTTTGTAAACTCAAAGATCCTAAAATTCTGTCCATGTGAGTGAATTTTCTTTTCCTCAAGATGGATATGCTATTTCCTTCTTTCAAGCTGTTTGGTTGTACCAAGATAGAGTCAAATGGATGAGGATTGGGTGGAGGAAACCAGGAAGAAAGAGTCAATCACTGCTGGTGCTAGATTACTGTAGCCTCTGATTCCAAATGCAACTTCTGTCCTAGCACAGAGTGTGTCTGATCAGCTAAGAGGTTGAGTATCCCTTCTGAGGAAGATGCACATTGAGTTACCTGAGTCCTAAATGGTGGGGGCTTAAGGACTTGAGTCTTTCCATTCATAGTTGACCACAAGACACTAAATTCTCATCCTGATAAGTAAACCTGCTAGTGTCACAATCCAGGGATTCACGGAGACACTTATGTTTAGAACTGGGACTGATATCTGCTTCTCCTAAAGCTTTCTATTTTCTCTAACTTCTGTTTCCGAATGAAGATGGTAAAAAACCTCATCATATGTTCAGTGGAATCTTTGTTAAAGTTGGTTTGTAAACTCATGATCAATTATACAATTATTTACTAAGCATCAATTCTTTGACTGTAATATAAAGACAAGAACTATATGGACCATATCCAGATTGTCAGGCCCTGGAGTTATTGGGTAGTGGACTTCAGAGAGAACCATGGATTTGTGTGAAGGAGATATCACTGGAAATGCAAGAGACAAGCAAAGATGCTGTCGTGGCCTCTTTTATGTGGAAAAGGGAAGGAATAATATGTTTCTGCTCAGATTGACTACATCAGGGTAAAAAGGAGGGGAATCTCTATGGGAAAGACTCATTTTGAAAACTGTGGAGCACCTACAAGGAGGTCACAAGTGACAATAGTGGAGCCAAGGCCACAGTACTCATCTGAGCAATAGTGTCAACATCCCTAAGGGTGAAGTTAAGGAAAAAGAGTTGAGTGCACACTCTGGATACAGGGACCTGTGTTTGCACTTGGTGCTGCCAATTACCATTTGTGTCATGAAGATGTTTATCTAATATCCTCTTCTTGACCAAACTCTGGTGCACCCACCTCAGAGGGTTGAATTGTTTCCAGTTTTACTCAAGAAAGTTCATATTCATGTTTACTCAGATTGCCATTCATTTTGTGACTCCGTTTATTCTCCCAAGTTCCCTGGATATTGGTATAAATTTTATTCTTTCCTATATTAAAGGACACATGCTTGTAAACATTGAAGGGGACTTACAAGAGTGCCTGACACTTAGCAGATAGTATGCAAAATTTCCATCATGCTTTATTAAACATGTACTATTGGTTTTTAATTCCCATATATTCATTTTACCTAGTACCTGGTGTCATGGAAAAATCTTTTCAGTCTATCATATGCTTTGTCTGTCTTAACTGTCCATCCTACTCCTTTCTCTTCCCTGCTAATGCCGGCTTGTAGTTTTATATGTCTATATAAAATTACAACCTACAAAGAGGAAAAATTATGGCCCTATTGTTCTTTTATGTATGGCTTGCTAACCTAATAAAATGCACCCATTGTCAAGCAAATGGCATGTTTCATATAACTTTATGTCTGAATAAAATATCATTATGGGGAAAATTACCTAATCCATTCTATCATCCCAAAACCTAAGCCACACAAAGACTCAATAAAGAAAGACTTTCAAAACAATTTTGCTTATAAACATCAACCTAAATATACTCAATAAAATTCTCACAAACCAAATTCAAGAATACACTAAAAACATCATTTCCCATAATCAAGTAGGCTTCACACCAGGGATACCAGGCTGTTTCAATCAATATAGGAAAATCCATCAAAGTAATTCACCATTTAAACAAATCGAAAGGAAAATAATCACATGACCATCTCAAATGACTGATAAGCACTTAAAGAAATGTTCAGTGTCCTTAGGCATAATGGAAATGCAAATCAAAATGACCCTGAAATTCCATCTCACACTCATCAGTATGCCTAAGATCAAAAACTCAAGTGACAGCACAAGTTGGTGAGGATGTCGAGAAAGGGGAGCATTATACTCCTCCATTACTGATGGGATTGAAAACTGCTACAACCACTCAGGAAATCAAGCTGGTGGTTCCTCAGAAAATTGGAAGTAGTTCTACCTAAAAACCTAGCTATACCACTCCTGGTAATATACCCAAAAATACTCCACCATCCCACAAGAATACATGCCCCACTCTGTTAATATCAGCCTGATTTGTAACAGTCAGGAACTGGAAACAATGCAGATGGCCCTCAACCAAAAAAATGGATAAAGAAATGTGGTTCATTTACACAATAGACTACTGCACAGCTATTGAAAACAGGGGCGTTATGAATTTTGCTGGCAAATGGATGGAACTAGAAAATATCATCCTGAGTGAGGGAACCCAAACAAAAGACTACATGCACAGAAGCTAAGGGCCTGGAACAGACAATGACTCACTTCAGTGAACACTTCCAAGTAAAGCTATTTGGGAAAAGGGTACACTGTGTGACACACCTTGATGTGAACCAGCTTCAAAGGCAAGCTGTTTTGTTTTGTTTTGTTTTGTTTTGTTTTGTTTTGTTTTGTTTTGTTTTGTTTGATGAGGAAGGTTGAAAAGAAAGAGGTTGAATATAGAGGGACAGGGGGATGTGAGGAATTGGGGTGCAGGATATGAAATTCACAAAAAGACAATATAAAGTCAAAAAAAGAGGAAAATCCATAAGAATATAGAATTAAATTGCCTGGGGTGGTTTGAAGTGAGAGTGTATGTGAATGGGCACAGGAATTCCTTGGGGGGTTGTGGGTTCTAAAATGCATTGTAGATTGCTTTAAATAACATGGGAAATACTAAAGCTGTTTAATCAGTTTATTGAATAAATATCTCAGTTATTAGGGATGGTAGAATTGGGACTTGAGCCTACCATCCATCCACTTTTGCTTCTTGTGTCAACCAAATCACAGAGAATAGACACATCATTCTTGATTAAAACCAATCAATAGCAAGCAAAATGTGGTTGTTCTACACAAGCAGAGCAGGTAACACTGTGTCTAAAATCCTGTACACATGCTTAGATCCCACTTACTGTTTACACATTCAAAGACCTACGTTAATCATCTTGAAGAGCCCAATAAAGATTAAACTAATAAGGATCAATATGTCCTAGAGTTAAAACTTTGTGTTTCATATTCACAGACAGAACTTCTTCTAATCAATGACTTCCAAATTCATAAAATTATCCTGAAGGAAGAAATTATAAATGGTGAACTTTTACAACATGGAATTATAAAATAATCTTACATACATGGAGAGGGGTTGGATAATGGTGGTAGTAGGTATGATTAACATTTTTATATTAGAGGTAAGGAAACAAAAATGAGTAAACAAGCATAGAAAGATGGATGAATTTTCTGTTGGCTTAAGAAAGTATGAAACATGCCATGTGCTTACCATATGCCTGCCCTTTTCACATATTGACACAGGCAGAAAGTCAGGTGATGACATTTATTTTTCTAGAAGGTTATTTGTCTGCCCTAAGTCGTCTTGCTAGTAATCTGTTGTGTTTGATTGAGATGCTGCCCTTGGAAGCCTTCCCAGAGTGTATGATTTTCTATGGTCTCATTATGCTTAAATGATGCTTAAATGTTGGATGAGCTGCAGAGATGGCTCAGCACTTAAACTTTAGGCTCAAAACCAAAAATATAAAACATATTGATGATGATTTCTTGTGTAAATTTTTGTTGAGACCATTTAAGTAATTAACAATAAGAATAATGAGTGATAAGATAGGGTGATTTTTCAGTCACCCTTCCTTACCCACCCCAATAAAGTGAGCTCCAGTCAACAGAAGCCCTGTTCATTACCTGAACAAGCAAGAAGTATGCATCTTTCCAGGGATTTTTTGGTTTTCTTACTGCTGCTAATTGTTTATCAGTTTTGTTTGTTTTTGTTCTTTTAATTGCACCTTCTCCTAAGTGTAAGAAATAGTGGTTGGTGATTATAATTGGTCTCCACCAGAGATCCCTGAAGTCAATTTGTCCTACAAAGGTCCTGGGTAATTACTTTGTCCTTGGTGAGTTATTCAGGATCTGGACTCCTCTGGGATGAAGGGCCCATAAGGCACAGAGATGGCAACAGGGGGATGTGAGTAGGGATTGTCCAAATAGGTGATGAGTACAGAGGCTGGGAGTTCTGGTGTCTGCAAATAAAATAAAGGTGAGCAGGATCATGAACAAGAAACTTTTACTCAGCCTCAGCAGAACTGTGTACATTCAAGAAAATAAGCATGTGTCTTGCTGTGAATCCACATGAATCTCCAGTGTGATGTGGGGCAGTTTTCCAGGTACGATAACATTCTTCTTTTCTGTCTCCAGGACTGCACTATACTGCACAAGTATTTGTTTCATGGTCCTCATGTAACCTCGTTCACATTGACAGATTCATTACAATTGCCCATTATATCCTTTTTTCTCTCAATATCCTACCATTTCAACACAAAAGCAGTCCTGGGAAATGGAGTTCATTGCTGTCATGCTGAAGGGTTGTTCACTATTCTTTCACCAATGGATCTTCACAAACTGAACAGTGTCCTCCCCAAAATAATAATCTATTTTATCTGCACAAGTTCACAAATCTCTGTTTTATTGGTATTGTATGAGACTACTGCTGAGTGTAGTCCTTCAAGGGTGACATTGATATCATCTAGGTGTTCATGTAAATATATAATGAAAGCTCCTCAACCAAATTCAAGGATTCTATAGAATCCAAGGTGATATGCAAGTGTACCAAGTGTTAGAAACAATTGTCCTGTGATTTTTTTCATGTGGTGTTTCATTTGAGAACTGTAGGCTTGACATCTACAGAAGTTATAGGTACATTAACCCATCAGTGCTAATAGTTAATAGTGAGTTCTCTGGCTTCTGATCTTTGTACACATTTATTAGAGAATCCTGCTATTAAGGTTCAGTCACCCATGAACAGATGGCTTTCTGAGATCTGCACAAGATGGAGGACATGCTTCCTGAGTTAGGCTTCCCAGTTTCTGCCTGACTTTGTCTGAGAGTATCCCTGAACACAGGTGGCTGGGCTTGTATGAAAAATGACCTGGTACAGAGAACTCTGCAAGGCTACATAACTCTGCACACAAGTCCTGAGCTAGCTTCCTACCTGCATGATAATTAGGCGCTGTAATATGACCAATCAGCCTTCACACAAGCTTGTTGCTATGACCAATTAGCTCTTTCCACTTGCACCCCTATAAAGCCCTTGCACACCTTATGCTGGGACAATAAAGTAGACTTGTCTCACTGCAGTGATATCTGAGAGTCCTTCTGTCATACTCAGAGGGTTGAACCCTGCTCATCGCTTCTGCTTCCTTTTTCCTCATGGACTGTTGGCCAACACCCTCTGAAGAGTAGGGAAGTCCACAAACAGGCACACATAAGATAAGGGCACTTTTCATTTACATGAGAAGCAGAAAACTGGTAAGGCTACATGTGTCTGCATCCCAGTATTCAGAACACAGAGGCAGCACTGTTGCATATTTGAGGTTGGTCTGGGATACATACGAAGATCATCTTTTTAAATAGTGCATATTTTTCCTACATTATTTCTGCATTGCTAACCCACAATGACTAAGTATGCAAACTCTGAATTCTGCTGCAGTAAACACTGCCAGTCTGTGAAGATGCATGCAGTCAGACTAGATTATAGCATTTCAGAGAAAGTTGCTAAGTTTTTTTTACCTTTCTTCTGTTTTGTCAGCTTTAAGAAATGTGACTGATTCATTAGCCAGTCTTGTCCACAATCACATGAAGGCACGTATTTGGTGTGTATGCACACACATGTGGGTGTGTGTCCATGCATATGACTTAAGGGAGAGAATGCATAGTGTTAGAGACTAATAGAGGAACATTTAAGGCACTATCTAGAATATTGGAATTCCTCAGAAGAGTAAAGGTTACACACTTGCAACTAAAGCAGAAGATCAAATTTTTTTTTCTCTAGTCATCCGTCCTTTTCCCCTAATTTCTTCATCGGGTTTCATGAAGTCCATCATTTGATAAAGTGTTAATTATTTACTGAGTCTACAGATTTTAATGACATTTAGGAAATATCTACATAGCAACTAAGATTTGTCCTGAAAAAGTGGGAGCCAGTCAAACAGAAGTCTTAACTATTGTCTAAACAAGGAATGAGTGTGCATCTTTCCATTCTTTGATTGACACTATTTTTGCTATTTCTTTATTTCTTTTTTGTTTTTTGTTGTTGCTGCTGCTGCTGTTGTTGTTATATAAATTCTACCTTCCCATAAGTGTAGGAAGGAGAGATTGGTGACTATAGTTTGTTTCCATTAGCGATCCCTGAAGTAAATTGGTACTAGAAAGGTCCTGGATAATTACTATGTCTTTAATGAGTTATGCAGGATCTAGCCTTCACTGGGATTCAGGGCACATCAGGTCCAGTGATGGCAGCAGAAGAATGTGAGATGGGATGATGCACATAAGTGCTGAGAATAGAAGCCTGTTCCTGTATCTGCAAATAAAGTGAAGGTGGGCAGGACCATCAACCAGAAACTTTGAGTCAGCCTCAGCAGAGCTGAGGACATTTAAGAAAATAAGCTGGTGTCTTATCAGTTCACACCAAATTTCCAGGGATATTCAAGACAGTTTTTAAGGGACACACAGTTCTGACTCAAACCTGAATTGCATTCTTTATTCTATGGGGGACTGGAGAGGTAGAAGAATATGGAATCCTTTAAGAAACAACAAAATGAAGACATGAATTTCACTTGGGGTTTGAGCTCCTGATGCCTGGCATACATGCAATGGAAAGAAGATGATTAGTTAACAGTGGAGGATAAATATGTATGTTATAGGGACATGCACACATGAGTTTGAAATGGTAATCTAAGGCATTCGAGAATTTGAGTTGTTCATGACATTTATATAAAATTATGATGACAAAGTTTAATCACATTCTCCAAAAACATCTATATAAGAAAAACATAGAGCAACTTACAAAAGAACAAACAAGAATCACCCAGGATGAGCAGGTAACAGGAGAGAGAAGCATTAGTCCATTTTGTGTCTTAGTAAAATAAGGCATAGAACAGTCTAGGAAAAGAAGAGAAATAGAACCTTATTAAAGAACAGTTGAAAATATTAATGACAGTAATGATTACAGATATTAGAAGTTTTGAATATATAATAACCGCAAAAATCCATTGTGTTAGAATATGTGTCCTAGATATATGTTCATTATTATTTTGAATTTTAAGGAACATTGATATTTTCTAATTAGGATACTGGAAACAAAGAATGATAATGAACAACAAAACTGTCATCTCTCAGTTCCTCCTCCTGGGCCTGCCCATCCCCCCAGAGCACCAGCACCTGTTCTATGCCCTGTTCCTGGCCATGTACCTCACCACTGTCCTGGGGAACCTCGTCATCATCATCCTCATTCTTCTGGACTCCCATCTCCACACACCCATGTACTTGTTTCTCAGCAACTTGTCCTTCTCTGACCTCTGCTTTTCCTCTGTCACAATGCCCAAGTTGCTGCAGAACATGCAGAGCCAGGACACATCCATCTCCTATGCTTGCTGTCTGACACAAATGTACTTTTTATTGGTTTTTGGAGACCTGGAGAGCATTCTTCTTTTGGTTATGGCCTATGACCGCTATGTGGCCATCTGCTTCCCCTTTCATTACATGAGCATCATGAGCCCCAAGCTCTGTGTGTGTGTGGTGCTGCTATCCTGGGTATTTACTGTGTTGTATTCTATGTTTCACACTCTACTCTTGGCTAGATTGTCTTTCTGTAAGGATAACGTGATCCACCACTTTTTCTGTGACATATCTGCCCTGCTCAAGTTGGCCTGCTCTGACATTCATATTAATGAATTAATGATATTAATCTTGGGAGGGCTTGTTAGCATCATTCCATTCTTACTCATTGTTGTGTCCTATATACAAATTGTCTGCTCCATTCTAAAGATTTCATCTGCTCATGTTTTACACAAGATCTTCTCCACCTGTGGGTCCCACCTGTCTGTGGTCTCACTGTTCTATGGGACAATTTTTGCTCTCTACTTATGTCCATCAGCTAATAACTCTACTGTGAAGGAGACTGTCATGGCTATGATGTGCACAGTGGTGACTCCCATGCTGAATCCCTTCATCTACAGCCTGAGGAACAGAGATATGAAAGAGGCCCTGATCAGAGTCCTTTGCAAGAAAAAAATCTCTTTATAATGATACCAATGTGATTTTTAACTAGTAAAATAGTAAATTTAACTAGTAAATATATTGATACTATTATAACAAAATGTACTTCTGCAAGAGACCCACTTTCAAGAACATACTACTTAATATTTCTATTTGCAAACATGAGTTTTGCAATGTAGTTTGGTTAGAGAAGGGCCCTTGAGTGACTCCGCATTGCCACCCTCTACTTTGCACATGTGATTCTAGAAAAATCATTAGGTAACAGCCACTGTTTTATCAGATCTCCCTTCTTTACATTCTTGTTATACCAAGATTTTGTAATGTCAGACAACTTTCTGTGTTGACTGCAGTACACTTTTTAAATATGAATAAATAATATAGCATGATCCTATGTTAATGTTCAGTAGCCTTTTTCTTTTCTCTTTTCTTTTTATTATTCTCTCATATAATGTATTCCAAGTGCATCCTCCCTTCCTTCAACTCTTTCTAGACTCCCCACAACCTCTCTACTCCCTCAGATCCACTGAACCTCTTTTACCCATAACAAGATGCAATAAGACTAAACACAATGCCTCATATCAAGACTGGACGAGGCAACTCAGGAGGAAGAAAAGGATCCCAAGGGTAGGCAAAAGAGTCAAAGATACCCCCATTCCCATAGAAGTCCCATAGAAACCCAAGCTAAACAATCACAACATGTATGCAGAGGGCCTAATGCAAACAGGCCCATACAGGCTCTGTGATTACTGTTCAGTCTCTGGAAATCCTTATATCCATGCTTAGTTGTTTCTGTGTGCTGTGTTCTCCTGGTGTCTTCTACCCCTCTGTCTCCTACAATCTTTCCTCCCAGTGTTCTCAAGGGTTGCCTGAGCTCCACCTAATCTGAATCTGCTCCCATCAGCTGCTAGAGAAAGCCTCTCTGATGATGATTGAGCTAGGCACCAATTTATCAGCATTAGCAGACTATCATTAGGAATAATTTCATTGACTTTATGTTGGTCATTTATATTTGATTCTACCCTAGGTCTCTGAGTTATCCAACTTTCTATTCCTGGCCATCCAGGGAGTGTCAGGAATAAGCTTCCTCTCAGTGGCTTGGGGCTAAAGTTATACTAGTCATTAGTTTCCTACTCCCCTAAGCTCTGAGCCAATTGCCTCAGCACATCTTGTAGGCAGGACTGGTGTAGGGTTTGTGGCTCAGTTGGTGTACTAGTCTCATCACTAGGACCCTTGCCTGGTTACAGAAGATGGCTGGCTAAAGCTCCATGACCTCCATTGTAAGGGTCAGCGCCAGCAGTGAATGGGATCCAGAGAGGATATAGAGAACAGGCAAGGGGAGGGATGAGTCAGACACCAAGACTAAGATGCTTTGCAACTTCTGACTGACTTGCAATCTGAAATTTTCTTTATTCATACAGATTCAAAAATATTCATGATTTCAAGAGGTACAGTCTTGGCCATACTTACTTTTCTAGTATGCCCAGGGTTACAGGTTAAGCATAAGATAATAAAGATTTTATTATCGACAACCCCATGTCCTTATTCCTAAAATTCTACAAATCATTTTAGATTAAGCAATCAAGCAAGCATGTAACATCCTGTTCTCAGGCTGGCAGCACTTTGCATTGCAGCATGGTTAGAATGAGAAAAGATAGAATCCGAGTCAATCCAGGCAAACTGTCCTGCATTAAGATACATTACTACCTTTTAATGGTCAATCATATTACTTACAGATTCGCCTAAGCCTGATAATTCAGGCTTAGGAGACATTGCAGCTGTTACTTATAATTTTATGAGTTTGTTCAATGAAGGAATAGTTTTGTTTCCATATTAATTAATGTTACAGCAACCTGGTGTAAACCAATCCTTTCAAGAATGACAAATACCAATACCTTATTCTTCTTACATTTTTTATACCACTTATGCATATTATTATATTATCTTAATCTTTCTAGCTTCTGTTGCTGAGTTCTTACCAGGGGCTTAGTATGTATGGCTTAGATAATCGATTATCTTGTAAGTTATAATTCTAAGAAATTAGAAATGTACTATAAAAGAGTTCTCTGCTCTGATCTGTTGTCACTTCTGTTCTGCTGAAACTTCTCAGCCTCCTCTGAGTTCAAATTATTTTAATTATTTTGTTTCATTAATTAGCTTAGGGGCAAATAATCTCCAAGGTACAAAGAAGACTCTCAAGTAGGGTCAACTAAGATTACTTCCTTGAGAGTAGGCGGTAGTACATTTAGGACTTTCTCAGGGGAATACAGAATAGATGTTGTCAGAGAAAACATGGGCAAATCATTATGCTAATAACCCCCCAAGAGTGCCCCCACGGAGACTCAAACTTATAAAAAGGGCATCAGGTCAAGGAGCTCTGCTTTGCTAGTACCTTATTAAAACAACTGGCCTGGCTTCATGACTTACACTGTTTCCCTAGGAAATGGCTGTGCCATTCCATTACTAGGAGTCCTCACTAGGTCACCCTCATAGGCTCCAACTAGTTTCTACTGCAGTAGGTTTCAATGCCCTACTATTCTAGTTGTCTTTCCACTTACTAATCTCTCCCAACATCCCTCACTCACCTACCTGATACCTCCTGTTCCCATCTACACACAGCCCATCTGCAAAATCTATTCTATTTCTTCTTTCCAGGGTAATCCATGTGTCCACCTGCCCCTGAGCCTTCCTTGTCACATAGTCTCTCTGGGTCTGTGGATTGTAGTGTGGTTATCCTTTACTTCGCAGCTGATATCCACTTATAAGTGAGTACATACCATGTTTGCCTTTCTGGGTCTGCATTGCTGACAAGAACCTTATATAGATGTCTCCTTAGAGGTCTGCCAGAGACTGACACATTCAGAGGCCAATGCTCACAGTTAACCACTGATCTGATCAAGGGTTTCCTGATGGAGAGGTTAGAGAGAAGACTGAAGGAGCTGAAAGGGTTTGTGACCCCATGAGAAGAGCAACAATACCAACCAACCAGAGAACCCCAGGGTCTAAACCACCAGCCTGGGGGCACATAGGGAGGGATCCATGACTCCAGCTATATATGTAGGGGAGGATGACCTTGTTGGGCATAGATGGGAGAGGAGATTCTTGGTCCCATGAAGGACAAACATCAACTGGGGGAGGGGGGAATGTGAGGGTGGGAAGGTGGCAGTGGGGGGTAGGTGGGGACACAGCCTCATAGAAGCATGAGAAGGGGGGATGAGATAGGAGGTTTCTGGGTGGTAGGGGGAAGTGGGGTAAGGGGATAAAATCTGAAATGTAAATATAATACCCAATTAAAAAAACATATATTTTAAATGGGGTAAGAATATTTCTAGCCTTTTTTAGTACCTTTTTCAGTATGGATGCCCCAAATACTCATTAATTTTGTGTGTCAACCTGCCTTGGCCATATTATTAGTTTTGTTTAGATTTTTTTAATTTGGTTAACATTTACCTCAGTATATGTTGAGTGAATCAAATTGTCTGGTGTTTTGTAGAGTGCTTCATACAGTCAATTGACAGCATTAACAGAAAAATCTACAATCTCCCAAGGAAGAAAGAACTCTGTTGACATGTACCTTCAGTTTCAAGCCTATAGTTCTAGGTCTAACCTGGATATTAGCTCAAATACTAGATTGG
The DNA here is from genome assembly GCF_011762505.2 of Arvicanthis niloticus. Lineage (NCBI taxonomy): Eukaryota > Metazoa > Chordata > Mammalia > Rodentia > Muridae > Arvicanthis > Arvicanthis niloticus. The sequence goes on from NC_047663.1 coordinate 48,009,546, forward strand.
CTACTTTCTGTAGTGCAGTGAGATGATTTACTAAATTGAAACTTAATTCACTCTTTTTCTCCCCAATACTAACCCCTATACCTATGCTCACTCAAATGTGAATATGGTCTCACTGCTTTCAATCCCTACAATATTCTGACTTTAATGGATCCCACTGGGCCTTAAATCTGACAAATAGAACATGTAGAGTTGTGGGAGACCCAACTGCTGAAATGTTCCTCACAAAATGTTTAATTCAGTGACATTAATGTTTTTTAGAGTTTCAGTCTGCTCTCAGAGCTGATCCTGTGCCACAGCTCTCTATACCCAAATACCACCTGGAGAGAGCTTGTCTCCCAAGAGTGTTGGCATACCTGTGAGCACAAGTAAGACCACCACTTCTGCTCTGAGGGACCTGCCTGGAGACCTCAGGACACAGGAACAGAGGAGAAGCCAAGGACAGGATCCTTCCAGTATCCTTCTGGACCCGGAGCTGATCCTGTGTCAAAGCCCCGGGAGCTGATCCTGTGCCAAAGTACTCCATACTCAAACACTGCAGAGAGAAGGCTGGTCTCCCAGAAGTGCTGGCACACCCGTGAGCACAGGTAACACCACCACTTCTGCTCAACTTCTTAGCCCAAGAGGGACCATCCCAGAGTCATCAAGACACAAAAAACAAAGAACAGTCAGGTTCCTTCCAAACAGGATCCTTCAGGTTTCTGTCTGTACCCTGGAGCTGACCCTGTGCCACAGCTCTCGATACCCAAATTCCTCCTGGAGAGAACTGGTCTCCCAGGAGTGCTGACACACAGGCTTACAGGAGTGGCAAGCTACAGTCAGAGACAGCAAGATCAACTAACACCAGAGATAACCAGATGTCGAGAGGCAAGGGCAAGAACATAAGCAACAGAAACCAAGGCTACTTGGCATCATCAGAACCCAGTTCTCCCATCACAGCAAGACCTGGATACCCCAACACACCAGGAAAGCAAGACTCTGATTTAAAATCATATCTCATGATGATGATAAAGACTTTAAGAAGGACATAAATAACTCCCTTAAAGAAACACAGAGATAAACAAGTAGAACCCCTTAAAGAGGAAACACAAAAATCCCTTAAAGAATTCCAGGAAAACACAACCAAACAGGTGAAGGAATTGAACAAAACCATCCAAGATCTAAAAATGGAAATAGAATCAATAAAGAAATCACAAAGGGAGAAAACCCTGTAGATAGAAAACCTAGGAAAGAGATCAGGAGTCATAGGCGCAAGCATCACCAACACAATACAAGAGATAGGAGAGAGAATCTCAGGTGCAGAAGATACCATAGAAAACATTGACACAACAGTCAAAGAAAACACAAAATGCAAAAAGTTCCTAACCCAAAACATTCAAGAAATCCAGGACACAAAGAGAAGACCAAACCTAAGGATAATAGATATAAAAGAGAACAAAGATTCCCAACTTAAAGGGCCAGTAAATAAATATCTTCAACAAAGTTATAGAAGAAAACTATCCTAACCCAAAGAAAGAGCTGCCATAAACATACAAGAAGCCTACAGAACTCCAAAATATATTAGACCAGAAAAGAAATTCCTCCTGTCACAAAAAAAGTCAAAACACCAAATGCACAAAATAAAGAAAAAATACTAGAAGCAGTAAGAAGAAAAGGTCAAGTAACATATAAAGGCAGACCTGTCAGAATTTCACCAGACTTCTCACCAGAGACTATGAAAGCTAGAAGATCCTGGGCAGATGTCATACAGACCCTAAGAGAACACAAATGCCAGCCCAGGCTACTATACCCAGCAAAACTCTCAATTACCATAGCTGGAGAAAACAAGATATTCCATGACAAAATCAAATTTACACAATATCTTTCCACAAATCCATCCCTATAAAGGATAATAGAAGAAAAACTCCAAACCAAGGAGAGAAACTACACCCTAGAAAAAGCAAGAAATTAATCTTCTTTCAACAAACCTAAAAGAAGATAGCCACACAAACATAATTCCACCTCTAACAACAAAAATAACAAGAAGCAACAACCATTATTCCTTAATATCTCTTAACATCAATGAACATAATTCCCCAATAAAAAGACATAGACTAACAGACTGGATACATAAATAGGATCCATCATTTTGCTGCATTCAGGAAACTCACCTCAATGTCAAAGACAGACACTACCTCAGAGTAAAGGGCTGGAAAACAATTTTCCAAGCAAATGATTCCAAGAATCAAGCCATTCTAATATAGAATAAAATTGACTTTTAACCAAAAGTTATCAAAAAAAGATAAGGAAGGACACTTCATACACATCAAAGGAAAACTCTACCAAGAATTCTCAATTCTAAACATCTATGCTCCAAATGCAAGGTCACCTACATTCATAAAAGAAACCTTACTAAAGCTCAAAGCACACATTGCACTTCAAACAATGATAGTGGGAGACTTCAACACCCAGCTCTCAGCAATGGTCAGATCATGGGAACAGAAACTAAAAAGAGATACAGTAAAACTAACAGAAGTGATGGACCAAATGGTTTTAACAAGTATCTATAGAGCATTTCATCCTAAAACAAAATAATATACTTTCTTCTCAGCACCTCAGGGTACCTTCTCCAAAATTGACCATATAAATGGTCTCAAAACAGGCCTCAACAGATACAAGAAGATTGAAATAATCCCATGCATCCCATCAGATCACCATGGACTAAGACTGGTCCCTCCCTCCCTCCCTTCCTTCCTTCTTTCTTTCTTCCTTTGCTTCTTTCTTTCTTTCTTTTGTTCTTTGTTTTTTTACCAAATATATTCAAACAGGAGTCAAACTGAAAAAAGAAACTTCAGTTGAGAAAATGTCTCCATCAGATTGTATAGTAGGCAAAAGATGATTGAGTATTTTCTTGACGAATGATTTACTGTTGCTGGTGCCATCCCTGAACAGCTGGAATAAGAAATCAGTCCACACAAGATAGTAATTCTATTCATTCATGACCTCTTCTTCAATGCCTGCCTCCAAGTTTATGTTTGATTTCCTGTCCTGAATACCATCCAAAATGTACTGTAAAATATAAGATGAAATAAACTGATTTATTCAAAAAATACTGAACAACAACAACAATAAAAAGACAACTAAAGGCTTCTGGAAATGCAAAGAAACAAACAAATAACAAATAAACAAAAGAAACACTGTGTCTTTGGGGCACAGAGCAAAATCAAAGTGCATAGAGGAGGGTTTATCAAGAATACCTAGTGTCCTTTCCTATATTACATACCAATTGCCCAGTTTGTGAACTGAGAATTATATCATCAAAAGATATTAACATGACCATATATGTTAAATCTCAGAACCAGAAGGCATCGTGGTCAATGTGCTGCAGTAAGGATCAAGCTCTTTTGGACAGGAGATCCATTCAAAGTTTCAAAGCTAAGGACTTGTTAAAAGAAAGCTTAAGGACTCCAGCATTGTCCCTACCATAAAGAGTTGTTATTAGGTTAAAATATAAAAAGTTTGTCCAGCAAGTAATTCTAACAAACCACATTGATACAAAAAAATGATTATCAATGTAACTGTGTGTAGATTTGTGGGCCCGTCTGCTCTACCACTGGGCACAGCAACTTGGGGAGGCAGAAGAGGCAGAGTTTGTTTGTGCTCATCCCACGCTGCTTCTGGGGCAGGTGCTGAACTCTAGAGAAGCACCAAAACACTAATCTGTGGGTGGGAAAGCACAGTCTCAGATATGGGACAGCCAGAGCTGGTTGGGGGGCGGGGGCAATCCTGGGCCTGTAATGAGGCTGGGCCATAGGATTCTCAGACTATTGGACATCCAGGCACCGATAGGAGTTGCAGAAGAGCTGAGAATGGAATCAGGGGTGGGTAGGGCATGGGATGGGAGCAGTGTCTATCCTGGGGCCAGGGGAGAAAGGGGAGCTCTGGCTTGTCTCATGGGGATGATTGTCCTTAGCTTGAGGTGGCAGGCTTGGTGGTGGTTGTGGCTAGGAGCACAGGGAGGCCTTCTATGGGAGATTAGGCTGTGGCTCTGTAGCCAAAGGCCTTCTTCATGGCTTCCTATGGCAGATCTTGGTGAAAAGAGGCAGACCATGCCTCTAAACAGTTTATTTGTCATGGTGGAAAATGGGTACATAAAGCCATACCCCACTTCTCAGGGTGGGCCTGAGATTAAATACCTTTTTCAGGAAGGAATGTCTGAGAAGGGAAGTTTATTGGCAATGCCCTCCAGGCCTCTATGTACCTCATTAGCAAGGAGAACTCTGTTTTGAGCCCACTTGACTGTGGTTATGTCTCTTTTTCTATTGCCTTGGTCTGAGATGTTAGGGATGCCTCATCTACATGTTGAAGGTATTGGGAAGTTGCCCTTACATGACTGATGGCCACAAATCTATGCAAATCTATGGGGGGCTGTGGGTATGTGACAGGGGCCTGGTGCCAGGAGCAGGTGAAGCTCTTACCATCCCTTCAGGGTCTCTAGGGCTTCTAGCCTTTAGCTTAACCTTACCAGGATTCCTTTCATGGTCCACTACCCTGCAACTGTAGACCAAGGTATTTCTACAGACTGACAATGTGTTGCAAAGTATGCAGATGGTAAAGAATATTATCATACTTGAAAATTGCCACGAAATATCATAAGACTGGGAATGCAAAATACATAGTTTGGAGGACAGTAAGGTACACCCTGACAATTTATCTAGGATGACTGAAGGTGTATTGAGATTCCTGCTTCAGATCCTGGTTATCTTTACTTATTATAAGCACAGGAAAGGACATCTTCTGCAGTCAATACCTCCTTACAAGTTCCCTTATAGCCATTGCTGAACCCAAGGGGCTCTGCATACCAGAGGAGTCCAGATCCTGTGTATCAGAAAAATATGGTAATTACCCATGACATAAATAGGACTAACACCCAGAGCCCTGAAATGGAGACTGAGGATGGCCACTGATCACTCCTGAGTATCTGTAGTGGGGAGGTGGAAATGAAGAGAGCGTCATGGACAGGATTTATGTGTAATAAAGCTTAGATTTTGGTAGAGTAAGGGTTGGTTATTTGAAAACCACTGAAATAATTGTAAAGGCTTTGTGTTTAAGGAAATTGGCTGCTTTGATATAGATTGTCCATTTTCGGGATAGAGATGTTCACAGCATTCTGTTACTGAGTTTTCTTGACATGAATGACATGTCTCACATGAAGACAAAGCTTCACATTTGTTACATATGTGTAGGAGGCCTTGGTTGTCCATTCAGTCTCTGTAAATCCTTATCGGTCCAGGCTCGTTGATTCTGAAGGTTAACCAATGACTACATATCTATGTGAGTTTCATGCTATCTCCACCTTCCCCATAAACTTAGCCAGATATGATTAGCAGTGCAATCAGTCACAACTGTAGGACTCTTAATTGGTCCTGATTAATGGGTGTCTATACTGAGTTGTTTCAGGACCTGAACTCCTTAGGCTTAGGGATGAGTAGAATGGCAGATATGAGCAGGGATAGTACACAGATTATGGCCACAGAAGCATTTTTATGGTCTTCACAAACTTGTAATTTATTAAGGACACAGGATCTTAGGTTAGGGTTTTAGAGCCTCCTGCAGATATTCTAGGGGAGTTGGGAAGGATAGTCACTATCTGACTTAATGTTTTCCTAACCCAAAGGTCGAGTGTTCTTAGACCGAATGATATTTTGCAGAGTAGTTTTTTTTAAAAAATAAGTGTATGCATTTATTCATTTATTCATTTACATCCCAAACTTTGCTCCCCCTACTGGTACTCACAGAATCCTTATCTCCTTCTCCTCTGAGAGGGTGGAGCCCCATCCTGGTACATTAAGTCTGTCAGATTAGGCACATCCTCTTCCACAGAAGCCAGATGAGGCCATCATGAAGACTGAGCTGCCAGTCTATTACATATGTGCTTGTTCCAGATCACGTATATTCTTTGGTTGGTAACTGAGACTCTGAGCTCTCCCTTGGTTCTGGTTTGTTGACTCTGTTTGTCTTCCTGTGGGGGCTCCAATCCCCTTCAGGGCCTTCAATTCTTCCCCCCACTCTTCTACAAATGTCCCTGGCCTCTGTCTAATGTTTGATTGTGGGTATCTGCATCTGCTTCAGTCTGATGCTGGGTAGAGCCTCCCAGAGGACAGTTATGCTAGGCTCCTGTCTGTAAGCATAACAGAATATCATTAATAATTTCAGGGATTGGTGCTTGCCTAGGGGATGGGTTTTGAGTTGGGTCAGTCATTAGTTGGCCTTTCTTTCAGGAACTCTGTGAGAACAGAAAGTAGAATGGAATTGGCTGTAGATGTTTGGTGATGACAGTATGTGTAAATGAACCCAGGAGTCCTTTGGGGAATTATGGCTTCTGTAAAATTGTAAATTGCCGTAAATTACATTGAAAAGACTAAGATGACTCTCCTACTGCCTCTCCTCCACCTCTATTAGATTCCTGACCCATACAGGTAAGCTTCCCTTCCCCCACCCTACTTCCCTGCCCTCTGAGATTTCTGGGCCAAGACAACCTTTCCTGAACAGCCTGATGTCCCAAGGGAACATTCATTCTCCTGCCACCTCTCTGTCCACCTTTATCAGACCTGAGGCATACAGAACTGCAGGCCCAAAACCAGACAGCCCAAGGATATCCATTAGAGACCTGCCACACCAGGACCATCAAGGTTCACCATCTCCCAGTACTGACTGTTAGTATTCTGTTTATAAATACTTCACTGACTACAACAAGAACATCCAGGGACCAAAACCATCCAGAAGGCTAAAAACCCTTGAAAGAACACAATCAATAGGGTCCAGGGCAATATGACACCTCCAAAGCACAACTACCCCAGTACAGCAAGGCCTGGATATCCTAACACAACCAAAACACAAGAAACTGACCTTTAAATCCAATCTTATAAAGATGAGCAAGGCCTTTAAATATGAAATGGGTAAATCCCTTAAAGAAATACAAAAAAAACAATAAACAGATAAAGGTATTTAAAAGAGAAACAAATCTCTTAAAGACTTACAAGGAAAATACAATTAATAGAAAAGGAATAAATAAAATTGTACAAGACCTTAAAGTGAAAATAGAAGCAATTAAAAAAAAAAAACCCCACAAACAGGGAATCCTGGAGAAGAGAACAGGAAAAACAGATGCAAGTGTCACCAACAGAATATAAGACATGGAGGACAGAATCTCAGGCATAGACAATACAATAGAAGAAATTGATACATCAGTCAAAGAAAATGTTAAATCTACAAAATTTCTGGCACAAAACACCCAGGAAATCAGAGACACCGTTAAAAGACCTAACCAAAAATAATGGAAATAGAAGAGTCCCAGCTCCAAGTCCCAGAAAATATTCTCAACAAAATCATAGATGAAAACTTTCCCAACCTAAAATAAAAAGATACCTATATACATACAAGAACCTTAGAGAACACCAACTAGACTAGACCAGAAAAGAAAATTCTCCCAGCACATAATAATCAAAACACAAAATCTACAGAATAAAGAAAGAATATTAAAAGCAGGAAAAGAACAAGGCCAGTTAACATACAAAGGCAGGCTTATCAGAATTACACTTCTCAACAGAGACTCTAAAAACTGGAAGAGCCTGGGCAGATATCCTGCAACCTCCAAAAAAACCACAGGTGCCTACCAAAACTACTTTACCCAACAAAACTCTCAATCACCATAGAGGAAGAAAACAAGATATTTTAAGACAAATCCAAACCCAAAAACATCTATCCACAAATCCAACCCTATAGAAAATACTAAGAGGAAAACTCCAACCCGAAAAGGATAACTACATTCAAAAAAAAAAAAAAACCCACAGGAAATAAGTAATTCCATACCAGCAAAAACAAAGAAATCACACACACACACACACACACACACACACACACACACACACAAAACATCACCAACATCAAAATAACAGGAAATAACAATTACTGGTCATTAATCTCTCTCAATATCAATGGACTCAATTCCCCAATAAAAGACAAAAACTAACAGAATGGATGTAAAAACAGGATCCATCATTCTACTGCATACACAAAACATGCCTAAGCCATAAAGATCGACATTATCTCAGAGCAAAGAGATGGGAAAAAGTTTTCCGAATAAATGTAGTAGCCATCCTAATATGTAATAAAATAGACTTGCAATTAAAACCAATCAAAAAAAACAGGGAATGACACTTCATACTCACCAAAAGAAAACCTACTGAGATGATATCTCAATATTTAACAGCTATGCCCCAAACACAAGAGAACCCACACTTGTAAAAGAAACATTGCTAAAGCTTAAATCTTACATTGAACCCCAAAAATTAACGGTGGGAGATTTTTTTTAAATAAATCTTTTTTTCCCAAAACACTTTATTTGTCAGTATTTGTATATACATACATACTTATACATGTATACATATATACATACATATATGAACAATAATTAAATAAAATATACTTGAAAAGTATTAGGGGTTGGGAAGAGTGGGAGGAAGGAGAGAAAGAAAAAAATTATGTAAATACAGTACTCATATATGAAATTCTCAAAAAGGAATCCATTTTTTAAAAAATGTTCAACAGATTAACTTGCAATTTACAATATGAAAATAAATATGACCTATAATTATGTTGAAGGACATTTTAACTCACTACAAACTTTGAAATTTAAAATGAAATCAATAAAAATTATTTTACCCAGCATACTAACAAAAACCACAATAACATTTTATAATTCAAAGTATTTCTGAGAACAAGAAACTGGATTGTCAGAAGCTAAGTCAGCAGAGGCAGGGGGACACTGTGTGTTATTTCTTTTCTTTTCATTTCTTTTTTTTCTTTTATTATTATTATCAAATCATAATTTTTACTTTTTAACACAGGGGTTATAAACACGAAAATGCAGGATGTGGGGAAGGGGATGTCACAGGAGCATAGATGTTCAGGGGGAGTACAGATATCTTTCAG